>NC_053039.3:363843798-364155882 GCF_002575655.3 Aegilops tauschii subsp. strangulata
CTAAACAAGGATATACAAGAGAAGAGCTATCCGTATGAGTGAGAGCGGAACTATGCAGTACATGAGGCGGCGGTTCTGATTCATCTCTCACGCTAGTGTGAACCTCAAGTAACTAGCTTCTGCTTCTTGTCTGCTATCAAACTCTTAATGGCTGGCGCTCAAGAACCGCTCCACTTGGGCCTGACACTCGGGCCACTCGTCGTACACTCCCGGAACCTTCCCTATGTACACGACATAGCACTTCTTCGCCATCAAGGATCTATGTACCTGTTACAAATGCATCTTCATCAAAGGAATCAACAATAATATGCAACATAATATACTTGAGCAACACAAAAAGAAAGGGTTAGCAAATAGATATGTTGGAGATATGCCCTAGAGGCAATCATGTATGATGATATTTCCTATGTGTTTATGAATAAAGATAGTCCTTGGACATTATCAATGATGTGTATCAGCAAGTACGTGACTTGTTTGAGGGACTATGCATTGTATGATGACTGTCCTAAAAGGTCCCTAGTCAAAAGGGATGTGTGGACACGCAGCCAACTAGACTAGCATATGACACGGTCGATGGCTTGGTCTCACTGGCCATGGAGCATTGGATGCTAACCGGATAATATGGACTTGGAAGGACTTGGTCGGATCCGAGTCGAGATAAGGTCCGAGTCGGACAAACCCAACTATGAGACGCAGCGATATGTCATCTGTCAGTCTCTAGTACAACATACGTTCTATGTCCTAAGACCTGAGCTGGCACATGTACTCGGGATGGTGACAGACTTGCTTTGGGCCAACCAAACGCTACTCCGTGACTGGGTAGTTACAAAGGTAGGTTTCGGGCTTGTCCAGACCCATGCTGCGAGACGTGGTCGAGCAAGATGGGATTTGCCCCTCCGATCAGGAGAGATTTACTCTGGGCCCCTCGTGTGATCCGACCAGGATAAGCATGGCCATGTGACAAGGATTATGAGATAATCCGGTTTGTGGTCGGCATCACTGGAACGAGAAAGAGGTCGGGCTAGCACAAGGATGACAGACTCGCCTTGAGCCCGACAACATATATCGTGTGGCAAAAGGAATGGAAGTATGATGTACAGGTTCGCTAACCAGCTTCATAGTCTGCTTGGTGTTCGGCATGCCTTGCTAGAGGCCGCTACCAACCGTGCAGTTCGGAGGTGATCCGAACTGCGACCAAGCCGACTTGAACCTAAGGGGTTGCGTGCTTAAGGGAAGGAACCTACGAGGTCGAATCCAAGGACACTGGTCGGATGTGATCCGAGCTGTATTCGGATTGTGGCCGAGTAGACTTATGGGCTTTAGGGTCCGTACGAGGCCCAAGTGTTGAGCCCACGACGGACGCCTATATAAAGTGGAGGTGCGGTACACTCATGCGGTTGATCGCTTCGGCGCTGTCACTAGGGTTTGCATGTGTTGCGAATAGACACCTCCACTCGCCGCCGGTTGTGTGATCGGACCTAGCAGTCCGCCGCACGACGTTCCTCCTGCACGCGCGGATACCATTAGAGGCGGTGCACCTGCGCCGCTCCGGCGAACTTGTACGTGGGGTCGGGCGACCGGCTGTTCGAGGGAGATCAGACAAGGATGAGACGATCCACGCGGATGCGCTGCCCCAACTCTTTTTCCGCTGCACGGCACTGCGCGTCTAGTGGTACTGAACTGTGATCCATCTCCCGTAGCATGTTCTTGGCTGTTCTGCGTGTAGGAAATTTTAATTTGCAGTCGACGCACCCTACCGTAGATCCCAACAAACTAGATGTACGCAGGTCATCGTACCCAAACTAACAAACTAGCGTTATGCAAGTTCAGCATGATCGTGGACATCACAAGTTTCATCGCTACAGAAAGTACAAGTTCAACCGACACAACATCATCGGCATCGTCAATCACTGGAAGTTCCATCCATCCATATCCGGGAGGATGCATCCTAACTTTGTGAACGCGTTAGGTCTTGACGTTGTAGGCCTATACGAGTTCGGACGTCAGCTTGCGATATAGGGCCGTGGTGGAACATCCCCTTCTCTTCGAGGACTTCTTTCATGATGATCGTTGCAATGTCCATCTGGATGCGGAAGAAGTCATCTCTGAGTTTATAATCCAGTTCTTCTCCTAGGGATTCTGCCCATTTGCGGATATGATCATCGTTTTTGGTTGTCATGCGAAGTTGTTGGTGATCCCTTCTGAACTCCATCATGAGATGGAGGAGGTAGAATCCATCGTTCTTGCTCGCTGTCGGTTGATGGATGCCGCAAAAGCTAGTTTTATGCGAGAAACCCGGCTTGCTCTTCCTTTGTTTCCTGATCTCGAGGTGGCCACCCCTCATGCTGAAGCCAGAGCATCATCTAGAATATCCATTATGTGAGTGTAGTCCTTCTTCTCGTAGTTTCTGGAAGGGTCGAAATACACAGCGTGGGAGACTCGCAGGAAAAGAACGATAAGGATGGCGCGCCCATTGCTGCAGGAAAAAACACCTCAAATTATTCTCCATATGAGCGAGAAGGAATGATTGAAATGTACGAAAGGGTTGTCCGGCAATGACTTACATTGGATGATAAGGCAGGAGAACCGTTTCCTTGTCCTTATTCCCCATCATGAAGTTTTTGATGTACTCCCTAGCTAGCAGCTTTACGCTCAAAGTCGCCGAGACTCAAGAAGGACTCGTGCATGTAGTATGGATCCGCCACACAGATTTGCGAGATTTTTCCTCTCGTGATGACGAAGTTCATATGTAGCGCAAAAAGGCGGACGATTGTAAAATCGAGCCGCCTCGTGAGAAACATCTCAAAGATATTATCAAACCACAGGAAGAACACCTCCGCGGGCAGTGTGTCAACGTAGAACTTCCAGTCAGGCACACGAAACACGTAAAGCGGATATTCTGGATCCTTCAAGGCGAGAAGGCTTTTCTCAGTCGACAACACATGGTCGTGCAGTCTCCTATAAGGATGGCAATGGGTAGGGTATGCCTTCTAGCGGTTTCGGCGATAGGATCGGCTCGCCCGCGACATGGTACATCTGTTCGGGAACGTAGTAATAATTCAAAACTTTCCTACGTGTCACCAAGATCAATTTAGGAGATGCTAGCAACGAGAGAGAGGAAGTGCATCTTCATACCCTTGAAGATCGCTAAGCGGAAGTGTTACAAGAACGCTGTTGATGGAGTCGTACTCGCGGCGATTCAAATCGCGGAAGATCCGATCTAGCGCGGAACGGACGGCGCCTCCGCGTTCAACACACGTACAGCCCGGGGCGTATCCTCCTTCTTGATCCAGCAAGGGGAGAGGAGAAGTTGAGGGAGAACTCCAGCAGCACGACGGCGTGGTAGCAATGGAGCTCGTGTTTCTCCGGCAGAGCTTCGCTAAGCACTACGGAGGAGGAGAAGGAGGAGTTGGAGGAGGAGAGGGCTGCGCCAGGCAAGGGGTGCGGCTGCCCTCTCTCTCCCTCACAATATATAGGGGAAAGGGGGTGGAGGAGGCGCCCTAGGGTTCCCTAGGGGAGGGGCGGCGGCCACAGGGGAAACCCTAGATGGGTTTGGGCGCCCCCACCCCTGGGAAACTTGCCCCCCAAGCCGGGAGGGGTGGCTGCCCTAGGGGAGGCGCCCCCACCTCTCCACGTTACGTGAGAGGGGTTGGGAGGGGCGCACAGCCCCTTAGTGGGCTGGTGTGCCCCCTCCCCTTGGCCCATAAGGCCCCCCAACACTTGCCGGCGCCTCTGAAACACCTTTCGGTCACGCTGGTCGTCACCCGGTACTCCCAGAACAATTCCGGACTCCAATACCCTTCGTCCAATATATCGATCTTCACCTCCGGACCACTCCGGAGTTCCTCGTCACGTCCGGGATCTCATCCGGGACTCCGAACAACCTTCGGTAACCACATACTATTTCCCATAACAACTCTAGCGTCACCGAACCTTAAGTGTGTAGACCCTACGGGTTCGGGAACCATGCAGACATGACCGAGACACCTCTCCGGCCAATAACCAATAGCGGGATCTGGATACCCATATTGGCTCCCACATGTTCCACGATGATCTCATCGGATGAACCACGATGTCGGGGATTCAATCAATCCCGTATACAATTCCATTTGTCTATCGGTATGTTACTTGCCCGAGATTCGATCGTCGGTATCCCAATACCTCATTCAATCTCGTTACCGGCAAGTCTCTTTACTCGTTCCGTAACGCATGATCCCGTGGCTAACTCATTAGTCACATTGAGCTCATTATGATGATGCATTACCGAGTGGGCCCAGAGATACCTCTCCGTCATACGGAGTGACAAATCCCAGTCTCAATTTGTGCCAACCCAACAGACACTTTCGGAGATACCTGTAGTGCACCTTTATAGCCACCCAGTTACGTTGTGACGTTTGATACACCCAAAGCATTCCTACGGTATCCGGGAGTTGCATAATCTCATGGTCTAAGGAAATGATACTTGACATTAGAAAAGCTCTAGGAAACGAACTACACGATCTTGTGCTATGCTTAGGATTGGGTCTTGTCCATCACATCATTCTCCCAATGATGTGATCCCGTTATCAACGACATCCAATGTCCATGGCCAGGAAACCATGACCATCTATTGATCAACGAGCTAGTCAACTAGAGGCTTACTAGGGACATGTTGTGGTCTATGTATTCACACATGTATTACGGTTTCCAGTTAATACAATTATAGCATGAACAATAGACAATTATCATGAACAATGAAATACAATAATAACCATTTTATTATTGCCTCTAGGGCATAATTCCAACAGTCTCCCACTTGCACTAGAGTCAATAATCTAGTTCACATCACCATGTGATTAACACTCAAAGTTCACATCGCCATGTGACTAATACCCAAGAGTTTACTAGAGTCAATAATCTAGTTCACATCACCATGTGATTAACACTCAATGAGTTCTAGGGTTTGATCATGTTATGCTTACGAGAGAGGTTTTAGTCAACGGGTCTGCAACATTCAGATCCGTGTGTGCTTTACAAATCTCTATGTCATCTTGTAGATGCAGCTACCACGCGCTACTTGGAGCTATTCCAAATAACTGCTCTACTATACGAATCCGGTTTACTACTCAGAGTCATCCGGATTAGTGTCAAAGTTTGCATCGACGTAACCCTTTACGACGAACTCTTTTACCACCTCCATAATCGAGAAAATTCCTTAGTCCACTAGTTACTAAGGATAAATTCGACCGCTATCATGTGATCCATTCCTGGATCACTCTTGTACCCCTTGACTGACTCATGGCAAGGCACACTTCAGGTGCGGTACACAGCATAGCATACTGTAGAGCCTACGTCTAAAGCATAGGGGACGACCTTCGTCCTTTCTCTCTCTTCTTCCATGGTCAGGTCTTGAGTCTTACTCAATACTCACACCTTGTAACACAGCCAAGGACTCCTTCTTTGCTGATCTATTTTGAACTCCTTCAAAATATTGTTACGGTATGTATTCATTTGAAAGTACTATTAAGCGTTTTTGATCTATCCTTATAGATCTTGATGCTCAATGTTCAAGTAGCTTAATCCAGGTTTTCCATTGAAAAACACTTTTCAAATAACCCTGTATGCTCTCCAGAAATTCTACATCATTTCTGATCAACAATATGTTAACAACATATACTCATCAAAAATTCTATAGTGCTCCCACTCACTTGTTTGGAAATACAAGTTTCTCATAAACTTTGTAAAAACCCAAAATCTTTGATCATCTCATCAAAGCGTACATTCCAACTCCGAGATGCTTACTCCAGTCCTTAGAAGGATTGCTGGAGCTTTGCATACTTGTTAGCATCTTTCAGGATTGACAAAACCTTCTGGTTGTATCACATACAACCTTTCCTCAAGAAAATTGTCGAGGAAACAATGTTTTGACATCCTATCTGCAAGATTTCATAAATAATGCAGTAACTGCTAATATAATTCCAACAGACTCTTAGCATCGCTACGAGTGAGAAAATCTCATCGTAGTCAATTCCTTGAACTTGTCGGAAAACATCTTAACGACAAGTCAAGCTTTCTTAATGGTGACACTTACCATCATTGTCCGTCTTCCTTTTAAAATCCATCTGCACCAAACAGCCTTACGACCATCAAGTAGTTCTTCCAAAGTCTATACTTTGTTTTTATACATGGATCCTCTCTCGGATTTTATGGCCTCGAGCCATTCGTCAGAATCCGGGCCCACCATCGCTTCTCCATAGCTCGTAGGTTCATTGTTGTCTAGCAACATGACTTCCAAGACAGGATTACGTACCACTCTGAAGTAGTACGCATCCTTGTCGTCCTATGAGGTTTGGTAGTGACTTGATCCAAAGTTTCATGATCACTATCATAAGCTTCCACTTCAATTGGTGTAGGTGCCACAGGAACAACTTCTTGTGCCCTGCTACACACTAGTTGAAGTGACGGTTCAATAACCTCATCAAGTCTCCACCATCCTCCCACTCAATTCTTTCGAGAGAAACTTTTCCTCGAGAAAGGACCCGATTCTAGAAACAATCCCTTTTGCTTCCGAATCTGAGACATGATGTATACCCAACTGTTTTTGAGTGTCCTATGAAAATGCATTTATCCGCTTTGGGTTCGAGCTTATCAGCCTGAAACTTTTTCACATAAGCATCGCAGCCCCAAACTTTTAAGAAACGACAGCTTAGGTTTCTCTAAACCATAGTTCATACGGTGTCGTCTCAACAGAATTGCGTGGTGCCCTATTTAAAGTGAATGCGGTTGTCTCTAATGCCTAGCCCATAAACGATAGTGGTAATTCGATAAGAGACATCATGGTATGCACCATATCCAATAGGGTGCAGTTATGATGTTCGGACACACCATCACACTATGGTGTTCCAGGCGGTATTAGTTATGAAACAATTTCCACAAGGTCTTAATTGTGTACCAAACTCGTAACTCAGATATTCATCTCTATGATCATATCATAGACATTTTATCCTCTTGCCACGATGATCTTCAACTTCACTCTGAAATTGCTTGAACCTTTCAATAATTCAGACTCGTGTTTCATCAAGTAAATATACTCAGCATCTACTCAAATCATCTGTGAAGTAAGAGCATAACGATATTCACTGCGTGCCTCAGCACTCATTGGATTGCACACATCAAATGTATTACTTCCAACAAGTTGCTCTCTTGTTCCATCTTACTGAAAATGAGGCCTTTCAGTCATCTTGCCCATGTGGTATGATTTGCATGTCTCAAGTGATTCAAAAATCAAGTGAGTCCAAACGATCCATCTGTATGGAGTTTCTTCATGCATATATACCAATAGACATGGTTCGCATGTCTCAATATTTTCAAAAACGAGTGAGTCCAAAGATCCATCAACATGGAGCTTCTTCATGCGTTTTATACCAATATGACTCAAGTGGCAGTGCCACAAGTATGTGGTACTATCATTACTATCTTATATCTTTTGGCATGAACATGTGTATCACTACGATCGAGTTTCAATAAACCATTCATTTTAGGTGCAAGACCATTGAAGGTATTATTCAAATAGACAGAGTAACCATTATTCTTCTTAAATGAATAACCGTATTGCGATAAACATAATCCAATCATGTCTATGCTCAACGCAAACACCAAATAACAATTATTTAGGTTTAGTACCAATCCCGATGGTAGAGGGAGCGTATGATGTTTGATCACATCAACCTTGGAAACACTTCCAACACATATCGTCGTCTCACCTTTGGCTAGTCTCCGTTTATTCTATAGCCTTTTATTTAGAGTTACTAACACTTAGCAACCGAATCGGTATCTAATACCCTGGTGCTACTAGGAGTACTAGTAAAGTACACATTAATATAATGTATATCAAGGGCCGGCTCAGTAAGATATTACTGAGCTGGGACTTTGTATATAATTCATTGATAAAAAATGGCGACTCCCACCCCTCTCCTCTCCACCTCTGGTGACTCCCATGGCGATTCTAGGGTTTAACCCTACGATCTCCACCTAGCGAACCCAATGGATGGCCTCCTCCATTGGGACTTTTCCCCCGGCCTTAAGGTCGAGGCACAGGTGCGTGCACGGTTTGGATCTACGGTCCACTTCGTCCCCAACTCCGACTCCAAGGAATTCTTCCTTGAAGTTTCCTTCTCCTCGGCCTCTTTTCCCCTCTCGGTGGACTCGGTTGGTTTGGCTCTTCAGTCATGTATTGGAGGGCTTAGTGATGGTTTCAATGTTGTTCGCTTGGGGGATCGTCATTTCCGGTTCTCGGTGGCATCAAATCGAGTGGGTCACTTTATCTTTGGTCTACGGGACCGTATTTGGCCGGATTTTATTTGTCATTTTCATTTGCATCGCGGTATGGACAATCGCCCCCAGATTCAATCATGGCATGCGGACTCTGAGCTAACTGGTTTGGCTTCTTCACCTGGTCCGGCGATCAAATCTAAATGGTTATCTTCACAGCATAATGTGCCTATGGATCCTGCATCTATTCCAGTGTTTCAGAATTTGGGTTTGATCCTGCCGCCGACGGACTTGCATTCCGGCGAGCCTCCGGCTGTGATCTCTTTTGGTAGTTTTCTGGCTCCGGTTTCTCCGGATATTTTTCGGATTGGGTCCATATCCCTACCTATCTCCTCCGATATTCCGGCCAAGTTTCCTTCTTTTCGAGGTGGGTTGTTTGATTTGGGATCATGGGAGTCCATCCCGGATGATACTCTTTACTCCATATTGGATGGATGGCAGGCTGGTTATGATAACGACAGTGTTAAGCAAATGGTACAAATTTCATCAGTTCCAACCAAAGATTATATATACAAACGGCTTAAGCATTGTTCTATTTGTGATCGGCTTGGACATGTCGCTGACAATTGCACTGGGTACTTTTATCACAGTTGTGGGGATGTTTCTGGGCATGGTTCCTGTTTTTCTTCACGTAGAAACTCCAATAAGCATGTGCCATGCAAGGTGGGCCCGGACCCTTTAGGCCATCCATGCAATGCCTGCTCTGCAATTGACCACATGACTAGGCTTTGTCCTGGGCTTCGTCGTTGCACGCTTTGCCATCGTCTGGGTCATGCGGCCCGTAAGCCCAGATCTTGCAAATTTTTACCTCATTTGGCTTGGGCACAAAAATCCCTACAAGTAACAAAATCTGAGAGGATCTTGCCTCGGGGTGAGTTGGGTGTGTCTGTGTTTGGAAATTCTATGGTTGTTGGTATGGCCCGTGTTGTGAGGGATACGCGTGCCCGTTGGGTTTGGAAACAGAAACAGAAAATCCCACGCTCCTCGGAAGTGGCCACCGCCCATTGCTTGACGATACGCCTCCCCGGTCAGGGTGTAGTCACTTCAGCCTGCCAAAAACCCCAATCGAGTGAGCCGGCGTCCTCCTCGAGCTCACCACCCCCACCTTCATTGCCCCCGCTCCCATCGCCTTCTCTCTGTCCATCATTGGCGATTCCCCTTTCGGCGGATTCCAAACCTCCGGCAACTCTAGCTATGGCGAACTTCCCAGTGCGCCCGTTCGCCTTCGCTCCGGTTGGATCGACCTTCGACCGTGGCCCTGCTCATCGCGTCCAGCGCCATGTCATGGTGGTAGATGATCCGCCCCTCAACCATGATAGGTATGCTATTGTTTCAGTCCATCCTCCAGTCCCTGATCATCAAAAGGAGCTCTGGCTAGCCGAGGTCTGTCGCATTATCACTGGGGATCTAGAGTATGATTTGGTGGATGATTTCATTTACCCGCTGGGAATTGGTTGTGTGGTTTTTGCGGATATGGAGAGTCGGGATGCTGCCATTAGAGAGGGACCTCACGCTCTGACTGAGGATTCTACTTTCTCTTTAGTACCTCATGATGAATGTTTCAATATGCGCATGCCTGCTTTTGAATATGAGGTTTGGGTCATGTTTCTGGCTTTCCCAATGGACTACCAGACTGAACACTATATTCATAAAGCTATCTCTAATTTTGGAAAGCTCCTTGTCTGGCCACGCCCGGGTCACAACAAAGCTAGAGTTCTGGTTAAGTGTCATATCAAAGATGTTGCTGAGGTACCGCACAGTCTGTTGGTTACCAGGGTTGGTTTGTTGCCAGGGCTTGCTCGATCCTGGTCTGTACCTGTGTATGTTCTGAATGGCAGAAATACTATTCCCAGCTTAGTTGGTAACGGAGATGTTCCTCCTCTTCTGAATGCATCACCCCACCCATATGAGCTTCCCTATTACACTCTCATGCAGCAGGCAAGAATTGATGAGATGGCTGCTCAAGAGGCTCTGAATGAAGCGGCATGGAACGCCCCGCATCCTGCCCAGGAGCACATTCAGGATAATGGTTGGCCTATGTGGCCCGTGGTTCCTCCGCCATACACAGGCTTCAGTTTTAGAACTTTCTTCCAGTACGACGGGCCGTCCCTGATGGATGGTGTGGACCCAGAAAACAATGTTCAGGACAACCTGTCGGATATTTGGTCTTCTGACTCAGAGTTTCAGGCGGTGGAAGCGTTGGCTGATGGTTTTGTGCTTGGTAATCCTACTGCACGACTAGCGTTTGTCAGAGCAGGAGGAGATTCAGCTAATTTCTTTGTGGTCGTCGATCATGAGTTGTTGCTTTGGATGGGAGGGATGCTCAAACGCATATATACGCCGGCCCTCACCTTTCAGCAATCTGAGGCTGTTATGTTACCCCTTAACCCATTCAAGTTTCTCTAGAACCAACTGAATGCTGCTGTGGTTGCCTGGCTTGAAGGCATGGTCCCAGAGCGTGATGTTATGTCAGAGGTGTTCAGTTCAATCTTTCAGTTGGGGGCTGTCATCATACCCTCGCTTCTGCTGCAGGAGTCTGTTGAGCGCAGGTCTAAAGTGATTGATGCTGATTGGGAGATGGCGGCTCGCTCTCCTGGTCTCAAGGCGATCTCACGACTTGTTTCTGAAGATACAGAGTTACAGTCAGTGCCCCTGTCTGATCAAGAGACTGCTCTTCAGGTGATTGCTTCTACTTCTCTTTATAATGCTCCCCAGTCCCGCAATGTGCTAGTGCCTCTCGACACAACCACTGTCAGAAGAAGCACTCGATCTAATAAGTATGATGGTTTCAAGATCAATCACGTCTCTGACACCAAGCGCTCTAAGTCACGGGTGAAACCACGCGAGACCTCTTTTATCACAGCTATTTCTTTGGCTGCTGCCCCCGTGCAGGTTAGGTCCGATGCTTGTCCCCCTCCTATGACGATTGAAGATCTTCAACAGATGGGCAGCCATTGCAGGATTGCGCAGGATGTTCTTTCTCCCGAGAAGCTGCTGGATGATCAGCGCTCGTCCACTGGAGCTGGAGACTGAATTTCCGCTCGCTCATGAATAAGTCGTGGAATGTTCTATCGTGGAACATCAGGGGCATCAACTCTGATGCTAAAACTTTGGCTCTTAGGAATGCTATTGATACTAGTGGTTGTTCTGTGCTATGTATCCAGGAAACAAAGCGTGACTCTTTTGATCTGGCGTTTATTAAAACTTTCTGCCCTAAGCGTTTTGATAAATTTGTGTTTGCCCCATCAGTGGGTGCCTCTGGTGGTCTTATTATCATATGGAATAGCTCTGTGTTTGTGGGCACGCCTTGGTATGTTGACTCGTTTGCTGTGGGTGTCTCTTTCGTTGCTACTCAGTCTAGTGATTCTTGGAAATTGATCAATGTCTATGGTCCATGCTCTGGTCAGCGTCGGGTGGATTTTACTAACTGGTTATTTGACCTAAATATACCTGATGATGAAAATTGGTTGATCCTTGGAGATTTCAATTTTATTCGTTCCACGAATAATAGAAACAAGCCAGGGGGCGACGCTGCGGACATGTTGTTGTTTAATGAAATCATTCGAGCGCAGTCTCTGATGGAGCTACCTGTGAAGGGCAGAACATATACCTGGAGCAATATGCAAGACGACCCCCTGCTCGAACAGCTCGATTGGTTCTTTTCTTCCTCTTGTTGGACTACCTCCTTCCCAAACACGATGGTCCTGCCATTGGGGAAACCGGTGTCTGATCATATTCCGTGTGTGGTTACAATTGAATCTACTATCCCCAAGTCCAAACTCTTCTGCTTTGAGAATTTTTGGGTTAACCATTCTGGGTTCATGGATGTGGTTGCCGCCTCTTGGTCCAAGGCATGCCATGCCCCGAACGCTGCTGCCCGCATTTGTAAAAAACTGAAAACTCTGAGATATGATCTCAAGAGATGGAGCAGAGATATCTCAAAGCTGAAAATTATGATCCAGAACAGTAATGAATCTTTAGCTAGGATGGATAATCTCGAGGACAAAAGACCTCTATTTATCCAGGAGTCAAACTTTCGGAGGATTTTGAAATCTCACTTGCAGACACTACTACAGTTTCAGAACGAGTACTGGAGGAAAAGATGCACGATCAGGTACTTCAGATTTGCGGATGAAAACACCAAGCTCTTTCAATCTCTGGCCACTGAGAGATATAGACATAATTCTATCGCCATGCTTCGTGATGGTGCTGTGGAAATCCATGACCACGTTGGCACGGAAGGGGTGTTGTTCAAAACCTATAAGGATCGTTTGGGTTCTTCTAAACCCACTAACATGTGTTTTGATCTTTCTAGAATCATTCATCGGATCGAGGGACCGGATCAATTGTCGGCACCTTTTTCCAATGAAGAGATTGATACTGTTATTAAGGAAATGCCGAATGACCGGGCTCCGGGTCCTGATGGTTTTAATGGTTGTTTCCTTAAGAGCTGCTGGAAGATCATCAAGTCGGACTTCTATGAGCTGTGCCATGCCTTTCATGCTGGAGGGCTAGATATCACCAGCATTAGTGAGGGGTATATCACCTTGATCCCTAAGAACTCTTCTCCAGAAACTGCAAATGATTATAGACGAATTACCTTACTGAATTGTTGTCTGAAAATCATCACAAAGATCTTGGCTAACCGGCTACAGAAAGTCATCCTCAAAATCATCCACAAAAACCAGTACGGTTTCATCAAAGGGAGGACAATCCAAGATTGCCTGGCGTGGTCGTTTGAATATATCCATCAATGCCATACCTCAGCGAGGGAAAATATCCTCCTCAAGTTAGACTTTGCTAAGGCGTTTGACACGATTGAGCACGCCCCCATGATGGAGATCATGAAGCACATGGGTTTTGATGACAAATGGCTTGGATGGATGAAAACGATCTTTGGCTCGGGGGTTTCTTCTGTACTCCTTAATGGAGTTCCTGGTCGGAAATTCAACTGTAAATGTGGTGTGCGACAGGGGGACCCTCTCTCACCGTTGATCTTCGTCCTTGCGGCAGACCTTCTCCAAGCAGCAATTAATGATGCTTTCGCTCGAGGACTAGTTGAGCTTCCTCTCCCTCGTGACAGGGCGGGTGACTTCCCCGTTGTCCAATACGCTGATGACACGATTTTGGTTATGCAGGCATGTCCCGAACAGGCTGCCTGTATGAAAACTATCTTGGAGGATTATGCTATTTCGATTGGGCTGAAGATCAATTTTCAGAAATCAACTCTTATACCCATTAACATTGATCACCAGCGTGCTTGTGAACTGGCTGGGGTTTTTGGTTGTTCTGTTGGTTCCATGCCCTTCACCTACCTCGGCCTGCCAATGGGCACGACGAGGCCAAGTGTTCTCGATCTTATGCCGCTAGTAAATGCAGTCGAGAGGAAGACGTCCACTGCGTTGTCGCTGATGTCATCCGGGGCCAAACTGACCTTGGTCAATTCTGTTGTGACTTCGATGCTGATATATGCAATGTGCACAATCAAATTGCACCCAAAGGTGATTGAGCATCTGGACAAACTGCGTAGATATTGCCTCTGGGCAAAAAACTCTGATGATGGGGTCAAGAATAACTCCCTTGCGGCCTGGGAACTTGTCTGCCGCCCAAAACGCTGCGGAGGCCTTGGTGTTATTGATATCAAAACACAGAATGTTGCCCTTCTCCTAAAACATCTATTCAAATTCTATAATCATGAAGATGTCCCCTGGGTGGAGCTAGTTTGGGACGCCTACTACAGAAACAGAATACCGCATGCAACTGAGGCAGTGGGCTCTTTCTGGTGGAAGGACGTGATGCAACTCAGTGGGATCTTCCAAGGGATCACCAAAGTCACCCCGGGGGATGGCTCTAGCGCTTTATTCTGGAAAGATGTTTGGTCTGATAATAGTCAGGATTCCCCACTCATGGACATGTACCCAGGGGCTTTCTCATTTTGCTTGAATGAAGACGACTCCATTGCTAAGGTTCTTACTGCAACTGACCCAGCCATGATCTTTAGTCTACCTCTCTCGATCCAGGCGAGGGAGGAAATCAAAGAGATCCAGGAGGGGTTGACACAAAATCGTGTGCCCAACGACCGTTGTGACATCTGGGAATGCACGCTCGGGCGCTTCTCGTCCAAGAAATTCTATAACCATTGCTACAAGCGGGTTGTGGCAGATGAGGCGTTCGGATGGCTCTGTAAAGCCAAAAGCCCGATCAAATTCAAGATGTTTGGGTGGCTACTCCTAGTTGATCGTCTGAATACCAGGAATATGCTCAAACGCAGACATTTTGCTGTCGCGGGGGGCAACTACACATGCATGTTCCGTCAAAACCCTCCCGAGGAAACTGTGGAACATCTGTTCTTCAATTGCCCCTTTAGTCAACACTGCTAGAGTAAAGTTGGATTGGCGTGGCCGATAGATGCCAACAGATTGGCTCTGCTGCGTGGGGGTAGGGATAACTGGAGGCAACCTCTTTTCATGGATATATTTCTTTTGGCTGCTTGGAGTCTATGGATGGAGAGAAACAACCAACACTTCAGAGGGATTCAGCATTCTTTCGGAGCATGGCTGGCTAGATTCAAGCATCTCTTGGAGTTGCTAACACATAACTGCAGAGAGGAACTTCGCCCCTTCCTGTCTAATTACATTGTAAATTTGGGTCACTAGGGTTGTGGATAGCTTGCATGGCCGGGGGCCACAAAAACCCTTTGTAACACATATGTAACTGTTCCTTTGTGAGTAATACAAAGTCAGTGGGAGCCTCTCCCACTGTCATTCACCCTTAAAAAAATATAATGTATATCCAATATATTTCTGTCGACCTTGCCTGCCTTCTCATCTACCAAGTATCTAGGGTAGTTCTGCTTCAGTGACCGTTCCCCTCATTACAGAAGCACTTAGTCTCGGGTTTGGGTTCAACCTTGGGTTTCTTCACTAGAGCAGCAACTGATTTGCCGTTTCATGAAGTATCCCTTCTTTCCCTTGCCCTTCTTGAAACTAGTGGTTTTACTAACCATCAACAATTGATGCTCCTACTTGATTTCTACTTTCGCGGTGTCAAACATCACGAGTTGCTCAAGGATCATCATGTCTATCCCTGATATGTTATTGTTCATCATGAAGCTCTAATAGCTTGGTGGCAGTGACTATGGAGAACCATCACTATCTCATCTGGAATATTAACTCCCACTCGATTCAAGCGATTGTAGTACTCAGACAATCTGAGCACATGCTCAACGATTGAGCTTTTCTCCCTTAGTTTGCAGGCTTAAGAAACTTGTCAGAGGTCTCATACCTCTTGACATGGGCACTAGTCTGAAATCCCAATTTCAGTCTTTGGAACATCTCATATGTTCTGCGACGTTTCAAAAACGTCTTTGGCGCCTCAATTCTAAACCGTTAGCATTACGCACTGAACTATCACGTAGTCATCAAAACGTGTATGTCAGAAGTTCGCAACATCCACAGACGACACTCGAGGTTCACACACCGAGCGGTGCATTAAGGACATAAGCCTTCTGCGCAGCAATGAGGATAATCGTCAGTTTACGGACCCAGTCCGCATAATTTCTACTATCAACTTTCAACTAAATTTTCTCTAGGAACATATCTTAAACAGTAGAACCAAAGTGTAAGCTATGACATAATTTGCAAAGACCTTTTGACTATGTTCATGATAATTAAGTTCATCTGATTATTTAATGAACTCCCACTTAGATAGACATCCCTCTAGTCATCTAAGTGATACATGATCCGAATCGACTAGACCGTGTCCGATCAGCACGTGAGATGAACTAGTCATCAACGGTGAACATCTCCATGTTGATCGTATCTACTATACGACTCATGTTCGACCTTTCGGTCTCTTGTGTTCCGAGGCCATGTCTGTACATGCTAGGCTCATCAAGTCAACCTAAGTGTTTCGCATGTGTAAATCTGGCTTACACCCGTTGTATGTGAACGTTAGAATCTATCACACCTGATCATCACGTGGTGCTTCGAAACAATGAACCTTCGCAACGGTGCATAGTTAGGGGGAGCACCTTCTTGAAATTTTAGCGAGGGATCATCTTATTTATGCTACCGTCGTTCTAAGCAAATAAGATGTAAACATGACAAACATCACATGAAAATCATAAAGTGACATGATATGGCCAATATCATCTTGCGCCTTTTGATCTCCATCTTCGAGGCGCGGCATGATCACCTTCGTCACCGGCATGACACCATGATCTCCATAATCATGATCTCCATCATCGTGTCTTCATGAAGTTGTCTCGCCAACTATTACTTCTACTACTATGGCTAACGGTTAGCAATAAAGTAAAGTAATTACATGGCGTTTTTCATTGACACGCAGGTCATACAATAAATTAAGACAACTCCTATGGCTCCTGCCGGTTGTCATACTCATCGACATGCAAGTCATGATTCCTATTACAAGAACATGATCAATCTCATACATCACATATACATAATTCATCACATCCTTTTGGCCATATCACATCACATAGCATACCCTGCAAAAACAAGTTAGACGTCCTCTAGTTGTTGTTGCATGTTTTACGTGGCTGCTATGGGTTTCTAGCAAGAACGTTTCTTACCTACGCAAAAGCCACAACGGTGATATGCCAATTGCTATTTACCCTTCATAAGGACCCTCTTCATCAAATCCGATCCGACTAAAGTGGGAGAGACTGACACCCGCTAGCCACCTAATGCATCAAGTGCATGTCAGTTGGTGGAACCTGTCTCACGTAAGAGTACGTGTAAGGTCGGTCCGGGCCGCTTCATCCCACAATGCCGCCGAATCAAGATACGACTAGTAACGGCAAGCAAATTGAACAAATCATCGCCCACAACTACTTTGTGTTCTACTCGTGCATAGAATCCACACATAGACCTAGCTCTGATAACACTGTTGGGGAACGTAGTAATAATTCAAAATTTTCCTATGTGTCACCAAGATCAATTTAGGAGATGCTAGCAATGAGAGAGAGGGGGTGCATCTTCATACCCTTGAAGATCGCTAAGCGGAAGAGTTACAAGAACGCGGTTGATGGAGTCGTACTCGCGGCGATTCAAATCGCGGAAGATCCGATCTAGCGCCGAACGGACGGCGCCTCCGCGTTCAACACACGTATAGCCCGGGAACGTCTCCTCCTTCTTGATCCAGCAAGGGGAGAGGAGAAGTTGAGGGAGAACTCCAGCAGCACGACGGCATGGTGGCAATGGAGCTCGTGGTTCTCCGGCAGAGCTTCGCTAAGCACTACGGAGGAGGAGGAGGAGTTGGAGGAGGAGAGGGCTGCGCCAGGCAAGGGGTGCGGCTGCCCTCTCTCTCCCTCACAATATATAGGGGAAAGGGGGTGGAGGAGGCGCCCTAGGGTTCCCTAGGGGAGGGGCGGCGGCCACAGGGGAAACCCTAGATGGGTTTGGGCGCCCCCACCCCTGGGAAACTTGCCCCCCAAGCCGGGAGGGGTGGCTGCCCTAGGGGAGGCGCCCCCACCTCTCCACGTTACGTGAGAGGGGTTGGGAGGGGCGCACAGCCCCTTAGTGGGCTGGTGTGCCCCCTCCCCTTGGCCCATAAGGCCCCCCAACGCTTGCCGGGGCCTCTGAAACACCTTTCGGTCACGCTGGTCGTCGCCCGGTACTCCCAGAACAATTCCGGACTCCAATACCCTTCGTCCAATATATTGATCTTCACCTCCGGACCACTCCGGAGTTCCTCGTCATGTCCGGGATCTCATCCGGGACTCCGAACAACCTTCGGTAACCCCATACTATTTCCCATAACAACTCTAGCGTCACCGAACCTTAAGTGTGTAGACCCTACGGGTTCGGGAACCATGCAGACATGACCGAGACACCTCTCTGACCAATAACCAATAGCGGGATCTGGATACCCATATTGGCTCCCACATATTCCACGATGATCTCATCGGATGAACCACGATGTCGGGGATTCAATCAATCCCGTATACAATTCCATTTGTCTATCGGTATGTTACTTGCCCTAGATTCGATCGTCGGTATCCCAATACCTCGTTCAATCTCGTTACCGGCAAGTCTCTTTACTCGTTCCGTAACGCATGATCCCGTGGCTAACTCATTAGTCACATTGAGCTCATTATGATGATGCATTACCGAGTGGGCCCAGAGATACCTCTCCGTCATACGGAGTGACAAATCCCAGTCTCGATTTGTGCCAACCCAACAGACACTTTCGGAGATACCTGTAGTGCACCTTTATAGCCACCCAGTTACGTTGTGACGTTTGATACACCCAAATCATTCCTACGGTATCCGGGAGTTGCACAATCTCATGGTATAAGGAAATGATACTTGACATTAGAAAAGCTCTAGCAAACGAACTACACGATCTTGTGCTATGCTTAGGATTGGGTCTTGTCCATCACATCATTCTCCCAATGATGTGATCCCGTTATCAACGACATCCAATGTCCATGGCCAGGAAACCATGACCATCTATTGATCAACGAGCTAGTCAACTAGAGGCTTATGAGGGACATGTTGTGGTCTATGTATTCACACATGTATTACGGTTTCCAGTTAATACAATTATAGCATGAACAATAGACAATTATCATG
Source organism: Aegilops tauschii subsp. strangulata (assembly GCF_002575655.3). NCBI lineage: Eukaryota > Viridiplantae > Streptophyta > Magnoliopsida > Poales > Poaceae > Aegilops > Aegilops tauschii. Next base: position 363,862,707 of record NC_053039.3, read on the forward strand.
AACAAGGAAATACAATAATAACCATTTTATTATTGCCTCTAGGGCATAATTCCAACAACATCGCCGCAACTTTGACCGGTACACGGTCTGCAAAATCGAGAAAACAACTCTCTTTTTCGCAATAAATTCCTAATGATAGAGGAGTTGATAAAAAAGCTCCTATAGCTCCTTTTTTTACAATATTGTTTTGTAATCATCGAGAAAACAACCATCTCCACCTGTATGGAGGGAGAGTTGGTCTCTCCCAATATCAACCCCAATACGACCACGTCATCAAATTACCTAAAAAGTCACTCCCGCCATCATGCCCGTTTGAAAGTGCAATTGTCACTCAATTACAATTTTTGTGTTGATCACAATACAATTTGCAAGAACTAATGTCGGTTGTTAAGTTTATCTCAAGACATTGGTTTCTGTGTAGTCTACAGACATCGGTGACCCCATCTATTCAAAAATTGCAAAATAGGGTCTTCTTCAGTGGCTCGGAAAGTTTTTTGGTTACTTTTTGAGTCGTAGGAGCAACCGTACTATTAAGAGGGGTTGAGAGGGTTAGGGAGTTCGGGAACTCAATCAAATTCCATGCTTTATCTTCCCCAAATATTTCACAATCTTGGAAGAGTTTCTCAAAGAAAGATAGTGCTCCATCCAGAGGTCCGGGTGCCCAAAGTCCTTCTGGTTCGGGTGCCTGGAGGCACTAGAGGAAATGGCCTAGACTCGGCCTTGTCCACATGCCTGTGGTCCCTAGACCCCTGGGTGCTTGGAGTATGCCGCGAGGCTCTGGACAGTCGGTGCCCGAGGTCCTGGACCCCTTGGTGCCGACCCTCTGCTGCCCCCATCGACTTATTTGTTCGGGTGCCCAGAGTCTTTGACCCTCGGGTGCTCAGGGCAGGCCATGATTCTCCTGGATGGTCCGGGTGCCCGGACATCTTTAGTCCCGGTGCCCAGAGGTGCGGCTGCGCAACAACGCTATCTCTTTGAGGGGTATTTATACTCCCCTTCTTCCACCTCTAAACAAAATCTTTGCTCAAGCTTTTCCCCCACCATTGACAAGCCCTAAAAGCTCGAGATCTCCATCCCCGTCCACCAAAACTCTCCGATACTTTAGGGATTAGAAGAGATTCACCCGATCTACATTCCTACCAAACTTATTTGTGTTCCCCCGACTCGTTCATCTTTGTCAACTTGTTACTCTTGGGTGTTTGGGCACTTCAGATGGAAGAGCTCACCATGGAGCCACATTACATTGTGGTGAAGCTTCGTCTTGGTGTTGGGAGCCTCAGATTTAGTTGTGGAGATTGTCCCAACCTTGTTTGTAAAGTTTCTCGTTGCCGCCTTTAAGGGCACCGCTAGAGGATTCACGGCACCTTGCATTTTTAGAGGGCGTGAGAAGAGTAGGGTGAGCCATTGAGGAGCATCGTGCCTTCACACCCCTCCAATGGAGACGTATCTCCCCCAAAGGTGCGAACTTCGTAAACACATCATCGTCTCCACTTGTGGTTACTTCTATCCTTACATCGTGCAATCTACTTATCTTGTTGTATATTGTGCTTATCATATAAGTTGTCCACCTAGTTGCATGTATAGACAACCCAATTTCTTGTTAAGCCTAAAATTTGCAAAAGATATTAAAAATTGTTAGCCAACTATTCACCCCCCTCTAGTCGACCATACCGATCCTTCGCCATATATGTCCCCAGCCACCACGTCATTGCACCGCCGGCCTCGTTCACCTCATCCTACCTTACATGACTTCCGGCCAATAGTACGGATCCCCGCGGTTGCTCGCCCATGCCTCCGCCTATCGTGCGCCGTGTCTCCACCTCCACGTTGGCCTCCGCGTCCACACTGACCTCCTTGTCCATTATGCACGCCTCCATTTCCTCGCACGCGCCTGGTCCTCTGCCTCCCCACCACTCCTTGTCGGATGATGCCATAGAGCGCCCCCGTGCCTCAAGCATTTGTTATGTTTAATTTTGAATTTTGAATTTAATTTTATAAATTTTGGATTTGAAATGTCGTTTGATTGTGCGAGTCTCAAATATCATTATTTGAACTATTGTTTTGATATAATGCACATTCATATGTCGTTTTTATGCAAGTTTAATGAGAAATAGAAAAAACACAAATTATTGTAAATAGTTATCGGGGATCCGCTAAAGCGCCCATCGCAGTAACCAGAAAAGGGTTATTGTGGAGTCCTAATATTTTTTACGGCTATAAGATTTATTCATCAAATGTAAACGATATTGTTTACAATCAAAGACGAGATAAAATCAGGGGTAGAGTTGTCACTAAATTATCAAGATTTAGATATATAACACTCCTTCGCCAAACAATCCACAACTTCATTTCCGTCCCTTTTGCACCAACAAAATTTAACTATGCAAAGTCTTTTTTTAGAGGAAATGCATCAGCCCGACTTTATAAATAAAGCCACCAGGTAGCATTACAGACAGACCACAAAGCGAACAACCACAACCAAAGTCATAAAGAGAGTACGGGGTACAGGGCTCACAGGCCACAACCTCGGCACGCAGGCCAGAACTGAGAAACATGAACCAAGAACGAAAAGCAAACAAAGCCAACAACTAAGCCAAAAGATCATCCAGGACAACTAGCCACCTGGCTCCTGCCGTGATAAAGAAGACGCCGAAGCCCAAATTTTAGAAGATAGTAGGTCAAAAGCGTCTTGGTCTTCCATCTTAGTCAATGATCTCCACTGCTGCAGGAACATGCATGGTTTAAATAAGCAATCAGCAGGTTTAGAAGGAAAAATATGCGCAATCATAAACTTGTTTCTAGTTGTCCACAGGGCCCAACAGACCGCAGCAAGGCCGACCCAAAATAGCCGCTTGGTAACCCCAACCAGGCCATTGGAGAGAACCCGAAGCTCAAAAAAGGAAGAGGGATCCCAAGAAACCTGAAGCCACGACCTAAAGCAACACCAAACCACCTTGGCCAACACAAAGTGGAAGAAAATGTGGTTCGTGTCCTCCAGGGCTCCGCACAACGCACATCTGTCCGAGCCCGAGCCATTGTGTTAACGGATTTGATCGGCCGCAGGCAGACGGCCCCTGAAAGCTTGCCAAAGAAAGATCGTCACCTTAGGGGGAATACGGGCACGCCAAATCGGTTTGAACTTGTTAGTGGGGGTGCCATCGATGAGCTTGGAATAAAGCGACTTAACAGAAAAGCGGCCAGACGAAGAGTGGGGCCAGACCATCGAGTCTTCTGTCTTCGAGAGCACGGGGATGAGGGAAACAAGACGTTGCCAGTCATCCAACTCTATGGGGGACAACAAGCAACGGAAGGCACGGTCCCAATTATTAGCAGATAGCTCTGCGATGGAGATATCCGGGTTCAGATAGTAATAAAACAACATGGGGAAGGCCACCGAGAGAGTAGAGTCTCCACACCACCAGTCTAGCGAAAAACGAATCAAAGCACTGTTACCAACCACAAACTTGACGTGTTCCTTAAAAAAGGGGCGAACCTTGACAAGATCTTTCCAAAATTGAGACCCTCCCCGAGAAGAGGCAAACATGGGATTCGAAGTAGGGAAGTACTTAGCCTTAAGAATGGATAGCCACAAGGTGTCAGCTTTCGTGGTCATGATTTTCCACCACCATTTGATCATGAGGCACTTGTTCATAGTAGCAGTATTAATGATCCCCAACCCCCCAAGGTTTTTGGGTCTGCAAATATTTTTCCACTTAACCACCCTGCATTTTCGTTTATTGTCCCAAGAATTCTAGTAGAAAGCCCCCCTATGCTTGTCAAAACCATCATGGGTACCAGCAGACAAGAGATAGAATCCCATGATGAACATAGGTAGGGAGGAAAGACAAGCATTAATAAGGGCAACCTTCCCAGCATTTGTGTTGTATCTGCCCCTCCAAGGCAAAACCATGTTCCCCACCTTAGCAACGACAGGAGCGAACTCCTTGGCACATTTTGTCCGGGGAAATCGGAAGGCCCAAATATTTAAAGGGGAAGGAGCCCAAGTTGCAATTCAGGAGCGGGGCCACCCGTAAGGCCTTGATACGCCCATTTTGCATCATGATTTTATATCGATATTTATTGCATTATGGGCTGTTATTACACATTATGTCACAATACTTATGCCTATTCTCTCTTATTTTACAAGGTTTACACGAAGAGGGAGAATGCCGGCAGCTGGAATTCTGGGCTGGAAAAGGAGCAAATATTAGAGACCTATTCTGCACAACTCCAAAAGTCCTGAAACTCCACGAAAGTCAGTTTTGGAATATATTAAAAATATTGGGCGAATAAAGCACCAGAGGGGGCCACACCCTGTCCACGAGGGTGGGGGGCGCGCCCTACCCCCCTGGGCGCGCCCCCCTGCCTCGTGGGCCCCCTGCCAGGCCTCTGGTGCCCATATTTTGCTATATGAAGTCTTTCGCCCTGAAAAAATCAGAAGGAAGCTTTCGGGACGAAGCGCCGCCGTCTTGAGGCGGAACCTGGTGAAACCAATCTAGGGCTCCAGCGGAGCTGTTCTGCCGGGGAAACATCCCTCCGGGAGGGGGAAATCATCAAGTCATCACCATCGATCCTCTCATCGGGAGGGGTCAATCTCCATCAACAGCTTCACCAGCACCATCTCCTCTCAAATCCTAGTTCATCTCTTGTATCCAATCTTTGTCTCAAAACCTCAGATTGGTACCTGTGGGTTGCTAGTAGTGTTGATTACTCCTTGTAGTTGATGCTAGTTGGTTTATTTGGTGGAATATCATATGTTCAGATCCTTTATGCATATTAATACCCCTCTGATTATGAACATGAATATGATTTGTGAGTAGTTACGTTTGTTCCTGACGACATGGGAGAAGTCTTGCTATAAGTAGTCATGTGAATTTGGTATTCGTTCGATATTTTGATGAGATGTATGTTGTCTTTCCTCTAGTGGTGTTATGTGAACGTCGACTACATGACACTTCATCATTATTTGGGCCAAGGGGAAGGCATTGGGAAGTAATAAGTAGATGATGGGTTGCTAGAGTGACAGAAGCTTAAACCCTAGTTTATGCGTTGCTTCGTAAGGGGCTCATTTGGATCCATATGTTTCATGCTATGGTTAGGTTTACCTTAATACTTCTTTTGTAGTTGCGGATGCTTGCAAGATGGGTTAATAATAAGTGGGATGCTTGTCCAAGGAAGGGCAGTACCCAAGCACCGGTCCACCCACATATCAAATTATCAAAGTAACGAACGCGAATCATATGAGCATGATGAAAACTAGTTTGACAATAATTCCCATGTGTCCTCGGGAGCGTTTTCCTTTATATAAGTGTTTGTCCAGGCTTGTCCTTTGCTACAAAAAGCATTGGGCCACCTTGCTGCACCTTGTTTACTTTTGTTACTTGTTACCCGTTACAAATTACCTTATCACAAAACTATCTGTTACCGATAATTTCAGTGCTTGCAGAGAATACCTTACTGAAAACCGCTTGTCATTTCCTTCTGCTCCTCGTTGGGTTCGACACTCTTACTTATTGAAAGGACTACGATAGATCCCCTATACTTGTGGTTCATCAGGCCTCCGAATTATCCACACCAGTAGCAATGACCTCGCTTTTGGAGAAGTTGATCTTAAGCCCATATAAGGCTTCGAAACACAACAAGATGAACTTAAGGTGAGCAAGGCACAAATGATTCAATTCCACCATTATGATTGTGCCGTCCAGGTACTGGATATGCGTGACGCCCTCATGGATAAGGTGGTAGATGACAGGAGAAATGTGGCCACACGAGGCAGCTCTGGATAGGATCCGAGAGAGAGCATCCGCCACGAAGTTAAACAAAAGAGGTGAGGCAGGGTCCCCTTGCCTTAGGCCCCTGCCATTGGTGAAAAAATTACTAACCTGGCCATTAACTAAGATCACCGTGTGGCCACTGCTACCTCTTGAGCTTGCATTGGTTTTTCCCTTGAAGAGGAAAGGGTGATGCAGCAAAGTAGAGTAAGTATTTCCCTCGGTTTTTGAGAACCAAGCTATCAATCCAGTAGGAGACAACACGCAAGTCACCGAATACCTGCACAAACAAACACCAACTTGCACCCAATGCGACAAAGGGGTTGTCAATCCCTTCACGGTTATTTGCAAAGTGAGATCTGATAGAGATGGATAACCGGTAAAGTAATATTTTTGGTATTTTTGGTTTATGGAACGAAAAGTAAAAGATTGCAAAGAAAGTAAATAGGAAACTAAGATTGTAGATCGGAAACTTGTATGATGGAAATTAGAAGATTATATGATGGAAAATAGACCCGGGGGCCATAGGTTTCACTAGAGTCTTCTCTCAAGATAGAAATTATTATGGTGGGTGAACAAATTACTACCGAGCAATTGATAGAAAAGCGCAAGGTTATGACGATATCTAAGGCAATGATCATGAATATAGGCATCGCGTCCGTGTCAAGTAGACCGAAACGATTCTGCATCTACACTATTAAACCACACATCGACCGCTATCCAGCATGCATCTAGAGTATTAAGTTCATAAAGAACGGAGTAATGCATTAAGCAAGATGACATGATGTAGAGGAATTAACTCAAGCATTATGATGAAAACCCCATCTTTTTATCCTCGATGGCAAAAATACAGTACGTGCCTTGCTGCCCGTACTGTCACTGGGAAAGGACACCGCAAGATTGAACCCAAAGCTAAGCACTTCTCCCATTGCAAGAAAAACCAATCTAGTTGGCCAAACCAAATCGATAGTTCGAAGAGACTTGCAAAGATATCAAATCATGCATATAAGAATTCAGAGAAGATTCAAATAATATTCATAGATAAACTTGATCATAAATCCACAATTCATCGGATCTCGGCAAACACACCGCAAAAGAGTATTACATCGAATAGATCTCCAAGAACATCGAGGAGAACTTTGTATTGAGAATCAAAGATAGAGAAGAAGCCATCTAGCTACTAGCTATGGACCCGTAGGTCTGTGGTAAACTACTCACGCTTCATATGTAGAAGCCCTCCGTGATCGAATCCCCCTCTGGCAGGACGCCGAAAAAGGCCCCTAGATGGGATCTCACGGGTACAGAAGGTTACGGCGGTGGAAAAGTGGTTTCGTGGCTCCCCTAGAAGTTTTTGGGGGTATAAGAGTATATATAGGAGGAAGATCTAGGTCAGGGGGTCACCGAGGGTCCCACAAGGTCGGGGGGCGTGCCCTCCACCCTTATGACCGCCTCGTGGCTCTTCTGACTTACACTCCAAGTCTCCTGGGTGTCTTCTGGTCCAAGAAAAATCATCACGAAAGTTTTATTCCGTTTGGACTCCGTTTGGTATTCCTTTTCTGCGAAACTCAAAAACAAGGAAAAACAGGAACTGGCACTGGGCTCTAGGTTAATAGGTTAGTCCCAAAAATCATATAAAATAGCATATTAATGCATATAAAACATCCAAAACAGATAATATAATAGCATGGAACAATCAAAGATTATAGATACGTTGAAGATGTATCAAGCAGCACCAAGATTAATTCCTGCTCGTCCTCGAGTAGCTAAATGATAAAAACAGAATTTTTGATGTGGAATGCTACCTAACATATTTATCCATGTAATTCTCTTTATTGTGGCATGAATGTTCAGATCCATAAGATTCAAAACAGAAGTTCAATATTGACATAAAAACAATAATACTTCAAGCATACTAACAAGATAATTATGTCTTCTCAAAATAACATGGCCAAAGAAAGCTTATCCCTACGAAATCATATAGTTTGGCTATGCTCCATCTTCATCACACAAATATTTAAATCATGCACAACCCCGATGACAAGCCAAGCAATTGTTTCATACTTTTGATGTTCTCAAACCTTTTCAACTTTCACGCAATACATGAGCGTGAACCATGGACATAGCACTATGGGTGGAATAGAAGGTGGTTGTGGAGAAGACAAAAAGAGGGAGATAATCTCACATCAACTAGCCGTATCAACTAGCTATGGAGATGCCCATTAATAGATATCAGTGTGAGTGAGTAGGGATTGCCATGCAACGGATGCACTAGAGCTATAAGTTTATGAAAGCTCAAAAAGAAAACTAAGTGGGTGTGCATCCAACTTGCTTGCTCATGACGACCTAGGGCATTTTGAGGAAGCCCATCGTTGGAATATACAAGCCAAGTTCTATAACGAAAAAATTCCCACTAGTATATGAAAGTGATATCATAGGAGACTCTCTATCATGAAGATCATGGTGCTACTTTGAAGCACAAATGTGGCAAAAAGGATAGTAACATTGTCCCTTCTCTATTTTTCTCTCTTTTTTTGGGCCTTCTCTTTTTTATTTGGCCTTTCTCTCCTTTTTTTATTTCCTCACATGGGACAATGCTATAATAATGAAGATCATCACACTTCTATTTCTTACAACTCAAAAATTACAACTTGATACTAGAACAAAAATATGACTTTATATGAAGGCCTCCGGCGGTGTACCGGGATGTGCAATGAATCAAGAGTGACATGTATAAAAAATGATGAACGATGGCTTTGCCACAAATATGATGTCAACTACATTATCATGCAAAGCAATATAACAATGATGATGCGTGTCATAATAAACGGAACGGTGGAAAGTTGCATGTCAATATATCTCGGAATGGCTATGGAAATGCCATAATAGGTAGGTATGGTGGCTGTTTTGAGGAAGGATATGTGGTGGGTCTATGGTACCGGCGAAAGTTGCGCGGTACAAGAGAGGCTAGCAATGGCGGAGAGGTGAGAGTGCGTATAATCCATGGACTCAACATTAGTCATAAAGAACTCATATACTTATTGCAAAAATCTATTAGTCATCGAAACAAAGTACTACACACATGCTCCTAGGGGGGATAGATTGGTACGAAAAGACCATCGCTCGTCCCCGACCGCCACTCATAAGGAAGACAATCAAAAAACATCTCATGCTCCAACTTCGTTACATAACGGTTCACCATATGTGCATGCTACGGGACTAACAAACCTTAACACAAGTATTTCTCAAATTCACAACTACATACTAGCATGACTCTAATATCACCATCTTCATATCTCAATAAAATCATAAGGAATCAAACTTCGCATAGTATTCAATGCACTTTATATGAAAGTTTTTATTATATCCCTCTTGGATGCCTTTCATATTAGGACTAATTTTATAACCAAAGCAAATTACCATGCTGTTTAGAGACTCTCAAACTAATATAAGTGAAGTGAGAGATTTCATCAATTTCTATAAAATAAAACCACCGCCTTGCTCTAAAAAGATATAAGTGAAGCACTAGAGCAAATTTGCCTAGCTCAAAAGATATAAGTGAAGCACATAGAGTATTCTAATAAATCACGATTCATGCGTGTCTCTCTCAAAAGGTGTGTACATTAAGAATGATTGGCAAACTAAAAAGCAAAGACTCAAATCATACAAGACGCTCCAAGCAAAACACATATCATGTGGTGAATAAAAATATAGCATCAAGTAAAGTTACCGATAGACGAAGACGAAAGAGGGGATGCCTTCCCGGGGCATCCCAAAGCTTAGGCTCTTTGAAATCCTTGAATATTACCTTGGGGTGCCTTGGGCATCCCCAATCTTAGACTCTTGCCACTCCTTATTCCATAGTCCATCAAATCCTTACCCAAAACTTGAAAACTTCACAACACAAAACTCAACAGAAAATCTCATAAGCTCCGTTAGTATAAGAAAATAAATCACCACTTTTGGTTCTTTTGTGAACTCATTCTTTATTTATATTGGTTTAATATCTACTGTATTCCAACTTTTCCATGGTTCATACCCCCCGATAAAAGCTATAGATGCATCAAAATAAGCAAACAACACGCGAAAAACAGAATCTGTCAAAAACAGAACAGTCCGTAGCAATCTGGATATTTCGAATACTTCTGTAACTCTAAAAATGCTGAAAAATTATGACAACCTAGGAAATTTGTTTATTAATCTTCTGAAAAAAGAATAAACTCAAAAGCACGCTTCTGCGAATTATGAAAATTATTTTCCTAAGCGCAAAAGTTTCTGTTTTTCAGCAAGATCAAATCAACTATTACCATAAGCTATCCCAAAGGTCTTACTTGGCACAAACACTAATTAAAACACAAAACCACATCTAACCAGAGGCTATATGAAATATTTTATTGAAAAACAGCAAGGATAAATATTGGGTTGTCGCCCAACAAGCGCTTTTCTTTAAAGCCTTTTTAGCTAGGCATTGATAATTTCAATGATGCTCACATAAAAGAGAAGAATTGAAGCACAAAGAGAGCATCATAAAACACGTGACAAACACATATAAGTCTAATATACTTCCTATGCATAGGCATTTTATAAGCAAACAAATTATCAAGGCAAGCAAAAACTTGCATATGCAAGGAAGAAGAAAGAGACGATAGCAATCTCAACATGAGGACAGGTAATTTAGTAACATGAAAATTTCTACAACCATATTTTCCTCTCTCATAATAATTACATGTAGGGTCATAAGAAAATTCAACAATATAGCTATCACATAGCATATTCTCAACACGATCTACATGCATGAAAAGTCGACACTCTTCCAAAATAGTGGGGTTAACATTAACTAAAGTCATGACTTCTCCAAACCCACTTTTATCAAAAATTTCGTAAGATTGAACATACCCCAAACATGTGGGATCTAAAGTTGACACTCTTACAAACCCACTTTCAATATTATTGCAAACACTATTATCAATCTCATATTCATCATGGGGCTTAAATAAATTTTCAAGATCATAAGAAGAATCACCCCAATCATCATCATTGCAACAAGTAGTGGACATAGCAAAACTAGCATCCCCAAGATTATGGTTTTGCATATTATTAGCACAATTTACATTAAAAGAATTTATAATAACATCATTGCAATCATGCTTTTTATTCAAAGATCTACCGTGAATCACTTCATAAAGTACTTCATCACAATTTTCAGATTCGCGAATTTCAAGCAAAACTTCATAAAGATAATCTAGTGCACAAAACTCACTAGCAATCTTAAAAAGATTAGCAAGCGGATGAGGATCCATAAATCTTAGGTTCTCTGATTTGCAATAAATACATGATTATTCCAACCAAACGAGCAAACGAGCCAAATAGGACATCAAGGAAAATGAAAAGACGAACAGAAGAAGGGCGAAGAAAAGGCAAATCTTTTCGAAAATCGTTTTAGAAGTTGGGGAGAGAAAAACGAGAGGATAATGGCAAATAATGTAATGCGAGGGGTGAGAGTTTATGATGGGTACTTGGTATGTCTTGACTTGGCGTAGATCTCCCCGGCAACGGTGCCAGAAATTCTTCCTGCTACCTCTTGAGCTTGCATTGGATTTTCCCTTGAAGAGGAAAGGGTGATGCAGCAAAGAAGAGTAAGTATTTTCCCTCAGTTTTTGAGAACCAAGGTATCAATCCAGTAGGAGACAACGCGCAAGTCACCGAATACCTGCACAAACAAACACCAACTTGCACCCAACGCGACAAAGGGGTTGTCAATCCCTTCACTGTTATTTGCAAAGTGAGATCTGATAGAGATGGATAAATGGTAAAGTAATATTTTTGGTATTTTTGGTTTATGGAACAGAAAGTAAAAGATTACAAAGAAAGTAAATAGGAAACCAAGATTGTAGATCGGAAACTTGTATGATGGAAAGTAGAATATTATATGATGGAAAATAGACCAGGGGGCCATAGGTTTCACTAGAGGCTTCTCTCAAGATAGAAATTATTATGGTGGGTGAACAAATTACTACCGAGCAATTGATAGAAAAGCGCAAAGTTATGACGATATCTAAGGCAATGATCATGAATATAGGCATCACGACCGTGTCAAGTAGACCGAAACGATTCTGCATCTACTACTATTACTCCACACATTGACTGCTATCCAGCATGCATCTAGAGTATTAAGTTCATGAAGAACGGAGTAATGCATTAAGCAAGATGACATGATGTAGAGGAATTAACTCAAGCATTATGATGAAAACCCCATCTTTTTATCCTCGATGGCAACAATACAATACGTGCCTTGCTGCCCCTACTGTCACTGGGAAAGGACACCGCAAGATTGAACCCAAAGCTAAGCACTCTCCCATTGCAAGAAAAACCAATCTAGTTGGCCAAACCAAATTGATAGTTCGAAGAGACTTACAAAGATATCAAATCATGCATATAAGAATTCAGAGAAGATTCAAATAATATTCATAGATAAACTTGATCATAAATCCACACTTCATCGGATCTCGGCAAACATACCACAAAAGAGTATCACATCGAATAGATCTCCAAGAACATCGAGGAGAACTTTGTATTGAGAATCAAAGAGAGAGAAGAAGCCATCTAGCTACTAGCTATGGAGCCGTAGGTCTATGGTAAACTACTCACACTTCATCAGAGAGGCAATGGTGTTGATGTAGAAGCCCTCCGTGATCAAATCCCCCTCCGGCAGGATGTCGGAAAAGGCCCCTAGATGGGATCTCACAGGTACACAAGGTTGCGGCGGTGGAAAAGTGGTTCCGTGGCTCCCCTAGAAAGTTTTGGGATATTTGAGAACATATAGGCGGAAGAAATAGGTCGGTGGAGTCACGAGGGGCCCACAAGGGTGGGGGGCGCGCCCTACCCCCTAGGCGCGCCTCTCGACCTTGTGGCCACCTCGTGGCTTTCCTGACGTGCACTCCAAGCCCTCGAGATGTCTTCTGTCCAAGAAAAATCATTGCGAAAGTTTCATTCCGTTTGGACTCCGTTTGGTATTCCTTTTCTGCGAAACTCAAAAACAAGGAAAAACAGGAACTGGGCTCTAGGTTAATAGGTTAGTCCCAATAATCATATAAAATAGCATATTAATGCATATAAAACATCCAAAACAGATAATATAGTAGCATGGAACAATCAAAAATTATAGATAAGTTGGAGACGTATCAAACACAGACCAACAATTGTTAGCCATGTGTGGCGCCCCCCTCCACAGTTTATGCCTCCGGTCATATTCTCGTAGTGCTTAGGCGGAGCCCTGCGCGGATCACTCCACCATCACTGTCACCACGCCGTCATGCTGGCGGAACTCATCTACTTCCTCGACACTTTGTTGGATCAAGAGTTCGAGGGACATCATCGAGCTGAACGCGTGCATAACTCGGAGGTGTCGTACGTTCGGTGCTTGATCAATCGGAACGAGAAGAAGTTTGACTACATCAACCGCATTGTCAAACGCTTCCGCTTTCGGTCTACGAGGGTACGTAGACACATAATCACCGCCTTAGTTTTACGAATTCTGAGATCGTGTACAATTTCGTGCAGGCAAATGATCCCATCAAGAATGAATCTCCCTTTAGCAAAAGCCAATTGGTATGGGCTAAGAGTTCTATGAGCAACAGGAGAGAGGCGAGTGGCAAAACCCTTAGCAGGAAACTTCGCAAAATTATTAATGAGGGTGATAGGTCTAAACTGTGAAATCAGATCGGCTCCTTTGACCTTAGGGATGATTGTGACAACAGCATAATTAAGGCGGGAGATTCCACAGACCCTAAGCAAAACCCCTGTATGATCTTACACACCAAAGGCCGAAGTTGCGGCCAGAACTTCCTAAAGAAAGGGATAGAGAAACCATCTGGGCCCAGTGACGCGTTGGATTTGCGGAATGGATGACCTCCTAGATCTCCTCCTCAAAGATAGGCAGAAGGAGGGCGTCATTGTCAGCCCTAGATATCCTAGAAGTCACGTCCCACAGGGAGATAGAGATCGAGAGGCCGGACACCGGCTTGGCAGAGAGGCGGGAAGAAAAGAATTCAACCACATGCCAAAGGATTTGAGTCTGATCCAAAACTCTAACACCATTAATAAGAAGGCTGTCGATCGAGCACCTCCTCCTCCTGCCATTGGTAATGGCGAAAAAAATATGCAGTAGGGAAATCACCCTTAAGGGTCCAGTTCAAAGTGCCCGTCTGACGCCAGTAAATCTCAGCCTGATGATGCAACTGCATCAAGCCCTCCTCTAAGGCATAGCGAACAGACCAGTCCCTCTTCGAAAGGCCATGGCTGATAACCCACAAGTATAGGGGATCGCAACAGTTTTTGAGGGTAGAGTATTCAACTCAAATTTATAGATTCGACACAAGGGGAGCCAAAGAATATTTGAAGGTATTAGCAGCTGAGTTGTCAATTTAACCACACCTGGAGATTAATTATCCGCTGCAACGTGATCAGTAGCAAAGTAGTATGATAGTTTTGATAGTAGCAACAGCAGCAATGGTAACAGTAACAGTAGAGTATTATTTTGTAGCAAGTGTAACAGTGATGATAGCAACAGTAACTTAGCAAGAACAATATGGGATAAATCCGTAGGCATTGGATCAGTGACTCGTTGGATGATATTCATCATGAGACAGTTATAACCTAGGGCGATACGGCACTAGCTCCAGTTCGTCAATATAATGAAGGCATGTATTCCGTAAATAGTAATACATGCTTATGGAAAGAACTTGCATGACATCTTTTTTCCTACCCTCCCGTGGCAGCGGGGTCCATATTGGAAACTAAGGGATATTAAGGCCTCCTTTTAATAGAGAACTGGAACAGAGCATTAACACATAGTGAATACATGAACTCCTCAAACTACAGTCATCACTGGGAGTGGTCCCGACTATTGTCACTCCAGGGTTGTTGGATCATAACACATAGTAGGTGACTATAACTTGCAAGATCGGATCTAGAACATGGATATAATGATGATAACATAAACGGTTCAGATCTGAGTTCATGGCACCCGGGCCCAAAGTGACAAGCATTAAGCATAGCAAAGTCATAGCAACATCAATCTTAGAACATAGTGGATACTAGGGATCAAGACCTAACAAAACTAACTCGATTACATGATGAATCTCATCCAACTCCTCAATGACCAGCGAGCCTACGAAGGAATTACTCACTCCCGGTGGGGAGCATCATGGAATTGGTGATGCAGAAGGGTTGGTGATGACGAAGAACGAAGATCCCCCTCTCCGGAGCCCCAAACGAACTCTAGATCTGGCCTCCCGATGAAGAATAGGAGGTGACGGCGGCTCCGTCTCATGGATCGTGATAATTCTTTCTCCCTGATTTTTTTCTGGAAAAATAGGATTTTATAGGGTCGGTTTCAGGGTCTGTGGGGCCACCAGGTGGGGACAACCCACCTGGGCGCGCCTTGCTAGGGGGCGCACCCTGGTGGGTTGTGCCCTCCCAGGTGCCCCCCTTCGCTAGGTCCTGGCTCCAGAAATTCTCTTATTTCATATAAAAATTCCTCGCAAAGTTTCGTTCCATTCCGAGAACTTTTATTTCTGCACAAAAACAAGACCATGGTAGTTCTGCTGAAAACAGCGTCAGTCCGGGGTTAGTTTCATTCAAATCATATAAATTAGAGTCCAAAACACGAGGAAAGCGTTAGGAAAAGTAGATACATTGGAGATGTATCTACTCCCCGAAACTTAAACCTTTGCTTGTCCTCAAGCAATTCAGTTGATAAACTGAAAGTGAAAAAGAAAAACTTTTACGAACTCTTTTGCTCTTGTTTGCATACATAAGCTTAAACAACACCTAGGTTTTCAGCCAACATTATAACTAACCATGCCGACAATAACTCTTAAAGATTATATTAACTCATATCAATGACATAATCAGCTAGCAAGCAATAATAAGATATCTCGGACAACAACACGTTGTCAAAACAGCCATGATATAATATGACAATAGTGGTACCTCGCTAGCCCTTTCTGAGACCGTAAAACATAAATGCAGAGCACCTCCAAAGTTCAAGAAGCGACTAAACATTGTAATTCATGGTAGAAAAGGTCCAGTCATGATGCACCCAACATTAGCTACACACAATGCATAAGTCATGACAGCTATGCTCTCGGGTTCTGGCGCTTATTTTAGAAGGTGATGACGCAACATAAAAGTAAATAGAAAGTCCCTTCGCAGAGGGAAGCAGTGATTCGCAGAGGTGCCAGAGCTCAAGTTTTAAAACAATGGTAAATGATCTTTTGAGACATACACCCTTCTCATTTACTTCATGACCATCAGTTATCAATATCTCCCATGCTAAGCGCGCTAGTGGCGGTTCCCAAGCGATAAAAGTAAAGGTTTACTCCCCCTCCACCAACAATCACACTCCACGGCTTGTCCGAAACAACGGGTGACATCCATACCAACAACAGTCCCAGGGGAGTTTTGTTTAATTATTTGCATTTTTGCGTTTGGGACTGGGAGTACCTATGACCGCCCTTTTCTCGTGTGATAGCGAGAGAATAAACACTCGACCTGAGAATAACCCGGTTAGCATGGAAGATACCGACCACCTCCTGTCGTTCCATGAACGATCCAGGCACACAAAAATGATATTTATTTGAAGTTTTTAGAGGTGGCACATGCAAATTTACTTAGGATGGTAGGGTAATACCGCATATAGGTAGGTATGTTGGACTCATCCGGAATAACTTTGGTTCAAGGTTTTTGATGTACAAGCAGAATTCCCACTTAGTACAGGCGAAGGCTAGCAATTAGATTGAAAAGTGGCCAGCTAGAGAGCAACAACGGTCATAAACATGCATTATGCATAAGTAACATTGGACACTAGCATGAGTAGGATAAGAACACCATGAACATAAATATCATAGAGGCTATGTTGGTTTTGATTCAACTACATGCATGAACATGTGCCAAGTCAAGCCACTCGAACATTCAGAGGAGGATACCATATCATCATACTACATCACAATCATTTTAACGCAATGTTGATATCCAAGATAAATCATTATCCACTCCTGGCTACTTATGCATGGCATGAGAAACTATAATCTCTAATTGTCATTGCAAACATGTTTAATCATAATGGGTTGAATCATGGATACTAGGTTAAACATATTTACACAAACAGAATAAGTCGAGTTCATACCCGTTTCTCTCTGCCACGGCCAGTTCATCGAATATCGTCATTATTGCCTTTCACTTGCACGATCGAACGATATGAAAATAATAATAGTGCAAGAGTGCCGTGAACTAAGCTGGAATCTGCAAACATTTTATTCAACAGGAGAAGACAAGGTAAAATGGGCTCTTTAATAGATTAACATTTATTCATATGAGAGCCACTCACCATTTTCATCGTGGTCTTCTCCTCGGTAAGACTCAAATAAAAAGAAAAGGAATTCAGAGAAACACATTGAAATATTTTTGGAGTTTTTGGTTTTCTTGAACAAGCAAATAAAAGGGAAAAGCAAAAATGAGAAAAACTATTTACACGGGAAAGCTCCCAACAAGCAAAAGAAGAACAAGGAAATCTTTTTGCGTTTTCTTTTTAGTGCTACTACTAAGCATGCATAGAACGTAAACTACTACAACTATTTTTTTGGTTTTTCTAAAGTTTTTCAAACACACAAGAAAATAAGCAAGAAAATAAATTCTAACATGGATGATACAATGAAAAAGTGTGAGCATAAACAAATGGAATGATATGTGTGAACATGAATGAAATGTCGGTGAGAAACACGTACTCCCCCAAGCTTAGGCTTTTGGCCTAACTTGGTAAGCAGTCAGTAGCCTGGTTAGTAGTTGGGGTACTGAGGAGCGGGCGTCCACTCATCCCATTGTTGAGGCTCCTCCTCTGCCTCTGCAACAGCCTGAGCGTTCCGGTAGGCGATGATGTCCGCAGGCATAATCCTATATCCGCCCTGGCAACAGAATCAAACAAAGCAGGAGCAGGCAATGGAATAATATCATGAGTTTTAACGCTAAAAACTAGGTTATAAGGAATAGGGATGTTAGGATAATCTCTTGCAAGAAAATGATGGTGTTCCATAGCTGCGCAGTCTAGGTAAACCTTGGTCAGAGGGTAATCATGAGAGCATATCTCAACATTAAAGTGAGCCGCCAAACGAGTAGCAAAAATCCCACCATGTATTTTACCATTGGATTTATTAATATGGAGGCGACGAGCCACAATAGCTCCCAAGCTATGAGTGTTGTCGCCGTCTAATGCACGACATAAAACATCAAGGTCTGGTGAACTAAGTGCACCCACCTTTTCCCTAGCAAGCAAGCATTTTGCAATGAAAAGTGCAAAGTAATGAACAACAGGAAAATGCAAGCCCGCGGCAGTGGTAGCTGAAACCCCTCTCTCATCTCCCACTGTTAAGGTGCGATAAAAGGCCTCAAACTCAGCCGGCCTAGGTTCAGCTAAGCTCCCATCAGACGGGATCATGCATATGTTGCAACAGTAAGTGGTATCTGATGGTTTTTAGGATATAAATCAAAGCTCACTTCAGGGGGATTATTCCTAGGAAAGAAAGTAAAACTTTGAACAAAGTTGTTTGTGAGGATTTGATGCTGGTCACACTCATCTGCGATGAAGTCGGCGGCCGGCATTAGCAGCATATTGAGTGAACTCCTGAAGGATTCCAGGTTCCTCCATGAACTGGGTGTGCGGCCATTCGCACGGCGCACCTCCGCCAACCTCCGAGGATGGAGATCACTGTCAGATGACTCCCCAATAACACCCTTGGAGTTTTTCTTGGAGGCAAACTTCCTAAAGATGTTCATCTTTTTCCTATGAAAAAAAATTCTAAAATTTTTAGTCCACAAATTTTTGTCAACAAAACTTCACAGAATTGATAGCAACTACTCACAGGGATACATAGAGGCCATAGCAAGCATTCAAACTACTTAGGGCTCTAAGAATTCAACATGCAAGCTCATCTACATCAGCACCAAGAGTAGCTAATTATTCAAAATATAAACCACTAAAATAAAAACTAATTGGACAAACGGTGGAGTCACATACCAAGCAACAATCCCCTGAAACAGTTTCGGAAATGGAGCTTCGGGCAAACAGATCGAAATCCGCGGGTTTGAGAGCAAGAACACGGGAGAGAGAGCAATGGAGATTTTTTTCTGGAGGTAAGTGATGATGTGGGATGAAGAGATAAGAGAGGGGGCCCACGTGGGGACCACAACCCACCAGGGCACGCCTGGGGGTCCTGGCACGCCCAGGTGGGTTGTGCCCACCTGGTGCACCTCCCTCTGATATTATTTGCACCAGAAATTCACAAATATTTAGAAAAAAATCGTATTAGATTTTCAAAGCATTCTGAGAACTTTTATTTTTGGGTCATTTTTTTATTGCACGGGAAATTGAGAAAACAGACAAAACATAGCATTTTATTTTATTTAACTAATAAGAATAGAAAACAAAAGGTAGGGGCAGAAGGTAGTGCTTACTAAATTCATCAACTTCATACCGTTCAAAAATGATTGATCAGGTCTTATTAACAACCACTTTCGATTAGCATGAAACCGAAGAACTTTCGTAAATCACTAGGTTACCTCAACGGGGTTGTGAATGTCCCCAACAATAAGCATTTCACATTTCTTTTTAACAGTAGGTAGAGGTAGATGAAAACTTCCAATAGTGATTGTCAGAGATTTTTCAATAACATTAATACCATTCACTTGGAATTTTTCCTTCGGAAAGTGCACCGTATGCTCATTACCATTGATATGAAAAGTGACCTTGCTTTTATTGCAATCAATAACAGCCCCTGCAGTATTCAAGAAGGGTCTACCAAGGATAATCGACATGTTGTCGTCCTCGGGCATCTCAAGTATAACAAAGTCAGTCAAAATAGTAACATTAGCAACAACAACGGGCACATCCTCACAGATACCGATAGGTATGGCAGTTGATTTGTCAGCCATTTGCAGAGATATTTCAGTAGGTGTGAGTTTATTCAAGTCAAGTCTTTTATATAAAGAGAAAGGCATAACACTAACACCAGCTCCTAAATCACACAAAGTAGTTTTCGCATAATTCTTTTTGTTAGAGCAAGGTATAGTTGGTATTCCCGGATCTCCAAGTTTTTTAGGTACTCCATCTTTAAAAGTATAATTAGCAAGCATAGTGTAGATTTCAGCTTCTGGTATTTTTCTCTTATTAGTGATGATGTCTTTCATATACTTTGCAAAAGGAGGCATTTTAAGGATATTAGTCAAGCGAGTACGCAAAAAGACTGGCCTCAACATTTCAGCAAAGCGTTCAAATTCTTCATCATCTTTCTTTTTAGTTGACTTGGGTGGAAAAGGCATAGGTTTTTGAACCCACGGTTCTCTTTCTTTACCGTGATTTCTAGCAACAAAGTCTCTTTTATCATATCTTTTATTCTTAGATTGTGGGTTATCAAGATCAACAGGTGGTTCTATGTCATCATTATCTAGTTCTTTTTCATTTGGTTGAGCATCTTCATGAACATCAACATTATCTTTTTCATTATCATTAGGTGGATGTTCATTACCAGGCTGAGTTTCAGCATCTGAGATAGAAGTTTCATTATCATTATCAGGAGGTTTTTCTATTTCAGGTTCACTAGAAGCATGCAAAGTCCTATCATTTTTCTTTTTCTTTTTCTTTCTAGAAGGACTAGGTGCACTAGTGTTATTTCTTTGTGAGTCTTGTTCAATTCTTTTTGGGTGACCCTCAGGATAAAGTGGTTCCTGAGTCATTTTACCTCCTCTAGTGGCAACTCTAACAGCAAAGTCATGTATATTATTATTCATTTCATCAAGCAACTCTCTTTGAGATTTAGCAACTTGTTCTAACTGGGTTTGAACCATAGAAGCATGTTTTCCAACACCTCTAACATCATTTGAGATTCTAAATAACAAGTCACTCAAGCGAGCAATCATATCAGAATTGTATTTCAATTGTTCCATAACATTTGCATTGAAGTGATCTTGTTTTCTAATATAGTTTTCAAACTCATAAAGGCATTGGCTAGGATGCATATTGTGAGGGTTATCATTATCATTGAACTTCATTAAAGAATTTACCTCTACCACCTTAGGCAGTGATGCTGTATTAAGCCCATGTATTTCTTCAATAGGAGGTAAATTTTTAACATCCTCGGCTTTAATACCTTTCTCTTTCATAGATTTCTTTGCCTCTTGCATATCTTCAGGACTGAGATATAGTATACCCCTCTTCTTCGGAGTGGGTTTAGGCGGTGTTTCAGGAAGAGTCCAATCATCATAATTTTTCAATATATTATTCAATAATTCTTCAGCTTGTCCAACAGTTCGTTCCCTGAAAACACAACCAGCACAACTATCTAGGAGGTCCCTAGAAGCATCGGTTAGTCCATTATAGAAGATATCAAGTATTTCATTTTTCTTAAGAGGATGATCAGGCAAAGCATTAAGTAACTGGCAAAGCCTCCCCCAAGCTTGTGGGAGACTCTCTTCTTTACTTTGAACAAAGTCAAATATTTCCTATAAGGCAGCTTGTTTGTTATGAGCAGGAAAATCTTTTTCAGAGAAGTAATAAATCATATCCTGGGGACTACGCACACAACTAGGAGTAAGAGTATTGTACCAAGCTTTAGCACCACCCTTTAATGAGAAAGGAAATAATTTTAGAATAAATTAATAGCGAGTTTTCTCATCATGAGTAAAAAGGGTGGCTATGTCATTCAACTTAGTAAGTTGTGCCACACCAGTTTCAGTTTCATAACCATGGAAAGGATCAGATTCAACCTGTCGGTGGAAACGACACCTATGGGATCACGGGGGATCCCTTCTACGGTCGGTGGGCACGGGGCTGTGCAAAGAGCGGGTTCAAGAGATCAACACGGGAAATTTATCTAGGTTCGGGCCGCAAGTGATGCGTAATAGCCTACTCCTGCTGGCTTGTGTTTATCTGGTGTTCTTGGACTAGCTACAAGGCATGCGGGGTCCAAAAAGTCCAAATCCTCTCTCAGTACGCCGTGGGCCTCCTTTTATAGTCCAAGGGGCTGCCACAGGGGCACACAGGAGGTGGAAAGTTTTATAGTAGTCGAGTTTATCTCTGTTACCGTAGGACAAAACACATTAAATGCACTACTTAGGTGTCCTCTTACTTTATCGGGGACGGTAACGAGGCCCGTCCCGTCCGTCGCCGCTTCGCCTTGCTCCGACACGCGTCCAGGCCAACGAGGCGTGCATCGCCATGTAGGCTGGCAGGCTGCTGAGCTGGTGTGGTGGCAGGGTCTTCACGAAGATCTGCATGCCACCACGTAGGTGCTTGACTAGTTGGCTTAGGAGCCACGTACTGCCACATGGGCACCTGCTTTAGTTGGTGGGTCGGCAAGGCCTTGCCGCGATCTTGCTGATATTCCCGGCAAGGGTCTTGCCGGGGCCTTGTGGGCGCCCTTGGCAAGAGTCTTGCCGGGGCCTCATGGGTATCTTCGGTAGGGGTCTTGCCGGGGCCTCGTGGGCATCCTCGGCAAGGAGCCTCGCTGTTGTCTTGTTTTCTGGTTCCTACCTAGGCCTTGCAGGCCCTTTGTCTTCACAAAGATCCGCATGCCACCATGGAGGCGCCTCCCGAGCCTTGGTTCCAATGTGGTTGATGGCGTCGGAACTTTTAGACTCAAGGGTGGCGGCCCCGTTGGTGTTGGGCAAGTTGCGCCGGCAAGGCTCTTGCCGGGGCCGTGAAGGCCGCCCCGGCAAGGGCCTTGCCGGGGGAGTCTCACCTCGCCCCTCTGCTCTTCATGCTTCTGGTTTTGAGCACGGCTCTGGTAGTCTTGTGACTTTGCTTCCTCTTCTATCCCGCCAAGCGCGGCTGCGACTGCCCGGGCACAAGTAAAGGGGTGCAAAAAGGACCCCTACTTTTGTACACTGACAGGAGCCCCCGGGCCTGGGCCACATATAAGAGCGGGGCGTTATTGGGCCAGGCCCAGAACGATGCGTGGGCGCGCGGGCGGCGGAGTTTTATCGCAGTAACTCCCCCGCCAGTTGCGCTTCCCCACGACCTACGTTGAATGCGTGACGTGGGGGTCGTGCGTGGGGCGATTGCAACACGCCTGCATCACATCGTGGTAAATGGTAAAGAGGCGGCCCGCGCCTTCCCCATAAAAAGGAGAAACCGCAGGCGCGCTGCTCATTTACCCCCTGTGCCTTCTCCAATCTCGGAACCGCCGCTCCCTTCTTCCTCCTCAAGCTCTTGCCTTTGCTCACCGCCACTGTGCCCTCACTGCCCTTAATCCTCCATCCCCTCTCAGTTGCCATGGCGCCCAAGACAGGCAAAGGAAAAGGGGTGGCCAAGGACGTCGGGGAGAAAGAGGCGCCGGAGAGCGAGTTGGCGGTGCTGTGGACGCAGCACGCCTATTTCCCCTCAACGGTCAATGCGGTCCATCTCAGGGACTACTTCAAGCCCCTGTGGGGGAGGAAGACGACGGGGCACCCTTCCACGCACATCATCCCTGCCGATTTTGCCAAGGCCGGCCCAAATCGGTACCCCTTCTTCGTCAATTACTTTTCTTGCGGGCTCTGCCCCCCTTTCTCTGATTTCTTCAACGAGATCATGCATACCTATGGCTTTCACCTCCTCGACTTTACGCCGAATGCCGTGGCGTGCATGGCCTTCTTCGCCCATCTCTGTGAGGGCTTTGCCAGAGTGCTCTCCAGCATGGCGCTTTTCCGCCACTGCTTCTATCCTCTCATCCAGCCAGGGGATGCCATTTCTAGGTGCATCACCTGGATCCCGAGGACCGAGGAGAAGAACGTACCCGGAGGGTGCCCAGAAGGAGAGGTGGGACGAGTGGCGGGGCCAGTGGCTCTGGATCAAGGAGGAGGATCCGTAGGAGTTCTGCCGAGTTCGTCAGAGCCCACGGACCCGCCGCAAGGACTGGAGCAACCTCGATGCCAAGGACAAGAAGCTCACGGTCGCCACCACCAGGATCCATCGCCTCACCATGGCCGGGCTCACCCTCGAGATGATTGGGGCCGATTTCATCCATCGCCGAATCGCCCCGTTGCACAACAAGGGAAGGCCGGCCTGGGACTTCAGAAATGCGGCCGATGTCATGAGGCTCCGCCCTGCCCTAAAGCATAACTTCACGGTGCTGGGGCATGCTCATTTTTGCCAGAGGCTCTTCTAGCTCAATGTGGGCGATGACGGCTGGGCTGAGAGGACCGTCAGGGCCGCGAAGACCGGCAAGGCCGTCAAGGGGCCCCTGTTTGGGTTGCCGGCGGGAGTGGTCCTGCTGAGCAACAACTCTCGCCGGTCCGCTATCATTGCCATGATGCCGGACTTCAACGTGCACGGCCTCGACCTAGCCTGGGGCGAGCCGCCAGCAGAGAAGGTGCCGGAGTTTTTCGACAACTTGTCGGAGGGCTATGTCCGTGACGAGCCGCTGCTCATCCGTGACACCACCAAGGAGGAGCTGGACTACATCGCCGCCAGGGCGGCGGGTGCGGCGCTTGCCAAGGAGGCCGGCAGCACCGGCGCCATGGAGGATGAGACCGACATGGCCCAGTGGGCGAAGTCTGCTAGGGAGGCCACGGCGCCCCCCCCCCTCATTGAAGACGCTGGCGACGAGTCGCCCGAAGAGGAAGCCGAAGCGGACAACCCTCCGCCCGCGGGGAAGAAATGCGTCCTGCGGCGGGCCAGCTCCGGCGAGCCGGTTCGGCCCGGCAGGACTGCGCAGCGGCAACCGGCTCAGGAGCAACTCGTGCGCCAGACGAGGGTGATGAAGGTCGCGGCAGCGAAGAAGACAGTGAAGGCCGCGGTGGAGAAGAAGACGGCGATCGTCTCCTCATCGTCCAAGCGGCGCCGGACCCCATCTCCTTCTCCCCCTCCCTCGGACAGCACCCTGGAGGCCGAATTCGACCTCGGATCTTTTAGCCCGAAGAGGAAGAGGAAGCCAGTGGAGGACGAGTAAGTATTTCGCCCCCCATCATCTCCTGACCTTACGCCTGCGTTATCCTCCTTTGATTTGATGTTATCTTCACAGGGACACGAAGACGCTGGCCTAGAGGATGGCGAAGAGGGCCAAGGCCTCGACGGGCGACAAGCCCCCGGCGGGTACTTCGCGTACGCCGGTGTTGGTGGAGAGCAGCCCGGACAGCAGCCCCCCACTAGAAAAAAAGACACTTCCGTGATGATACGTGTTTGTCATAGTAGGTCGCGTTTTTTGTCATGCATGTACATCCATGACAAATTTATGACAGAATCAAGATAGTCATACCTGTGCTGTCGTAGAAGTGTTCCATGACATTACCAAAATTATCATCACGGAAGTGTCCACTTCCATGACGATAAATCGCGCGTCACAGAAGTGCTTTCGTCAAGGGTGACCGACACGTGGCATCCACCTTAACGAAACGCCGTTAAGCTATCGGGTCAGGTTTTGGATCCGATAACCCGTTAACAGCCAGGACCAATGGGGATTTTCCACGTGTAAAATTCTGATTGGCTGACGGAAACACGTGTCAGCTCCGCGTTGGCACAGGTGTCACTCATCCAATGGGCGAGATGCGCCTATGATATGCTGACACGTGGACCGGCCCAAAAGTGGCCCATAAAGTTTAAATGGGCCAGCCCAACTAAAGACCCACAAGATTTTGCGGTCCATAATGGGCCAGCCCAGCAAAAGGCCCACGAGATTTTTCGTATCATAATGGGCCGGCCCAGCTAAAGGCCCACGAGATTTTGCGGGCCATAATGGGCCGGCCCAGCTAAAGGCCCGCGAGATTTTGCGGACCATAATGAGCCGGCCCAGATAAAGGCCCAACATTCTCAGTTAAGGCCCGTACGGCTAGTGTCAAATCGGCCCGTCAACGGCCTGTCCTAAACTTTTCATCATCGCGGCCCATGATCACTTCTGGCCCGTTAACAGTCCGCTAAGTATATGGGCCGAATTACAGCCCGGTGTATTTCTGGCCTGTTAAAGGTCCTGCTTCATTTGGGCCCATTTAGAGGCCATTGAAACTTTCGGCCCATAAACAACCGTGAAGGATTTGGGTCATATTCGGCCATGTCTGACATTCGGCCTGTTAGCGGCCCGCCATAGATTTGGGCTACTTTCGGCCTGTTGTGATTTTCGGCCTGTTAACGTCGGACGAAATCCATGGGCCATATGTGGCCCAACGTCACATCGGGCCCATTAATGGCCCATATAAAAATGACGATAATCTAGCCCGACCGAACTTCCGGCCTGTTAAAGGCCCGTGTATTAGATCGGCGCATTTACGGCCCATCCGAATTTCGGCCTGTGAAAGATCCGCATCGTAAATGGGCCCAATCTCACTTTCGGTCTTTTAAAGGCCCGCGTTTTTTATGGGCTCGAGATATTTACACCTGTAAAGGGCCTATTGTTACTGAGGGCCCAAATTATGTTTAGGCCTGTTAAAGGCGCACTATGGGCACATGCCTACCAGAAAAATATGAAATCTTATGCTGATTTAGGCCCAAATATTTTTAGTGGGCTACATGCAAATTTCGGCCCATAATCGTTTTTAGCCCAATTGGAATGGGCCCGACGAATGTTGGCATGTTGGGCTCCTACGAAGCTTTCGGCCGAATACATTACTAAGATAAACCTACACTATACAAAAACAACGTCGTAATTATTGCAGCCTTTGGCAGCAGCATAAATGATGTATCACAACAAAAGGCCTGTTGGCATAAAGTTTACAGTCCTTGCAGATAAAATCACCATCAGATGTATAGAAGCACAGATCATTTGACCTGAGTGCTAATGTTTCAGGCTGTAGAATCTGATGGAGCAGCACGTTCTTCACCTTTTTTCCATCATTGCTCTTGAACAACGAAGCGAATGTCTGATAGTCTGGTTTCAAAACCATTCATATCTTGACGACATTTGTCAACCACTATTCTTGTTTCCAAAACGATGTTCATTATGGATTTGACTTGTGTCTGGAGCACAGATATATCACTCTGTCTAGCAGGAAGTTTTTTTCAGTAGGCGATTTGGACGAGGTTACCTTGACAACCAACCCAGAATTACGCAGGAAGGTGCTTTTTGCACTGTTAGTGGAGAGATACTGACGCACTGCAGCAAGAGGTGACATTGTGCCTGTGGTAGCCTCGTCACCTTCAGGTGGTTGTGGCTATTCAATCATTTTTTCCATAGCTTCCTGAAAGTTTGAACTTGTAGATTAGTGTACCAGATAAGTTACTAATGAGACAAAAACAAACAAAGTAGGTTACACGTTTATACATAACTTATTTTGGTGAACTACTGTAATACATTAGCATGTATTGTAGTGCCAACTACATAATAAAATCACTTTCGGAACATATGTCCATGTAGCATGCCTACTGTATTGTCTATTTCCTCACATTCGTTGACATCTAAGGATAAAGAGACATGGTTTAAAGTAGGATGAACATAGTATGACATCATTCATATCATGGGCAAACATATACAAAACAAACAGGCTATTTTATCATTGTGTGCGCACATGAACATAACAACTAGAATACAAATCAAGACCAAAAGAATATCCTTCATCTCTTTTAAACCATGTAAGGTGAAATGATACGTTAAGACAACTATGTATAAAAGTGAACAGAGTAGCTGACATTGGTTGCAAACCAAGTAGTTAAATGAACACATCACAGTACCAATCAGTTCAAAGGCAGGAGGAGTAAGGACTTACAACAACGGCTTGAACTGGTGTGCTCATGCCCTTCATCTTGCTGGTATGGCAATCCTTGAAGATTTGCACTACATTCGGTTCAGGTTCTTTTTGGTCCGCACAGGCTTTCCTCTGTATTTGGAACAAGTCAATATAGATACGATAATATGGCACAAAAAAAGAAGAAAGTAGCAGCTATTTACAAGAGCCTCGCAGTGTGCAATATGGCTACGAGATCCTGTTGTCTGTTGGAATTTCACTTTAGAACGGTTGCTCTTGTTCTTCAAACAGTTAGCCTAGAAGAAGATACACTTGTAAGGCACATACATAAATACAAGTTCAATATGTGGTCTGATCAAATATATATAGCCTACCTGATACTTTGGATCAGACCAGTGTTTAACGAGGGTTGTCCAGTCTTCATCTGTAATATATTCCACTGGAGATGTTTGGGCGATTTCATTGTTAGCCTTGCCTTCTGTAACACCCCGAGAATCATGCTACAGTAACTCCCTGTGAATAAGCTAATCATGTTGCTAAACAGGGCTTGATCACATTTGAATCACATTCCTTTTCAAACTCCTAATTCAAACTTCAAATTAAAATTAAAGTGGAAAATAAAAGTTTTCAAAAATTTGAACAAAAATGTTCGGTGGGTGCCAAATAATACACTGGTAATTATGGTGGAGAAAACACATTTTTATAAAATACCTAAATACTTTTAAATGAAATAAAACAGAAAAGAAAATAAACAAATAAAAAGAAAAAGCAAAAGAACACAGCACAGACAAAGAAAAAGAAAAAAAAGAGAAGGCCCTCCCTCCCCCACTGGACCGCTGGCCCAACTGGGCCGACCCCCGGCCCAGCCGGCCTAGCCCATCTCCCACTCCCCCTCGCCCCCTTCCCTGTTCCCCCGACCGGGGTCGGAACAGGGGCCGTCCCCGCCGCACCCCCTCGCCGGCGACGGGGAGGATAAGGGCGCCAGCTCCCCCCGCCTCCTCGGGCCTCTCTCCCACTCGCCCCGCTCTCCTCTCGCCCCCTGCGCCTCCCTCTTTCCCCCCCAGATCCGCGCCGCTCTCTTCTTCCCCACGCCCGACGCGCTCGCCGCCGTTCCCGTCGTTCACACGGCCACCGTGCCCCAATCGCCACCTCGCCGTGTCATACGCCGTCGCCGCCCTCGACTACACCACCTCCGCCTCTCCGTTAAAGCTCGGAGCCACTGCAACGGCCTCCCCGAGCTCGTCTTCAACTTCGGACGCCGGCGACCCCCTCCTTCCCCGGCGCCGACCTGCTGCTCCTAAGCTCTCACCGGCCTCCGTGTGCCGCGCGGTGAGCCTCTCCCCCCCTCCTCCCCTGTCCTTTCTCTCTCGCGCGCCCCCTAGCTTCTTCCCCGCGCGCGCCCGAACGCCACGCCGCGGAGCTCGCCGCCGGCGGGTCTCCGGTGACCTTATGGTCACGGGCTCAAGCCCGTTGCACTCCCCACCTCGCGTAGATGCCCCCTAGCCCCTCCGCTTGCTCGATAGCCCGCCGTAGCCTCGTTTCCGTCGGGCACCCGTGCGCGCCGCCGCCTCCGCCGCTCGCCGGCGCCGATTCCGGCCAAGTCCGGCGAAGCCCTGGCCACCCCTGGATGCGGCGCTGCGAGCCCTTTCGAATGGGTCTAGCCCCGCTCCTCCCCGAGCCCCGTAGCGCGATTCCGGCCAACTCCGGCGAGGGGCCGCCGCTGTTTAGGTCGCCGGAGTTGCTCCGGCGCCGGCCGCCGACGTGGCTGGCCTGGGCCCCCCCCACTGCCACTGCCAGTGGGCCCGTGGGCCCCGTTGACTGGGTCCACCCAGTCAACGTGCTGACTGGGCAGGCCCAGCCACTGACATGCGGGCCCCGCCGCAAAAAAAGAAAAAAAAGAAAAAAAGAAAAGGAAAATGTTTTATAAATAAAAATAATTAATTAATCTAATCACTCACTGACAGGTGGGCCCAGTAGTTAATTAACTAAAAATTAATTAGTTTAATCTTCTGTTAACCCACTGTCTATGACAGGTGGGTCCCCCGTGTTAGTTTTGACCAGTCAACCGGACTGTTGACCGCTGACGTCACTCATACGTCATGCTGATGTCATATCCCTTTTCTGTTAATTAAATAATTCCAGAAATTCAAATAATCTTTGAAAATTCATATCTTTTAAACCGTAACTCGGATGAAAATGTTTTCTATATGAAAGTTGCTCAGAACGACGAGACGAATCCGAATACGCAGTCCGTTCGTCCACCACACCTCCCTAACCTATCGAACTAGCAACTTTCCCCCTCCGGTCCGTCTGTCTGAAAACGCGAAACATCGGGAATACCTCCCGGATGTCCCCCCCTTCGCCGGTACCACCTACTGTCGCGTTAGGACACACCTAGCACCGTTCATTGTCATGTCACGCATCGTCATGCTTATGTTTGCATTGTATTTACTGTTTCTTCCCCCTCTTCTCTCCGGTAGACTACGAGATCGACACTGCTGCTGCCCAGTTCGACTACGAAGTCGACGACCCCTCCTACTTGCCAGAGCAACCAGGCAAGCCCCCCCTTGATCACCAGATATCGCCTATTCTTCTCTATACTGCTTGCATTAGAGTAGTGTAGCATGTTACTGTTTTCCGATATCCTATCCTGATGCATAGCCTATCCTTGCTACTACTGTTGTTACCTTTACCTGCAATCCTACATGCTTATTATAGGATGCTAGATTTCCATCAGTGGCCCTACATTCTTGTCCGTCTGCTGTGCTATACTATCGGGCCGTGATCACCTGGGCGGTGATCACGGGTATATACTTATATACTACATACATGACACATGTGATGACTAAAGTCGGGTCGGCTCGTAGGAGTACCCGCAAGTGGATCTTTGTGGCGGAGCGACAGGGCAGGTTGAGACCACCCAGGTGAGAGGTGGGCCTAGCCCTGGTCGGCGTTCGCGGTTACATAACACGCTTAACGACATCTTGGTATTTGATCTGAGTCTGGCCATTTGGTCTATACGCACTAACCATCTACGCGGGAGTAGTTATGGGTATCCCGGCGTCGTGGTATCAGCCGAAGCCTTCTTGACGTCAGCGACTGAGTGGCGTGCGCCGGATTGGACTGGAACGCCACTAGGCTAGGTCTGCTTCCGGCCGCATACGCAACGTGCAGGTGTGCATAGGGCGATGGGCCCAGACCCCTGCGCGCATAGGGTTAGACCGGCGTGCTGACCGCTCTGTTGTGCTTAGGTGGGGCTGCGACGCGTTGATCTTACGAGGCCGGGCATGACCCAGGAAAGTGTGTCCGGCCAAATGGGATCGAGCGTGTTGGGTTATGTGGTGCACCCCTGCAGGGAAGTTTATCTATTTGAATAGCCGTGTCCCTCGGTAAAAGGACGACCCGGAGTTGTACCTTGACCTTATGACAACTAGAACCGGATACTGAATAAAATACACCCTTCCAAGTGCCAGATACAACCCGGTGATCGCTCTCTAACAGGGCGACGAGGAGGGGATCGCCGGGTAGGATTATGCTATGCGATGCTACTTGGAGGACTTCAATCTACTCTCTTCTACATGCTGCAAGATGGAGATGGCCAGAAGCGTAGTCTTCGACAGGACTAGCTATCCCCCTTTTATTCTGGCATTCTGCAGTTCAGTCCACTGATATGCCCCTTTACACATATACCCATGCATATGTAGTATAGCTCTTTGCTTGCGAGTACTTTGGATGAGTACTCACGGTTGCTTCTCTCCCTCTTTTCCCCCTTTCCTTTCTATCTGGTTGTCGCAACCAGATGTCGGAGCCCAGGAGCCAGACGCCACCGTCGACGACGACACCTACGACACTGGAGGTGCCTACTACTACGTGCAGGCCGCTGACGACGACCATGAGTAGTTAGGAGGATCCCAGGCAGGAGGCCTGCGCCTCTTTCGATCTGTATCCCAGTTTGTGCTAGCCTTCTTAAGGCAAACTTGTTTAACTTATGTCTGTACTCAGATATTGTTGCTTCCGCTGACTCGTCTGTGATCGAGCACTTGTATTCGAGCCCTCGAGGCCCCTGGCTTGTATTATGATGCTTGTATGACTTATTTATGTTTTAGAGTTGTGTTGTGATATCTTCCCGTGAGTCCCTGATCCTGGTCGTACACATTTGCGTGCATGATTAGTGTACGGTCAAATCGGGGGCGTCACAAGTTGGTATCAGAGCCGACTGCCTGTAGGAATCCCCTATCCACACTCCTTGGCCGAAGTCGAGTCTAGACATTACAAAACTTTTACTAACATGGCTGTGTGTCTTACGGGCCCACGTCGCCATTGGGTGGTACTAGTATCTTTTACTCCTCGACCTTTACTCTGGGACTCTGAACTCTCTTCTACTCGGGTTAAACGAATTTACTAACTCTAACACTAGGATCCCGTGACCGCATTCACCCCAAAGTTGGATAAGCCATAGTTGTTTCCTAGAATAGTATATTGAACAATTCACACACTGTCATTTGACTCCTTTGAAACGTCTTTGCTTTCAGATGGAACCCACGAGGCAGGTCGTTCGTCACACGACGGCCATTGGTGCCTCGGGATCACCTGCGGTGCTAGCTGAGATGATGACCTATCTGGGTTATCGCTGGCACCCTGAGTACACCGTCTACGAGGAGTACCAGGACTTTAACCAGGAGCAGTACCGTGCCATCGTCCACCTCTACTCTCGGGAGTATGACTCCACTACTGTGCTGCACACCGCACATGGTGTTGGTGTGACCATCGATATGGCTGTCCACGATGCTGCCTATGCTGCTCTGACACGTCTTCGTGGAGAGTATCGGGAGTTGGACACCTCCCCTTTCAGGCACATTGCTATCGCATCTGATGTTGGTGCGGAGGGATACTATACTGCTGCCTACTCCACTGTCACCCGAGAGCCCTTCTACCATCAGCACCTTGTTCTGCATGCTGATGGGCTGGATCGAGCTAACCGAGCTCTTCGCCACGAGATGTACACCACCCGTCAGCACCTTTACCGAGCTCTGACGCTGCTGCACCCCTTTGTCCGATCTGGACAGGTACCGCGTACTGCGATCTACCCAGCCAGGACCGTGATGCCCCACGGTGTCGGTTGGCTAGAGGTGGGAGGCTACTCTCCCGCACTTGGCCCTCTTCTGCCACCTGAGCGTCGGGCTCTACACCTGAGTATCCGCGGCCCCCAGTCTGCTGACGTCGAGGGCTATCCGTTGCCTCACTACCAGCTGTCGGGCTACGATTACCTCCACAGTACCTCTTGGGACTGATGTAGGCTTGCTTGTAGTATTAGTTGCAGTCGCCGCGAGCCTGTGTGCCGCCTATGATGTTTTAGTCTATGTACTGAACTCTATGTACTGAACTCTATGCATGACCCCTTTTGTAAGTTATGCCGACTACTATGTAGTAGCTATCGTGCTCCTTTCATTATGCATGTTTCATCATGGATGATTCTTGTCATTGCAAATTTCTCAATGCTGAACTACCCCTGTTATATATTAGCAGGATGGTTAGACCAGGTGGTCATGGTCGTGGTGGCGATGCCCCACCACCACCTGAGTACATGGCTGGTATGATCCAACAGTTTGAACTGAACCACCAATTCATGGAAAATATGATGGCTCAGTTTCCTCACCCCAATATGAACCAACAGCAAGCCCAAGTGACTCTTCAAGATTTCATACGCCTCAACCCAACCATCTACCGCAGCTCAACTCAGCCTCTGGATGCTGATGACTGGCTCCGTGACATCACCTATGAGATGGAGTCTGCTGATGTAGCCCCTGCCAGCTATGTCACTTTTGCTTCCTTCTTCTTGAAGGGACCCGCAGCTCAATGGTGGGACAGCCACAGGCGTACTCTGCCAGCTGGAACAATCATCACATGGCCAGACTTCCAAGCTGCTTTCCGTGCCCGCTTCATTCCTCAAGGAGTCATGGACCGGAAGAAGCGTGAGTTCCGCAACCTCACCCAAGGCAACAAAACTGTCGAAGCTTATCAGCGGGAGTTTCTGGACTTGTCCCGCTATGCTAAAGAAGACATTGCAACTGATGCACGCAGACAGGAGAAGTTCCGTGATGGCCTTCAAGCTGACATCAAGCTCGCACTTCTAGTGCATGACTTTGCTGATTTCTCCACCTTGGTGAACAAGGCCATCAATGTCCAAACTGGTCTGCAGGAATACCAGAGCTCTCACAGGCGCAACCGTGACACGGGCTCATCTTCGGGCTCGCCCGCACAGAAGCGTAAGATATGGATCCCGAACAGCATGTACCGTCCAAATGCATCTGCCCCAAGGCAGACCTATGCTGCACCTCGTCTGCCTCCACCACCATCTAGGCAGTCAAGACTTCCAGCTCCACCATCCCAAGCTCTTGTTCCCACTCCGAATAATGGCTTGTGCTTCAGGTGTGGTCAACCAGGACACCGTGCTAGAGAATGCAACCAGAACCAGAATCAACTGGCCCTTCCAGCAACTGGCCGTGGTAACAATCAGCCTCGCAACAACAATGCTAAGTCTTATGGTCGTGCTCATGCCAACCACGTTGATCTCAACGAAGCTCAAGACCAGCCTGCTACTGTGATGGGTACACTCCTCGTAAATTCAGTACCAGCATCCGTTTTATTTGATACAGGTGCATCACATTCATTCATGTCAGAAGATTTTGCATACAAGCACGACATTAAATGTGAGGAGATGAACACTTCGGTACTCGTCAAAACCCCCATGGGACAGTGTCAAACCTCCTTGGTTGGCATTTATGTACCCGTGGAAATCGAAGGGCTGGAATTCTATGCCTCTCCCATTATCCTGAAGACGTCTAACATCGACCTCATTTTGGGTATGGATTGGTTGAAAGCGCATACTGCTTCTATAGTTTGCGCCACTAAGACCGTCCATCTGCTACACCCTTCAGATGAAATAGTTGCTTACCAAGCTCATCTGGTGCAAAATGCCGAGGCAAGGCTCTATGCATTGAATGCATTGAACGCTGCACCACTCGAGGGCATTGAAAACATTCCCGTCGTGCGTGAATTCCTCGACGTCTTCCTTGAAGAACTTCCAGGGATTCCCCCTGCTAGAGCTGTCGAATTCATCATCGACTTGAAACCAGGCACCACTCCTATAGCCAAGCGACCCTACAAAATGCCGCCGCATGAACTCCTTGAGCTTAAGGAGGAAATCGACAAATCTCTTCGCAAGGGATTCATTCGCCCAAGTTGCTCTCCTTGGGGAGCACCTTCTCTCTTTGTCAAGAAGAAGGATGGGACTAACCGATTGGTTCAAGACTACCGCCCTATAAACCAAGCTACCATTCAGAATAAATACCCTCTTCCTCGGATCAATGATCTTTATGATCAACTGGCGGGTTCATCAGTGTTCTCTAAGCTCGACTTGAGGTTGGGTTACCACCAGATCCATGTTCGCGAAGAGGATATCCCAAAGACCGCCTTCGTGACTCGATATGGTTCATACGAGTACACCGTCATGTCTTTCGGTTTAACCAATGCTCCAGCCACCTTCTCTCGTCTGATGAACTATATATTCATGGATTACCTCGACAAGTTCGTCGTGGTTTATCTGGATGATATCCTGGTATTTTCCAAGAACGAAGAAGAACATGCCGAACATCTTCGACTTGTGCTGGAGAAGCTACGAGAGCATCAACTATATGCCAAGTTCTCCAAATGTGAATTCTGGTTACCGGAAGTAACCTATCTTGGGCATGTCATCTCTAAGGATGGTATTGCCGTCAACCCCGAGCGAGTTCAGGCTATTCTTGATTGGACTCCTCCCAAGAACGTTAAGCAAGTCAGAAGTTTTCTCGGTCTCGCCAGCTATTGCCGTCGATTCGTCGAGAACTTCTCTAAGATCGCCAGGCCTCTGACTAACCTGTTGCATAAGGGTGTCAAGTTCCAATGGACAGACAAATGTCAGGAAAGTTTCCAGGCACTCAAAGACAAGTTGACTTCTGCTCCAGTTCTAGCTCCACCTGATACTAAGAAGGACTTTGTCATTTACTGCGACGCTTCCCGTCAAGGATTAGGCTGTGTCCTAATGCAAGACCGCAAGGTGATTGCTTATGCCTCTCGGCAATTGCGCCCTCACGAAGAGAACTACCCAGTTCACGACCTCGAACTTGCTGCTGTCATTCATGCGCTGAAGCAGTGGCGACATTACCTTCTCGGTAATCGTTGCGAGATCTTCACTGACCACCAAAGTCTGAAATATCTGTTTACTCAGCCAGATCTGAACCTCCGTCAACAGAGATGGATGGTGCTTGTTGCAGACTTTGACTTGGGTATTTCCTATACGCCAGGCAAGGCTAATGTAATGGCTGATGCCTTGAGCCGCAAGTCTTACTGCAACCACCTCCAGGTTCACAAAGTTCAGCCCTCGCTTGTTGAAGAATTCAGGAAGCTGAACCTCCATATTGTTCCTCCGGGTGCACTCACTCCCCCTCCTAAGGAGTTTGGCAAGGTGAACCTCCATGTTGTTACCCAGGGTTCCCTCAATACCCTAGTTGCTAAACCAGATCTCGTGGATAGCATCAAAAGGCTACAGAAGTATGACTCTGAAGCCCACAAGATTAAGCGCTACCTCGCAGAAGGAAAGCCCTCATTCTTCACCATTGCTGAAGATGGCACCCTATACTTCAAGGGCCGCCTAGTGGTGCCATGTGCAGAGAAAAACCTGGATATGACACAGGAAGTTATGAAAGAAGCTCATGATACACCTCTGTGTATCCATCCTGGTAGTACAAAGATGTACCAAGACATCCGTCAGAGATTCTGGTGGTCTAATATGAAGCAAGCCATTGCTCGTTATGTTGCTGAGTGTGACGTTTGCCGTCGTATCAAAGCAGAACATCAAAGGCCTGCTGGAACTCTGCAACCTATCTCTATTCCTGAATGGAAATGGGACCATGTTGAGATGGACTTCGTCACTGGATTTCCCAAATCACAGAAAGTTAATGATGCTATTCTTGTCGTCATTGACCGACTTTCCAAAGTTGCACATTTTCTGGCGGTCAAAGAAACGATCACTGCTAGCCAGTTGGCAACGCTCTACATGACCAGGATTGTTTCACTCCACGGTATTCCATTGGTTATCAGCTCAGACCGTGGCAGCTTATTCACTTCAAGATTCTGGGCAAGTTTCCAAGAAGCTATGGGAACTCATCTGTCATTCAGTACTGCGTTTCATCCTCAATCGCAAGGGCAAGTTGAACGCGTCAACCAAGTTCTCGAAGACATGCTTCGAGCTTGTGTTATTTCCTTCGGCAAGAAATGGGAGGAATCTCTCCCGTATGCTGAGTTCTCTTATAATAATAGCTATCAAGCTAGTCTGAAGATGGCCCCCTTCGAAGTGTTATATGGACGAAAGTGCCGAACCCCTCTGAACTGGTCAGAAACTGGGGAACGTCCACTCTTCGGTCCGGATATTATCCAAGATGCCGAAGAACAAGTCCGCATTATTCGTGAGAATCTCAAGACTGCTCAGTCACGTCAGAAGAGTCAGTATGACCGTCATCATAAAGACATGGTCTATCAACCTGGCGAAAAGGCTTATCTTCGAGTCACACCTATGAAGGGTGCTCACCGCTTCGGGATCAAGGGCAAACTAGCTCCTCGCTATATTGGCCCATTCACTATTCTCGAAAGGCGTGGAAAAGTGGCATACCAACTGGAGCTACCGCCGAACCTTTCTCAGGTTCACGATGTGTTCCATGTGTCACAGCTCCGCCGTTGCTTCAAGGATCCAATCCGAGCTGTGGATCATGAAGTGCTCGAATTGCAGCAAGACCTCTCCTATAAGGAACATCCGGTCCGCATTCTCGACCAAGCTGAACGCCGCACACGTCAGAAGGCGATCAAGTTTCTCAAAGTCCAGTGGTCGCACCATTCTGAAGATGAGGCCACTTGGGAACGAGAGGATCGTCTGCGCGAAGAATACCCCGCACTGTTTCCTTCTACCTCCTAAATCTCGGGACGAGATTTCTTGTAGTGGAGGAGATTTGTAACACCCCGAGAATCATGCTACAGTAACTCCCTGTGAATAAGCTAATCATGTTGCTAAATAGGGCTTGATCACATTTGAATCACATTCCTTTTCAAACTCCTAATTCAAACTTCAAATTAAAATTAAAGTGGAAAATAAAAGTTTTCAAAAATTTGAACAAAAATGTTCGGTGGGTGCCAAATAATACACTGGTAATTATGGTGGAGAAAACACATTTTTATAAAATACCTAAATACTTTTAAATGAAATAAAACAGAAAAGAAAATAAACAAATAAAAAGAAAAAGCAAAAGAACACAGCACAGACAAAGAAAAAGAAAAAAAAAGAGAGAAGGCCCTTCCCCCCCACTGGACCGCTGGCCCAACTGGGCCGACCCCCGGCCCAGCCAGCCTAGCCCATCTCCCACTCCCCCTCGCCCCCTTCCCTGTTCCCCCGACCGGGGTCGGAACAGGGGCCGTCCCCGCCGCACCCCCTCGCCGGCGACGGGGAGGATAAGGGCGCCAGCTCCCCCCCGCCTCCTCGGGCCTCTCTCCCACTCGCCCCGCTCTCCTCTCGGCCCCTGCGCCTCCCTCTTCCTCCCCCAGATCCGCGCCGCTCTCTTCTTCCCCACGCCCGACGCGCTCGCCGCCGTTCCCGTCGTTCACACGGCCACCGTGCCCCAATCGCCACCTCGCCGTGTCATACGCCGTCGCCGCCCTCGACTACACCACCTCCGCCTCTCCGTTGAAGCTCGGAGCCACTGCAACGGCCTCCCCGAGCTCGTCTTCAACTTCGGACGCCGGCGACCCCCTCCTTCCCCGGCGCCGACCTGCTGCTCCTAAGCTCTCACCGGCCTCCGTGTGCCGCGCGGTGAGCCTCTCCCCCCTCCTCCCCTGTCCTTTCTCTCTCGCGCGCCCCCTAGCTTCTTCCCCGCGCGCGCCCGAACGCCGCGCCGCGGAGCTCACCGCCGGCGGGTCTCCGGTGACCTTATGGTCACGGGCTCAAGCCCGTTGCACTCCCCACCTCGCGTAGATGCCCCCCAGCCCCTCCGCTTGCTCGATAGCCCGCCGTAGCCTCGTTTCCGTCGGGCACCCGTGCGCGCCGCCGCCTCCGCCGCTCGCCGGCGCCGATTCCGGCCAAGTCCGGCGAAGCCCCGGCCACCCCTGGATGCGGCGCTGCGAGCCCTTTCGAATGGGTCTAGCCCCGCTCCTCCCCGAGCCCTGTAGCGCGATTCCAGCCAACTCCGGCGAGGGGCCGCCGCTGTTTTTGTCGCCGGAGTTGCTCCGGCGCCGGCCGCCGACGTGGCTGGCCTGGGCCCCCCCAGTGCCACTGCCAGTGGGCCCGTGGGCCCCGTTGACTGGGTCCACCCAGTCAACGTGCTGACTGGGCAGGCCCAGCCACTGACATGCGGGCCCCGCCGCAAAAAAATAAAAAAAAAAGAAAAAACGAAAAGGAAAATGTTTTATAAATAAAAATAATTAATTAATCTAATCACTCACTGACAGGTGGGCCCAGTAGTTAATTAACTAAAAATTAATTAGTTTAATCTTCTGTTAACCCACTGTCTATGACAGGTGGGTCCCCCGTGTCAGTTTTGACCAGTCAACCGGACTGTTGACCGCTGACGTCACTCATACGTCATGCTGACGTCATATCCCTTTTCTGTTAATTAAATAATTCCAGAAATTCAAATAATCTTTGAAAATTCATATCTTTTAAACCGTAACTTGGATGAAAATGTTTTCTATATGAAAGTTGCTCAGAACGACGAGACGAATCCGAATACGCAGTCCGTTCGTCCACCACACCTCCCTAACGTATCAAACTAGCAACTTTCCCCCTCCGGTCCGTCTGTTCGAAAACGCGAAACATCGGGAATACCTCCCGGATGTCCCCCCTTCGCCGGTACCACCTAATGTCGCGTTAGGACACACCTAGCACCGTTCATTGTCATGTCACGCATCGTCATGCTTATGTTTGCATTGTATTTACTGTTTCTTCCCCCTCTTCTCTCCGGTAGACTACAAGACCGACACTGCTGCTGCCCAGTTCGACTACGAAGTCGACGACCCCTCCTACTTGCCAGAGCAACCAGGCAAGCCCCCCCCTTGATCACCAGATATCGCCTAATTCTTCTCTATACTGCTTGCATTAGAGTAGTGTAGCATGTTACTGTTTTCCGATATCCTATCCTGATGCATAGCCTATCCTTGCTACTACTGTTGTTACCTTTACCTGCAATCCTACATGCTTATTATAGGATGCTAGATTTCCATCAGTGGCCCTACATTCTTGTCCGTCTGCTGTGCTATACTATCGGGCCGTGATCACCTGGGCGGTGATCACGGGTATATACTTATATACTACATACATGACACATGTGATGACTAAAGTCGGGTCGGCTCGTAGGAGTACCCGCAAGTGGATCTTTGTGGCGGAGCGACAGGGCAGGTTGAGACCACCCAGGTGAGAGGTGGGCCTGGCCCTGGTCGGCGTTCGCGGTTACGTAACACGCTTAAGGAGATCTTGGTATTTGATCTGAGTCTGGCCATTTGGTCTATACGCACTAACCATCTACGCGGGAGTAATGGGTATCCCGGCGTCGTGGTATCAGCCGAAGCCTTCTTGACGTCAGCGACTGAGTGGCGCGCGCCGGATTGGACTGGAACGCCACTAGGCTAGGTCTGCTTCCGGCCGCGTACGCAACGTGCAGGTGTGCATAGGGCGATGAGCCCAGACCCCTGCGCGCATAGGGTTAGACCGGCGTGCTGACCGCTCTGTTGTGCTTAGGTGGGGCTGCGACGCGTTGATCTTACGAGGCCGGGCATGACCCAGGAAAGTGTGTCCGGCCAAATGGGATCGAGCGTGTTGGGTTATGTGGTGCACCCCTACAGGGAAGTTTATCTATTCGAATAGCCGTGTCCCTCGGTAAAAGGACGACCCGGAGTTGTACCTTGACCTTATGACAACTAGAACCGGATACTGAATAAAATACACCCTTCCAAGTGCCAGATACAACCTGGTGATCGCTCTCTAACAGGGCGACGAGGAGGGGATCGCCGGGTAGGATTATGCTATGCGATGCTACTTGGAGGACTTCAATCTACTCTCTTCTACATGCTGCAAGATGGAGATGGCCAGAAGCATAGTCTTCGACAGGACTAGCTATCCCCCTTTTATTCTGGCATTCTGCAGTTCAGTCCACTGATATGCCCCTTTACACATATACCCATGCATATGTAGTATAGCTCCTTGTTTGCGAGTACTTTGGATGAGTACTCACGGTTGCTTCTCTCCCTCTTTTCCCCCTTTCCTTTCTATCTGGTTGTCGCAACCAGATGTTGGAGCCCAGGAGCCAGACGCCATCGTCGACGACGACACCTACGACACTGGAGGTGCCTACTACTACGTGCAGGCCGCTGACGACGACCAGGAGTAGTTAGGAGGATCCCAGGCAGGAGGCCTGCGCCTCTTTCGATCTGTATCCCAGTTTGTGCTAGCCTTCTTAAGGCAAACTTGTTTAACTTATGTCTGTACTCAGATATTGTTGCTTCCGCTGACTCGTCTGTGATCGAGCACTTGTATTCGAGCCCTCGAGGCCCCTGGCTTGTATTATGATGCTT
The DNA here is from genome assembly GCF_002575655.3 of Aegilops tauschii subsp. strangulata. Lineage (NCBI taxonomy): Eukaryota > Viridiplantae > Streptophyta > Magnoliopsida > Poales > Poaceae > Aegilops > Aegilops tauschii. The sequence goes on from NC_053039.3 coordinate 363,903,824, forward strand.
GTATGACTTATTTATGTTTTAGAGTTGTGTTGTGATATCTTCCCGTGAGTCCCTGATCCTGGTCGTACACATTTGCGTGCATGATTAGTGTACGGTCAAATCGGGGGCGTCACACCTTCAAAGTGAGATTTTCTAAGGTGGTACTGATACTGTCGCAAAGCAGACTGAAAAACATGAGTGCATGCTTGTTTAGTTGCATCATCTTTCGGATCCAACTTGAACCTCATCTGTTGAAAAAAGAATGCGAGTCTTATTAGGAGGAAGCTAGAAAGTATGGGACAGAGCAAGACAATATTACTAATTGCGATGAATAACATTACTTACAGATAAATGGTCAAGGAAGGTGTTAAGCTGGGTATTGTCTTTCTCATTCCTGTACTGGATCCACGTTGGGAGGATACGTGCATGACACCTAACGGCAACGGCTGCCTCTGATACTAACTTGGCTGACGCTGTAGCTTCACGTGGCCTTTTTAAACCTGCCTCAAAATGGATCTCCATTCTGCCTCCTTTAGATTTTGTTAATCTGTCAAGCATTATCCCTGATGTCTGTTTCCGCTTGCGTCGTGGTGCTAGTTCAACAACGAATATGGAAAGTCTTAGTGTACATCAAATTATGAGAGTACATATAAAGGAGCATGCAACTGCAACTTGACTCGGTCAGGTACCGTCTTGGTGTTGATGCTCATGAGGTTCATCTGACCTTGCCAAGTCCTGTTGTCTCAGCAGTGCTTCGGAAGTAGTGTTACGTGTGAAGGCAGCTTGGGAACTGGCCAGTTCCGGAGCAAACGAACGAGTTACTCGTTGAGATGCTGGTACAGTTGAAGCGGATGCTGCAGCTGGTGGAGCAGGTGATACTGTGTTTGTAGATTTAGCCGGTGGACTTGGACCTTCTACTGCACTATAAGTACCAGCAGAATCTGGACGGCCGATCCTTTTCCGTTTCACCCGACGAGTAACACCACTCCCTACTATATTATTTTCCTTGCTCTTTTTTGACTTTGCCATGTCAAGCCGTACCCACAACACAAAAGAATAAAATCGCTCTTCAGAACTCATTGATGCATGATACAGACAAGCAATACTTTGATGTAAGACAACTGTATGAGGATGGAATATGTAAGGAAAACAGGACGGCATGACATATTCACAGCTACGATGTGTAAACTAAGCAGAAGGATTTTCAAGAAAATAGAAGTGACGCAAGCTAGACACCATATGAAAGATGCAACCAATATTACTCTGCCAAGTTAAAAGTGTATTGTCCTAAGTGGCAATTCAAAAAATTAGAAGCAGTACAACGTAGAAATCAATGCAAGATGCAACCACTATCAAACTGCCATGTTAAAAGTGTCCAATCATGAGTGGCTGATGCGAGATACACAACAGCAGTACTTTGATGTAAGAACATGGTATGATAGATAGATGCAGTGTATTCTAGACACAGAATGCCATGTCATATGCACATGTATAACGTATGAACTCAGCAGGTGCAATTTAATCAAAATAGAAGAAATACAGGCTAGAGAACATATGCAACATGAAACCAATTATCACACTGTGAACTTAGAGCAAGCACCTGCGATGGAGTATGGGAGATGAACTCATCATGTAGACTTGGGACTTCAACTTCATTAGCAGTAGCAGTGGAAAATCTAGAGAGTCTCTGTTTGCGTCGGTGCAGAGGACCACCAACATCCCCTAACTTACTCTTTTCCTTCCTATTTTCTAATATTGCCTTATGAAGTCAAAACCACAAGAAGATGAATAAAATTAGCTCTGCATAACTGGTTGATGCATGATACAGACGAACACTACTTTGATGTAAGGCAAGCGCAGGATAGGAGGATGGAATATATACAAAAAAAGACAGTGTTTCATATTCACACGTACGATAGGAGGATGGAATATGTATGAAAAAACAGTAAGCGGAAGGCATTTCAACAAAATTAGAATAAATGAAAGCTAGGCACCATATGAACATGCAACCAATATCACTCTATCAGGTAAAAAGTGTCTCATCGTAAGTGCCATTTCAAGAAATTAGAAGCAGTACAAGCTAGAAGACAATGCAAGATACAACCTACATCACAGTCCCAAGTTAAATGTGTCTTATGGGTAAGTGATCGTTGCAGGTATAAGTTGTAAGCTACGCAGATGCAATTCAACATAATCAGAAGCAATACAAATTAGACATCATACGTAAAACGCAACCACATATAACAGTTCCAAGTTAGAGCAAGCACCTGTGATGGTGGAGTAGGGGAGATGTGCTCATCATGTACATGTATCTTCTAGAAACAGGAACACGTGTCATATTCACAGGCATTATGTGTAAAGTAAGCAGATGCAATTCAACAAAGTTAGAAGCAATGCAAACTAGACATCATACACAACATGCAACCACATATAATAGTGCCAAGTTAGAGCAAGCACCTGTGATGGTGGAGTAGGGGAGATGTGCTCATCATCTACACAACTACGTTGACTGTCTAGCCTTGCGTTCTCTTGCGAATCTTGTTGGGAGGATGGCGGAGTAGAATCTGTAGAGAACCTCCGTTTCAGTTGCTTGGAAGGACCACCATCATCCAATGCCTTGCCAATTTCCTTCAGCTTTATTGATTTTGCATTGTGAGGTCAAACCGACAAGAAAAAGGAATATAATTCGCTCTTCAGAACTCATTCATGCATGATACTGACGAACACTACTCTGATGAAAGGCAAAGTCATGATACGAGGATGGAATATGTACGGAAAAATGGACGGCTTGACATATTCACACCTATGATGTGGTAACTAAGCAGAAGGCACTTCAAAAAATTAGAAGCACTACAAACTAGACACCATATGAAAGGTGCAATCAATATCACTCTGCCAAGTTAAAACTGTCTCGTCATAGGTGGCGTTCATCAAACTAGAAGCAATACATGCTAGAAATCATATTCAAGACGCAAACCAATATCACACTACCAACTTAAAGGTGTTCCATCATAAGTGACTGATGCAAGATACACAAGAAGAGTAGTTTCATGTAAGAACATGGTGTGATAGACAGATATAGTATGTACCAAAAATAGGAAAGCGTGTCATATTCACACGTATCATGTGTAAGCTAAGCAGATGCAGTTTACACTAATTAGGAGCAATACAAGCTAGACACCATATGCAACATGCAACCAGATATCACACTGCCAAGTTAGAGCAAGCACCTTGGATGGTGGAGTAGGGGAGCGGAGACTTGGACCTTGTAATGCACTATCAGTACAAGGAGAATCGGTACAGATGCTCCGTTTACGTTGCTGCAGAGGACCACCATGATCGCCTTCCTTACTCTTTTCCTTCCTCTTTCTTGATTTTGCCTTGTCAAGTCAAACCCACAAGAAAAAGGAATAAAATTTTCTCTTCAGAACTCATTGATGCATGATACTGACGAACACTACTTTCATGTAAGGCAGCCGCATGATACGAGGATGGAATATGTATGAAAAATAGGACGGCGTGACATATTGACATGTATGATGTATAAAGTGTAAACTAAGCACAAGGTGCTTGAACTTGTTAGAAGCAATGCAAGCTAGAAACCATATGAAAGATGAAACCAATATCACTCTGCCAAATTAAAAGGGTGCCCTAACAAATGTATTTGACCAAATTAGAAGCAATACATGGCAACAGGCTAGAAATAATATGCAATATGCAACGAATAAAGGTGACTCATCATAAGTGATTGATGCAGGATACAGAAGAGAGGTAGTTTCATGTAAGAACAAGGTTAACACATAGATGTAGTGTGTACCAAAAATAGGAAGGCATGTCATATTCACAGGTATAATGTGTAAACTAAGCAGATGCAATTTACCCTAATTAGAAGCATTACAAGCTAGACACCGTATGCAACATGCAACCACATATCACACTGTGAAGTTAGAGCAAGCACCTGTGATGGTGGTGTGGGGGAATTGCTGTCATCAACTAGAGAGCTACGTCGACTATCTTCATTTAGACTTGTTGTTTCTTGAGAATCATGTGGGGAGGATGACACTGCACTCTTTAAACGAGTATGGCATCTCACAGTAACCCACCCGGGTGACTGTCTCATCTTAAGTGATTGACGAGGGATACAAAAGAGCATTAGTTTGATGTACGAACATGGTTAATAGACATATGTAGTACTCCCTCCGTTCGGAATTACTTATCACAAAAATGGATGTATCTACAACTAAAATACATCTAGATACATTCATTTCTTGGACGAGTAATTCCGAACGGAGGGAGTATGTATCAAAAACAGGAAGGCATGTCATTATCAAAGGTATAATGTGTAAAGTAAGTAGATGCAATTTAACCAAATTGGAAGCAATACAAGCTAGACACCATATGCAACATGCAACCACATTTGACAGCGTGAAGTTAAATCAAGCACCTGGGATGGTTGTGTGTGGCAATTGAGATCATCAACTGCAGAGCTACGTTTACTGTCTCCAACTGCTGACACTGCATCCTTTAGAGCACTGAAACGCTTAGTGCTTATCTTCGAATTACACTGGAGCGACTTCTGTCTTTTCTTTTCAGCATTCATCAACACCGCGTCAGAGTTTGAAATACCCATGCATAAAAAAACAATAGTGTGAGTATGGGTGAAGTGTGTGCACAATTAGTACAGTGTAAAGGTAGCAGATAGCAGGTCGGTGAGAAATAAATGACGGGAGACATATGATAGCTCTGCAACATGCATGGCACACTAAATTACTACAGGATTCTATGAAAATAACATTCGACTGAAAACAAATAGGTCAGTCCATTTTTTCTGCACAGTCCGATGTACAAAGAACGGGCAGATCGCCTTCATCTACCTCCAGCCAGTCAGTGTTGATGATCTTCCTCGAAACGGCAGCGACCACCGGCCCAGTCCCCTGCCTGCGCCCTCCCCTCGACCTCACCGCACCGCCGTGCTTGGCACCGCCCCCGGCAATCCATTCAAGCCCCACCGACCTCCAGATCGGGCGTAAGTAGCTCCTGCGCCCCACACCCCTATGATAGACACCGATGCGCCGCTTCCCCGGCGAACAGGCTGACTAGGTGCTCCGCGCGCCTAAGTGGGTGCTGCTTCTTTTAATTGCGGTTCGACTGACCTTGGATTGAAATCCAGGCGGGCTACTGACCTCTAGCAAAGGTGAATTAGTAAAGGGAGGAAACCTTGTGCATTTAGTATCACGAATAAGATGCAGTAAGAAGCGCCCAACTAGTTTCTTTCATGGGATGAATACGGTGTGAGCAGAGACGTAAGGTTTGCACGAATAAGGGAAGAGGAGTACCTCTTTTTGCTGGCAGTGATGTGTCCTCCTTCTGTTTTTCCAACGATCTTCTTGTGGTTCGCCGGAAACGAGAAGTTGTGGAGGACGGTGCAGCCTTGGACGAACCCATGGCCAAGTTGTTGAGTGTGGTGCGGTGGCGGTCTGTCGGTGGCGGGGAAGCAGATCCGAGGCGGCGAACGACGGTGTAGCGGGAACAGCTCCGGTGCGGTGGATGGTTGTGACAGTGGAGCGGCAGCAGTGAGGCGCAGGACGGCGTGGTCGGAGTGGTTCTGGTACGGTGCACGTCGGCGTCGTGAAGGCAGCTCTACCTCGGCTTCAGCTGCTAAGTCCTTGAGGGCATTGCGGTTGCGGTTGCGTTGGACGACAAAGTCGGGGTACCGGCTCCGGCATGATGGAGGAGGGCGGCGGTGGATTGGGCGCTATGGGGTGGAGGACGGAGGAGGCTGGGGTTTCGCGGCTGGTGGAGAGGGCGTTTTGGCGCCCACAGAGTATGAATGGGGAAACAAAGGGAGGCGGGGAACTAAGGGAGGACAATGTTTTGGTTTGGGACGCGCTTGTTTGAAATTTGGGGAAAGTTACAAACTTTGCCCCCATCTAAAATTTCGGACATATTGCGGGTTGGGGGTAGGACAGTAATCTCAGGTGTCCCAAATGTGGGCGAGATAGATTTCGGCCGAGCGCATGGGTGTTTAGGAGCCCACGGCATATGAATGCTTCTCCGAGGCGGTTGAGACTGGGGTCTTGGTGAAGTTACAAACCTACCCCGGTTTAGACCTTTGGACATCGGGCCGATAGGCTACACGGGCCAGAGTCAGGACAGTAATTTCCTACCACCAAACATTAGTCTTGCGTGGTTTCGGGTGACCAGAGGCCTATTTGGCGCTTCGTTCAATATTTGGGACCAGAAGCATTAACGTTTTCGGTTCTCTTGAATTGAACATTCGGGATTTGTCAAACTTCACAAATCTTTACTCTTGAAAATACTAAAGCTACGAATATTTTGGAATGGAGGTGGTACATTTGAATATACATTGTACACGAGTATATATTAACAAATATGCAACTTACCTCAGTTCATGCATGGTTCCAGATATAATCTCCTTGGTTGCAAAAAAAAGTTAGACATGCGTATGAATATATATAGCATGTTCAAATGCACAACAAAGATTGATGCCCCCTTTTACATCTGATTTACAAATGCCATTATCTCGGGTTCAAATAGATGAATGCACTTCCTATGAATTCGAATCTTCGAAACCCCCTTTATGTTGAATTCGACATGTATTCTATTTCATAGCTAGCAATTTGGAATGTATCCATGCAAGTGATAAATGTATAAAGTGCTTCACACTAACAACATGGAGTGCACTAATTAATGTTTATATATGAATTGCAAAAGCATCCATTGCATGTATTTCAAACTACTCTCACTCTATGGATCGATAATATGAAATAAACACATGCACATGCTAGAATTCAATAGAGTATGGGTGTTGATAGACCAATTGTCGTCCATACGCAATTTGCAAAATTCATGATCTCATCCAAAAATAATAATGCCATTTATATTTTAATTTAATGCGTAGAACCGCCTTTTACACGTAGATGCACTATGCCTCGGCCCGTTCTCACAAACGCGCTATATACGGTCACTGGAGTTCAGAATATGCTCATTACGGTCACCGTATACATTCTCATGGTGATCATACGGTATCTAGCTCACGATACGTCTCCGTATTTTCTTGATGACACTGACGGACTTTGCATTTGATGCGTGCTTTGTATTTTGTTGATGACACTTACGGTCATTGTATTTGAAGCAAAAGCACGATATGGTCACTGGACTTCAGAATAAGCTCATCACGGTCACCACATACATTTTGTCGTGCTAACCAACATGTGGTTGGATGGTTAGGAGGACAGTGGTTTCTCGAGCCCACCAGGGTTAAAGTCCCGGTGCTTGCATTTATCCTGGGTTAATTTCTGTATTTTCCGGCGATGTGCGTTCGGTGGGAGGAGACGTTCCACTCGACTACGAGGCACCTATGGTGACTTCGTAAAATCTCAAGATCATATGCTGGCCCACTCTCTCGAAGGTGCTCATAGGGGTAGGGTTTGCGTGTGTGCACTTATAGCGGTGAGTGCTTGCGCGTATATATGAGCCCTTGCGTCTGTACCGTGTTAAAAAATACATGTCATGATTATACGGTCACTGGCTCACCCGTACAACTCCGTATTTTGTTGATGACATAATCAATTGACCAGTCAAACATTCCACGTGGCGCAACTAGTGTTGCACCATCGGGGCGCATAACTGTGGGGCCCACATGTCAGCCCGTATATGAAAGAAAGAAATGTAGCTTGAGTCTGTACTGTGTTAATAAAATTCATTTAGGGTGATCATACGGTCACTGGCTCACCATACAGCTCCGTAATTTGTTGATGACACGATCAATTGACCAGTCAAACAGTCCACATTCAGCAGCGCACATTACCATAGGGCCACCCGTCAGCGCGTATATGAAGGACAGAAATGGTAATAAATTAGTGGTCGGTGGGTACTCGAAGTCGTGAGACCTCTGGTTGGCAGTCGCCGGCGGTGGGGGGGCGCGTTGATTGGGCGGTGGGGTGGGGATCGCCGGAGAAAAAGCTCGGTGCGGCTGCAGACCGGCGGTGAGGAGTGGTTTCGGGGCGGCGTGGCGGCGCGGGCCGACCGCGGGCGGCGGGGGCCGGCGGTTCGGCCGGTGGTGGCTGGCGGCTCAGGGGGGTGGAGTTTGATGATAAACTGCAGGCCCTTGATTTCGTATCCAACAGCTGGAAAATCTAATGACCAGAGATGAAAAAGTCAGTCGACTGACGTGTAGCCTCACCCCGCACGTACACATGCACGCACGCAAGACACGCACGCATGCAGGCGTGCAACACTGACACGTACACATAACGAACACACGCACGCATGCAGGCGTGCAACACTGACGCGTACACATGCAGTCACGAACACACGCACGTACGAACACATGCATGCAACACTGAAACGTACCCTTGCACGCACGCAACACTCGCACGCCTGCATGCACACAGCACATGACGCAAGACACACGCTCAACCTATACGTGCATGCACCCTTTGTTAAGGACATGGATTGTTACGGGTATTAATCAATCTTATCTGTGATAAGCAGAACATTGATGTTTGTAGCGGTCTTTATAATCACAACGTATCGAACGGGCTATCAACATAGTAGGCTTATCTACATGAAAAGGATGGCGTCACACTCAATGAACAATCATCGGTTTATGAAATGCCCGCTTCTGACCGCCCTGGCCCACCAAAGGTTCCTCTGCTGTTCGCTGCCTGCGTTGGGTCACTGACATGCAGGCCATGTACCCAAAGAGCCCACACGCCAGTGGAAGAACGGTGTGCTATCCTACGTCAGAGTCGAGGGCGCCACTCGCTGCACGCCCGGCTGAACACGCCTCCTTGCCGCATTCCAACGCCTCCATGAAACCCGCCCGTGTGGAAGCCGAGAAACCCACTCTGGACGCACGTTCGTTCATGACCGGGCCGGCATTAAATGCAAATGCCGGCCGAGCTCCTCCCGTCCGCCATTTATTTAATCTTCTATTTAAACGAGGCCAAACGCCGGCCAAGAATCGCACACCTCCGCCGCTCCCCTATCTCCTCCTTCACCATTTTGTCCACTCTTACAATGGCTTACGAAGAGTAGTTATTCCACATCCAAGCCGGCTGGGTGGCCCGCCGAGCCCGCCGGATACGAGCTATGCAGCTCACTGATCCACCTCCCTCCCCTCACCCGACGGAGCCAGTTGCCGCCCCAAGCCGGCGCGCGGTTCAACAACTCGCCGCTCCAGGCCAGCTCGACGAGGAGCGGCGCACGGGCGTCATTGCTGCCGTCCACGCCGCCGCCTCGTACCGCGTCTCCCGTTTATGTGGCCGAGACTCCCATGCCGGCGGCCACGCCATGCAAGCAGCGACAGAAGCCGGGTGCGCGGAGAGCGACGAGTCGGTGGCGAGCGCCTCCGCTGTCACATCCTAGCTAGTTCATGCATTAGAGTGTTGCATCATGTCTACTTTTCACAGAAACTTGAAATGGGGATGCCAGAAACCCCCAGCACCCCCCCTGAACACAACTAGGGTTTACTAAAATTCTTTTCAATGAACCTGGAATGCCCTCCATAAATGTTCACCATCTTTGGTCCTGGCTAAAACCTCTGCCAAAAATGGTTTCATATTTTTGGAGGCTATTCTGGATTTTTCACCAAGCCATAAGTATTTGCATTTGGGCAATTTAAATCCTATAAATATTTTAAAATGCCCAAATAATCTTGAAGGTATTTTTAGGCTGTTGAGAATAATTTCAAATGTGCCTCTGAATATTTCCAGGATTTTCCTAAATGAAATAGTATTTCTAATATTTCAAAACACAGAACAGAAATAAATAAAAGAGGAAAAACAGAAAGCAGAGAAGGACTTACCTGGCAGCCCACCTGGCGGCCCAGCACTGTGCTGGCCCATGGCCAGTCAGCTGCTTGCTCTCGCCAGAGCAGGCAGAGAGGTGACGCCGGCGTGCGCGGGCTCGCCACGGCGCCACCTGCTTGCCGCCCCGCCCGCGGACGAGCTGGACGACCTCCACGACGCACTCGCTTGCCCCGAAGCCACTGCTCCGACCTCGCCTTCGCCGCCCACCGCCGGAGATCCCCTCCGCCATCACCACCGCAACAGTTCGCCCCCGGCCTCGCCGTCCGCTCCGTCGCAACCACCGTGAGCCTGGCCACCTTCCTATCCTCTCCTTTCTCCCTCTCGAGCTCCGTAGCAACTGCACGTAGCTCACTCGCACGCGTCGCCGCCGAGCTCGTCGCCGACGAGGCTCCGGCCATCCAACGGTCGCACCACCATGGCTGTTAGCTCCACTGCATCGCCAGGAGCCCGTAGCACCATCGCACGCCCCTCACCGTGCTCTCTAGCGACGGGTTCGACTACACCCGTACCCCGGCAGCCGCACGGCTCGTCGCCGGCGTCGATTCCGGCGACCCCGAGCTCCACCACCACCACCAGTCGATGCGGCTTGCTCCCAGCTACGCGTAGGTGCTCTCCGCCCGCCCATTTGGTCGCCGGAGCACGGATCCCGCACACCACCGCCGCGTCTGGACGTCGCCGGCGGCTAAACACCGGCGAGTCAGCGTGGTTTGACCACGGGTTGACCCCCCAGAGTCACTGACAAGTGGGGCCCGCCTACTAATTAACCTGGGTTAGGTTTAAGTTAATTCTAATTAGCTAATTACCTAGCAGTGACACTGACACAGGGGACCCACACGACAGGTTTGACCTGGACGACCCCGTTGACCGCTGACGTCATCATGACACACTGCTGACGCAATAAGTAACTTAATTACTGGAATTATTCTTATACAGGAAATTCCAGAAATTATCACAAACTTCAAAAAATCATAGAAAATAATCTATAGCTCAGAATGAAAAGATTTATATATGAAAAATGATCAGAAAAATCCATTCTATCCATCTGTACTGGTTTCATGCATGTTTAAGCAAGTTAACCTACTGTTTAATGCAGAACAAGATAAAGCACTAACATGGGCCATTTATGAACTTGGAATTTGAATCTTTGATTCAAAATAGTCCAAACCCATCTGGTCTTAGTTGCATTAGCCCAATACATCCATTTTGCCATGTCTCATGCATGCATCATATTGTTGCACTTGCTTGGTGTTGATTGTGCTTCGATGTATTCATTGTGGTAGGTCCTGCCTCCGAGGATATTCACGAGTATCCAACTGAAGGGCAGTATCCCACCACCACTCCGTCAGGCAAGCAACCCATTGATCATTTCGATACAAACCCATCTTCTCGCTTCTGCTCTCATTTACTGCATTAAGACAACGCGATTCAAACTGCTGTGTGTTGCGGTAGTTGAACCCACTTTCCTTTGCATGACCTGTCATTGCCACAGTAACTAGATGAAACCCACTAGCATGTGTAGGAGTTGATTGAGCCATGTTGTGTTCCTACAATGCTATGCTTGCTACGCTTAGAGTCGTGTCAGGTCTGGCTCATCAGGGTGATGAACTAGAGTGAAAGCGTGTGTCGGTAATGGGAGTGAGGTGTTGAATACGATTTGGTAAAGGTATCGATGGGAGGCCATGTAGGAGTACATGGTGGGTTGTTTCATTGAGACCGTCCCTAAGAACTGAGATCTGTATGCGTGATTTAAGATTCAGCTACTACCACGCATTGGGCCCGAAACCAATGGACCCCCTCGGCTTCTTAATCACCCTTCACCTCTGTCCAGGAGTTGCACGTAGTTTCTGGTGTTTGTAGTAAGCTGGAGGCCGTGGACAGCGCTGACCAAGGGGTGGGCTGTGATGCGGTAGGCTCGTGGCTCGGTGTACCGAGTCGCCCGTTTGGTGTCCGGGAACCCTGCACACATCGTTTGGGGCCGTATGTGGAAACCTCGGCCGGACTCCCTGCGGATGGAACCTAAATAGGCGATAAACCTGGACTAGGGACTTGAGTGTTTGGGTAGGCTGTGGCCGACACCCACGTTGGGCTTCCGCTTGAAGGTTGCCGAGTACACGTCGTGTAGCGACGGTAAGTGGTGAGAGCGTGTGTGACGAAGTACACCCCTGCAGGGTATGAAACTATTCGAATAGCCGCGTCCGCGGTAAAGGACTACTTGGTCGCTTATGCAATTCATAGACAAGTAAATGGATACTACTAAAAGCCTCAAGATAAGTGTGAGTACCACGGATGGCTCTCTCATGGGATGACGAGGGAGGATCCACGGTGGAGTATTGAAATGGTGATTAGTGGACTCGTGTGCGAGAACTATTTCACAAGTGGTGTCTCGTAGGATAGCTTAGCCAAGAGTCAAAGCTGGCTTGCTGCAATAACTCCACTACCTTCTTGAGAATAAACATGTATAGTAGGATCTGTTGTAAGACTTGCTGAGTACCTTTGTACTCATGTTGCTTCAATTACTGTTTTCAGACGACAACACCGCCCCTTCCGATGGGTTCTATGTAGAACTCGACGACGACGAGTGACTTGCCACCCAGGTGGTGATCTAGGCTTGTGAAGGGCCTACGTAGATAGACAGGCTTCGTCAAGCCTTCTTTCTTTTAGTGTCTATACCCAGACAAGTTGCTCCCGCATGTGCTTGTATGATTGTATGACTTGAGTGTCGGGTCATGTGACCCCTATCTGTATGAACAAGTTATGTAAGGCTCTCTGGAGCCCTTTAAATAAAGTACTTGAGTTGTAGAGTTTTGTTGTGATGCCATGTTGTATTTGCACATACTGAGCATATTGTGTGTATGATTGAAATGCTTGGTATGTGTGGGATCCGACAATCTAGTTGTTTATCCTTGGCAGCCTCTCTTATGGGGAAATGTAGTCTAGTGCCTCCTTGAGCCATAGTAGTCTGCTACAGCCCGGTTCACCGGAGTCCTGCTAGCCCAGCACTACTGCTCTGGACACTTGACTGGCTGGCATGTGTTTCATATCGTTCCCATGTCTGTCCCTTCGGGGAAATGTCACGCGGTGACATCCGGAGTCCTGCCTAGCCTGCTACAGCCCGGGTTCCCGGAGTCCTGTTAGCCCAGTGCTACAGCCCGGATTCACACGCTGCTGACCGACACGTTCGATGTTGATTCATGTATGCCTGTCCCCATACGTTAGTGCCGCCTTGGGTTCACGACTAGCCATGTCGGCCCGGGTTCTCTGTCATATGGATGCTAGCGACATTGTCATATACGCCAAAAGGCGCAAACGGTCCCGGGCCATGGTAAGGCGACACCCGTGGGAGTACCGTGCGTGAGGCTGCAATGTGATATGAGGTGTTACAGGCTAGATCGGTGTGACTTAGAATCGGGGTCCTGACAGCGTTGGCATCAGAGCCGGACTGCCTGTAGGTGCGTTAAGCCAAACTGGTCGATGTCGAGTCTAGAAATGCTTTAGTTACATGTAGGGGAATTGATTGTGGGAGGGAACGTAAGGTGCTTTTACTCCTTTACCTCATGCCCTCTGATCTGAGTCATTCTCTTCTCATTCTACGTGGGTTAAGGACTAGGCTCTCTTCTCTCTATCAGGTTCACGTGTTACTAATCCGTAGTAACTTATAGGATTGTTGGTTCCATGCTTCGGTTCAGTTTCTACTACCTTTAGTATGTTGTCAGTTGAACCAGAACCTTGATATGATGTTGTTGAGTGGTATTGCAAACTGTTGCGAATGTCTCAAATCTTTTCCGAGCATTTACTGCCGTTATGCTGTCCGAATTCTCCTAGAAACACTAATGCCTTGCATTATTCCGTGCTTTCAGATGGCCACCCGTTCCCAGAATCAAGTGGTTCGTCTGACCCGGTGCCTCGGCGTACCTGGTCACACGGCCATGCTGGTCCGAGTGATGGTTGAGACAGGCTATCGTTGGTATCCCGAGTATACCGTCGAGGAGCAGTTTTGAGACTTCAATCAAAGCCAATATTTTTGCACAGTCAGGATTCACCCATCCTATCCTGGAGCCACTGAACCCCTCCATTGCTCTTATGGACTTGGGGTTACCATCGAGATGTCCGTGCAGGACGCAGCTTACTCGATGATGACTATCATGCGAGCCAGAACTGCCTTGCTTCAGAACACTGACTTCCGCTATATGCCAGCATCACTCCCTGGGGCACAGGGGTACTATCAGGCTACTTACTGTGATCCTACCCATGAGGATTCACTACTCTGCACCACCACCGAGATGCTTGAGGACAAGGACTGTGAGAATCGTGCCTTGCGAATGGAGCTCTTTAATGCCCGTTCTGATCACTGGGCCACTCTGACACGGGTTTGCACCTGCCGTGCAGGCCGGGTATATGGACATGAGGGACTTGTACCCCGTGCGGTCTGGTCTGCCAGAATGTATGGAATGGCGTGATGTAGGAGGCATCACCCCTCCTCGTGGACCCCGTCTGCCACCGTTTGTTGGACCAAGGCCACACCCGAGTCCTTATGGACCGCAAGCTCCACAGGACCGACTGTTTCCAGATGATCATGTTCAGCTCCCAGGACATGGTGGTGACTTCTATGAAGATTACTACGGAGACGTTTGAGTTGGTAGTAGTTCTGCTAGTATTGTAACAGTTGTATTTCCCACAGTCTTGCGTGTGTTGTGGGATACGACTTGGTGTGTATCAAGTTCCGAAGGTGTAGAAAAATAATGTATAGGAGCTTGGAATGCCTCTGATGAGATGTATCGTCTTTCATCGTAGCTGTACTCTAGCCTGGGCTTGTACTAAACTATGTATGCTGTGTATGACCGTTGGTATATACATGTCAGTTTCTATATTACCATGTCATACTGATGATCATCTCCGCATTCCGTGTTATCCATTACATTCCGCATTTCCCTGCCAAGATTTAGCCATCCTTGTCTAAACCGTTGTTTTGTTTCTCCTAGGATGGTTAACACCCGCAACAACCCTGCTGTCCAGGCGTAGGGTGAGGCCAATGCAGTTAGGGGAGAGAATCTGCCTCAACCGCCTTCTCTGGCTGAAGTCATGCTGGAGGCAGAAAGAAACAAGTGTGAGACTAACCGCTTGCTAGAGCGAATTGAGCAGAACACTGCACGTCATCAGAGGAACGACTTGGTGTCCATCAATGACTTTATCAAGTTGTACCCACCGAAGTTTAACCACTCCGTCGAGCCCCTCGATGCGGATGATTGGCTTCGCAGCATCACCCATAAGCTACGTTCTGCCAACGTAGCCGAAGCTGATAAGGTTACCTACGCTGCCTACCACCTCGAAGGCCCTGCTAGCCTTTGGTGGGAAAACTTTGAGGCTATGCGCCCATCCGGCCAAATCACTACTTGGGCTGAATTCAGTGAGGCTTTCCGTGAGCATCATATTCCGGAGGGTGTCATAGATCGTAAGCGTGAAGAATTCTGCAACTTCACCCAAGGCAGACTGACTGTGGATGCATACAGCCGTGAGTTTGGAAATCTAGCACGCTATGCTCCTGAAGAGGTATCCACCGACGCCAAGAAGCAGGCAAGGTTCCGCAAGGGACTTAGCCCCGAGCTTCGCCGTGATCTTCGTCTGCACGAGTGCACCTCTTTCCAGAAATTGGTCAACAAGGCCATCAGTGCTGAGACAGGACAGACTGACTATGACTACACGCAAGCACTCTCGCAATTTTGGTTCCTCATCCGGCTCCGGATCTCAGAAGCGCCGGGTCTGGATTCCAAACACTGCTCTGCCACCTAGGTTCACTCCGAGGCCATCCTTCGAGGCGCCTCGCCCCAACCAGCAGTATGCACCGCCCAAGGTCTATGGTGGCCCCGCTGCTAATGCTGCTCCACGCCCCAATGTTGTGACATGCTTCAAGTGTGGAGAAACGGGTCACTATTTGCGCGAGTGCCCCCGAAACAACCCCAATCAACCTGGACAGTCCGTTGGCCATGGTAAGCCAGCAGGAAAGACTTACTACGCCAAGCCAGCCACCACTGCACGTGGCCATGTCAACTATGTTTCAGCTGAAGAAACTCATGAGGATCCCAACGTCGTCCTTGGTACGCTCCTTGTTAATTGCCATCCGGCAACTGTTCTTTTCGATACTGGAGCATCTCATTCATTTATCTCTGAGAGCTATGCTCGATTGCACAACACCACATTTTGTGACATGCCCACCTCCATGGTAATTCAAACCCCTGGTTCTAAGTGGCAAACCTCTAGGATAAGCCATGGAAATGAAATTCTTGTCGACAGATTGGTCTTCCTTGCATCACTAATAGCTCTCAAGTCCTCGGACATAAACATCATCTTGGGTATGCACTGGATGTCAGCTCATTATGCTAAGATTGATTGCTCTACTAGAACTGTTCAACTCACTCATCCGTCGGGCAAGACAGTCAATGTTTTGACCCGAGTGTCTAAGCGTCAGCTTTACTCATTAAATGCCAACCCTCTTCCAGACCTTGAAGATGTTCCGGTAGTCTGTGACTTCCCGGATGTCTTCCCAGAAGAACTGCCAGGTATTCCACCTGACAGGGATGTCGAGTTCGTGATAGACCTTGTTCCAGGAACCGTCCCAATCTCTAGAAGACCTTATAAGATGGCACCCCTAGAGCTAGCTGAGCTTAAGAAACAACTCGATGAGTCCTTGAAAAAGGGTTTCATCCGTCCTAGTTCTTCTCCGTGGGCTTGCCCCGTCCTCTTCGTCAAGAAGAAGGATGGTACGGATCGGATGGTTGTAGATTACCGACCTGTCAACCTAGTCACTATCAAGAACAAGTATCGCTCCCCAGGATCAACGACCTGTATGATCAGCTCGCTGGATCCTCAGTCTTCTCTAAAATGGATATGAGGTTGGGCTACCATCAAATCAAAATCAAGAACGGGGACATCCCTAAAACGGCCTTTGTTACTCGTTATGGCCAATACGAGTATACCGTCATGTCTTTCGGTTTAATCAATGCTCCAGCCACCTTCTCTCGGTTAATGAACTCAATCTTCATGGAGTATTTGGATAAATTCGTCGTAGTATACCTCGATGATATACTCATCTACTCCAAGAATGAGGAAGAACATGCCGAGCATCTAAGGCTAGTATTGACGAAACTTCGAGAGCATCGCCTTTATGCTAAATTCTCTAAGTGTGAATTCTGGTTGCCAGAAGTGACCTATCTAGGCCATGTAATCTCTGGTAAGGGTATTGCTGTCAACCCCGAGCGAGTTCAAGCCATCCTTGACTGGACTCCACCTGAATCGGTCAAGCAAGTTTGGAGTTTCCTTGGCTTAGCGAGCT
Source organism: Aegilops tauschii subsp. strangulata (assembly GCF_002575655.3). Taxonomy (NCBI): domain Eukaryota; kingdom Viridiplantae; phylum Streptophyta; class Magnoliopsida; order Poales; family Poaceae; genus Aegilops; species Aegilops tauschii. Next base: position 363,920,966 of record NC_053039.3, read on the forward strand.
ACTATCGCCGCTTCATCGAGAATTTCTCCAAGGTTGCTAAACCTCTAACTGAACTCCTCAAGAAAGATAAAAAGTTTGAGTGGACCCCACAGTGCGAGTTCAGCTTTCAGGAACTGAAAAGACGCCTGACATCTGCCCCCGTACTCATACCACCAGATTTTTCTAAGGACTTTGTTATCTATTGCGACGCCTCGCGACAAGGACTAGGTTGCATACTCATGCAAGATCGTCATGTGATTGCCTACGCTTCCCGACAGTTGCGTCCACATGAGGATAATTATCCCACACATGATCTAGAGCTTGCAGCTGTAGTCCATGCACTCAAAACATGGCGACATTACCTTCTCGGTAATCGTTGCGAGATTTTCACTGATCACCAAAGTCTGAAATACATCTTCACCCAACCGTATTTGAATCTCAGGCAAAGACGTTGGGTCGAGTTGATCACAAATTACGACTTAGGAATAACTTACACCTCGGGCAAAGCCAACGTCATGGCTGATGCGCTAAGCCGTAAATCTTACTGTAACAACTTGATGTTACAACAAAGTCAACCACTTCTCCACGAGGAATTCTGTAAGCTTAAACTTCACATTGTTCCTCGAGGGTCCCTATCCACCCTGGTGGCGAAACCTACCCTTACGGATCATATCATCAAAGCTCAGAAGGTAGATCCGGGAATCTCCCGTATTAAGAGAAACATCAAGAAAGGAGTTGCGGATTGTTTCTCCGTTGATGACCAAGGTGTTGTGTTCTTTGGAGACCGCCTAGTGGTTCCCAAGGTACGCAACCTGAGGCAATTGATCCTTAAGGAAGCTCATGAATCTCCTCTCACCATTCATCCCGGTAGTACTAAAATGTATCAAGACCTACGCCAGAGGTTTTGGTGGACTAGGATGAAGAGAGAAATTGCTCAATACATTGCTAATTGCGACGTTTGCCGTCGTGTTAAAGCAGAGCATCAACGGCCTGCTGGCACCCTTCAGCCTTTGGCTATTCCTGAATGGAAATGGGATAAAATCGGTATGGATTTCATTACCGGGTTTCCCAGGACCAAGAGAGGGAATAATGCTATCTTCGTTGTTGTCGATCGTCTTTCCAAAGTAACCCATTTCCTACCTGTTCGTGAGAGTATAACCGCGAGCCAGCTAGCTGACTTGTACATCTCCCGAATAGTGTCCCTTCATGGTGTCCCATTGGAAATTAACTCAGACCGTGGAAGTCTCTTCACCTCTCGATTTTGGGAAAGTTTCCAAAATGCTATGGGAACTCGTCTCTCCTTTAGCACCGCCTTCCACCCTCAATCAAGTGGTCAGGTAGAACGAGTTAATCAAATTCTGGAGGATATGCTCCGAGCTTCTGTCATCTCTTTCGGCATGGATTGGGAGAAATGCCTTCCATTCGCCGAGTTCGCTTATAACAATAGTTATCAAGCTATCTTGGGCAAAGCTCCTTTCGAGGTTCTCTATGGACGAAAATGTCGAACGCCCCTTAACTGGTCAGAAACCGGGGAAAGACAACTCTTTGGCCCGGATATGATTCAGGAAGTAGAAGAGCAGGTTCGCATTATTTGTGAGAAATTGAAAACAGCCCAATCTCGCCAAAAGAGCCATTATGATCGCAAACATAAGGCTATGACTTTTGAGGTTGACGAGAAGGCCTACCTTCGGGTTACTCCTTTAAAGGGAACCCATCGATTCGGTATCAAAGGCAAATTGGCTCCTCGATACATTGGACCCTTTCGCATTCTTGCCAAGCGAGGAGAAGTTGCCTACCAATTGGAACTACCTCCGCATCTTTCCAAGGTTCATGACGTCTTCCACGTTTCTCAACTCAGGCGTTGCTTCTCGGATCCTATCCGTGGAGTGGACCACGAAATGCTTGATCTCCAAGATAATCTCACATATCGGGAATATCCCGTTCGAATCCTTGATCAAGCCGAGCGTACCACTCGACGCCAAAACATCAAGTTTCTCAAGGTTCAATGGTCACACCATTCCGAGAAAGAAGCTACTTGGGAAAGGGAGGATCGTCTTCGACTTGAGTACCCCACCTTCTTCCCAACGGATCCTAAATCTCGGGACGAGATTCTTTTGAGTGGGGGTGAGTTGTCACATCCTAGCTAGTTCATGCATTAGAGTGTTGCATCATGTCTACTTTTCACAGAAACTTGAAATGGGGATGCCAGAAACCCCCAGCACCCCCCTGAACACAACTAGGGTTTACTAAAATTCTTTTCAATGAACCTGAAATGCCCTCCATAAATGTTCACCATCTTTGGTCTTGGCTAAAACCTCTGCCAAAAATGGTTTCATATTTTTGGAGGCTATTTTGGATTTTTCACCAAGCCATAAGTATTTGCATTTGGGCAATTTAAATCCTATAAATATTTTAAAATGCCCAAATAATCTTGAAGGTATTTTTAGGCTGTTGAGAATAATTTCAAATGTGCCTCTGAATATTTCCAGGATTTTCCTAAATGAAATAGTATTTCTAATATTTCAAAACACAGAACAGAAATAAATAAAAAGAGGAAAAACAGAAAGCAGAGAAGGACTTACCTCGCAGCCCACCTGGCGGCCCAGCACTGTGCTGGCCCATGGCCAGTCAGCTGCTTGCTCTCGCCAGAGCAGGCAGAGAGGTGACGCCGGCGTGCGCGAGCTCGCCACGGCGCCACCTGCTTGCCGCCCCGCCCGCGGACGAGCTGGACGACCTCCACGATGCGCCCCCGAGCCCCTGGACACCCCCTTTCTCCCCCATCGCCTCTCCCTCGCCTTCCTCCACCATGGCCGACGCAGCCGCTGCCACCTCGCCGGAGTAGCCACAACCACCGTCGTCCTCGCGCCGCCCCATCGTGTCCAACAGCTCCACCGTCGCCTTCTCCCTCGAGCAGGTCGAGCCCCGAGCGCTCGCTTGCCCCGAAGCCACTGCTCCGACCTCGCCTTCGCCGCCCACCGCCGGAGATCCCCTCCGCCATCACCACCGCAGCAGTTCGCCCCCGGCATCGCCGTCCGCTCCGTCGCAACCACCGTGAGCCTGGCCACCTTCCTATCCTCTCCTTTCTCCCTCTCGAGCTCCGTAGCAACTGCACGTAGCTCACCCGCACGCGTCGCCGCCGAGCTCGTCGCCGACGAGGCTCCGGCCATCCAACGGTCGCACCACCATGGCTGTTAGCTCCACTGCATCGCCAGGAGCCCGTAGCACCATCGCACGCACCTCGCCGTGCTCTCTAGCGACGGGTTCGACTACACCCGTACCCCGGCAGCCGCACGGCTCGTCGCTGGCGTCGATTCCGGCGACCCCGAGCTCCACCACCACCACCACTCGATGCGGCTTGCTCCCAGCTACGCGTAGGTGCTCTCCGCCCGCCCATTTGGTCGCCGGAGCACGGATCCCGCACACCACCGCCGCGTCTGGACGTCGCCGGCGGCTAAACACCGGCGAGTCAGCGTGGTTTGACCACGGGTTGACCCCCCAGAGTCACTGACAAGTGGGGCCCGCCTACTAATTAACCTGGGTTAGGTTTAAGTTAATTCTAATTAGCTAATTACCTAGCAGTGACACTGACACAGGGGACCCACACGACAGGTTTGACCTGGACGACCCCGTTGACCGCTGACGTCATCATGACACACTGCTGACGCAATAAGTAACTTAATTACTGGAATTATTCTTATACAGGAAATTCCAGAAATTATCACAAACTTCAAAAAATCATAGAAAATAATCTATAGCTCAGAATGAAAAGATTTATATATGAAAAATGATCAGAAAAATCCATTCTATCCATCTGTACTGGTTTCATGCATGTTTAAGCAAGTTAACCTACTGTTTAATGCAGAACAAGATAAAGCACTAACATGGGCCATTTATGAACTTGGAATTTGAATCTTTGATTCAAAATAGTCCAAACCCATCTGGTCTTAGTTGCATTAGCCCAATACATCCATTTTGCCATGTCTCATGCATGCATCATATTGTTGCACTTGCTTGGTGTTGATTGTGCTTCGATGTATTCATTGTGGTAGGTCCTGCCTCCGAGGATATTCACGAGTATCCAACTGAAGGGCAGTATCCCACCACCACTCCGTCAGGCAAGCAACCCATTGATCATTTCGATACAAACCCATCTTCTCGCTTCTGCTCTCATTTACTGCATTAAGACAACGCGATTCAAACTGCTGTGTGTTGCGGTAGTTGAACCCACTTTCCTTTGCATGACCTGTCATTGCCACAGTAACTAGATGAAACCCACTAGCATGTGTAGGAGTTGATTGAGCCATGTTGTGTTCCTACAATGCTATGCTTGCTACGCTTAGAGTCGTGTCAGGTCTGGCTCATCAGGGTGATGAACTAGAGTGAAAGCGTGTGTCGGTAATGGGAGTGAGGTGTTGAATACGATTTGGTAAAGGTATCGATGGGAGGCCATGTAGGAGTACATGGTGGGTTGTTTCATTGAGACCGTCCCTAAGAACTGAGATCTGTATGCGTGATTTAAGATTCAGCTACTACCACGCATTGGGCCTGAAACCAATGGACCCCCTCGGCTTCTTAATCACCCTTCACCTCTGTCCAGGAGTTGCACGTAGTTTCTGGTGTTTGTAGTAAGCTGGAGGCCGTGGACAGCGCTGACCAAGGGGTGGGCTGTGATGCGGTAGGCTCGTGGCTCGGTGTACCGAGTCGCCCGTTTGGTGTCCGGGAACCCTGCACACATCGTTTGGGGCCGTATGTGGAAACCTCGGCCGGACTCCCTGCGGATGGAACCTAAATAGGCGATAAACCTGGACTAGAGACTTGAGTGTTTGGGTAGGCTGTGGCCGACACCCACGTTAGGCTTCCGCTTGAAGGTTGCCGAGTACACGTCGTGTAGCGACGGTAAGTGGTGAGAGCGTGTGTGATGAACTACACCCCTGCAGGGTATGAAACTATTCGAATAGCCGCGTCCGCGGTAAAGGACTACTTGGTCGCTTATGCAGTTCATAGACAAGTAAATGGATACTACTAAAAGCCTCAAGATAAGTGTGAGTACCGCGGATGGCTCTCTCATGGGATGACGAGGGAGGATCCACGGTGGAGTATTGAAATGGTGATTAGTGGACTCGTGTGCGAGAACTATTTCACAAGTGGTGTCTCGTAGGATAGCTTAGCCAAGAGTCAAAGCTGGCTTGCTGCAATAACTCCACTACCTTCTTGAGAATAAACATGTATAGTAGGATCTGTTGTAAGACTTGCTGAGTACCTTTGTACTCATGTTGCTTCAATTACTGTTTTCAGACGACAACACCGTCCCTTCCGATGGGTTCTATGTAGAACTCGACGACGACGAGTGACTTGCCACCCAGGTGGTGATCTAGGCTTGTGAAGGGCCTACGTAGATAGACAGGCTTCGTCAAGCCTTCTTTCTTTTAGTGTCTGTACCCAGACAAGTTGCTTCCGCATGTGCTTGTATGATTGTATGACTTGAGTGTCGGGTCATGTGACCCCTATCTGTATGAACAAGTTATGTAAGGCTCTCTGGAGCCCTTTAAATAAAGTACTTGAGTTGTAGAGTTTTGTTGTGATGCCATGTTGTATTTGCACATACCGAGCATATTGTGTGTATGATTGAAATGCTTGGTATGTGTGGGATCCGACAATCTAGTTGTTTATCCTTGGCAGCCTCTCTTATGGGGAAATGTAGTCTAGTGCCTCCTTGAGCCATAGTAGTCCGCTACAGCCCGGTTCACCGGAGTCCTGCTAGCCCAGCACTACTGCTCTGGACACTTGACTGGCCGGCATGTGTTTCATATCGTTCCTGTGTCTGTCCCTTCGGGGAAATGTCACGCGGTGACATCCGGAGTCCTGCCTAGCCTGCTACAGCCCGGGTTCCCGGAGTCCTGTTAGCCCAGTGCTACAGCCCGGATTCACATGCTGCTGACCGACACGTTCGATGTTGATTCATGTATGCCTATCCCCATACATTAGTGCCGCCTTGGGTTCACGACTAGCCATGTCGGCCCGGGTTCTCTGTCATATGGATGCTAGCGAAATTGTCATATACGTGAGCCAAAAGGCGCAAACGGTCCCGGGCCATGGTAAGGCGACACCCGTGGGAGTACCGTGCGTGAGGCCGCAATGTGATATGAGGTGTTACAGGCTAGATCGGTGTGACCTAGAATCGGGGTCCTGACATCCGCGTCCGCCGCCATCATCGAGGAGAAGTAGAACACGGGAGGCCGCCGCCGCTTGGGTCCCATGAAGGCCACCACGGAGGCGACGCCGGCGTACACAGCAGGTGTCTTGCCGGATCCTTTTCTTGCGAGGACCTTCGTCGACCCCGCATATACCTTCGGGGCTTCCGGCAGTCCGGTGATCGTGCTGCCGGACATGAGGAACAGAAATCGTTCGGCGGGCGACCATTTAGGCCAGGTATTATATACCTGTGCTGTCTAGAACTAGCACCGCATAGTTCATTTGAATGTAATGAAATCCGTCATGTTTGTATGAAAATCTGGTATCTTATATGATTTCTGTCATTGTTTATATGAAATATCGCCGTGTCTGCGTGAATTTCGTCCGGTTGGTTGACTTGTTGTCATAATGTGTGCGACTACGGTTGGATGGCATAATTTGCGGGTGGTCGGTCATTCTGCGGGCGGCTCAGGCGGCGTGGTGGGACAAAAAGAACACAACTCGTGCGAGCTCGACTCCAACGTGCGCGCTGGAGGATGCATGAGAACCCGAGCCATTCCTCGTTCATCGGTGGCAAAGGCACCGGTGGACAAAAGGGTCGCCAATATTTTGGCTACCTCGGGCCAGATCCAAACAGCCTCTCCCAACAGATTCAAATCCCTCGTTCGCCGTCGAATTTTGCCATGTGTTGTTTTCATGGACTAGCAAGATGCCCGTGCATTGCACAGAACATCAAGATGCATTTTTTTACAAAACACGTGTTGTGATTGACCCATGCAGGAGTAATCCCATTTTGTAAAAACTAATTATTGCTCGAGAATTTTATCGGATAAATGGTATCTCGAGAATTTTATTGGACTCCATTTTTGTATACAAGGCCACAAACCCATATTACAGGTACCAAGGCAAAAATTAATGTCTTCTAACTCAATGTTGCAAGCCACCTTGTTTCCTTGTTTGCCGTGTAAATTAATGTGTATTCTTCTCTTTCATGCACATCAAGCTAATGCTCACACTCTTGCATGCATGCAAGGGATAATTAATGTCCTCCTTTGCTAGTAGTACTACGAGGCAAACACCATTAATATTGCATTGATTAGTGTTAGTGGCCTTGTATATCTGCAAATTGTAATTTTGATAGTGGCCTTGTATATAAAAATGGAGGGAGAAAGATGAGAGATAAGGTGAGAAGGAGTGGGGCGTGGTGGTGACTGGTGGTCGGACTAGGCGGAGGCATGGGGATAGATGGCGCATTATGTCTAGGTTTGTATCTCTATAGTCCCTCTCACACACACCCACGTAGGTGGGGGACGTGCACGAAGAGAAGAGGTGCACGCACGGCGCACGTACTCCCATATCTTTCCCAACCACACCCGCGCGGGTACACGGTGGAGCTTATTTCTGTACGAAAAGGCAGCCCACGTGGTAACTTGACACGTGTACTGGTTGTCCACTAGATGGAGGGAGGATCGTCTACCACGGGTGAACAAACAAATTGCGACTTGACACGTTATGTTAAAAAAGAGGCAAACCATGTGGGGCCTACCTTAGAGGCAAGGCTCTATACACTGGAGTACTTTTGATGTGTCCTGTCAACTCGCAGAACGAGGAGAAGCTTGCTTAGTACGCCGTCTCCCCCACCCACGGGCGCAGTGGCTCGCAGGATGAGGTGAAGCTTGCTTACTACGCCTTACGCCCGCTGCCTCGCCCACGCGCGCGGTGGCTCGTAGGACGAGGAGAAATTTTTACTAGTACTCCCTTCGTTTACTCCTCGTCCCTACTACCTTGGTTAGAGAGATTATCATATTGTTTGGAATATATATGTCCTTTAGTACTCCCTCCATTTACTTATACAAGGCCACTATAAAAAAAATACATTTTGCATCTATACATGGCCACAAATAGTAATCGAGACAAAAGTTACTACTCCCTCCTTTCCAGTTTATGGCTCAATTTCAAAATCTCTCCAACCAAGGTAGACGGTGAGTGGTTGATTTAATTTTGTACTCCTAGTTTGCACAAGTAATTAGTACGCTCGTTTTTCTCAAGAAGTTATGTTTACCGAGGCATTAATTAGAACGAATGCATGAATGACCACTAAATTTCCATGAACTTCTACATGCATTGGTGAGTTTTCTCTTGACACTGCTTGCATCGGGTGATCTAACGCACCTCGAAATCCAACATGTGATGGTACTACTACTATGTGATGCCCGGATAGTTAAGCTACAGTAATTCTCTGTTAATGGCCCTACATCACTTCGATTACTGTTGCTAATCTCACGTTAGTTCGAAACCGATTCAACTTCAAACTCAAAATCAAACAAACAATAGAAGTTTTTCAATCTTAAAACCAAAATGTTCGGAGAGAGCCAAATAATGCATAAGTAATAATGGTGAAGAAACCAACCTCTTTGAAAGTGATTGATTATCCTAAAGTAAATAAAATAGTAGCAAAACAATTAATTAAATGCTTTTTACAATTAATAAATTACTAAACTATTATATCTAGTTGCCCAAACTTATCTGGCAATAGTATAATTATTTAGACTAAATTAGGGACTACTTTTATAAATTATAAAACTAAAATAATTAGGAACTAAAAGAAAACAGAAAAGAAAAATAAGAAAAGGAGAAAAGCAAACCCCCCTCTCACTGGGCTTCGGCCCAGCTGGCCACCGGGCCAACCAGGCCGGCCCAGCCGCCCCCTGCTAACCCCCCCCCACCCCGACCGAACCCTAGAGCCCAACCCCCACTCTCCCCCCCCCCGCACGATCCCCTCTGCCTTCCCCTGACTCGATCCAGATCGGGGCAACGGCGTCCCGACCCCCATCGCCGATCCCGCCGCCCGTCGCCCCACCCCGCCGGCGCAGAAGGCCACCCCACGCCACGGCCTCCTCCCCGCTGCTCCCCGCGGTCCCGGCGAGCACACCAGCGCCCGACGACTGCCTCCTCCGGCCCGCAGTTTCTTCGCCGTCCTCGCGCCGCGCCTGCAGCGCCACCGGCCGCCGCCGTCATCGTCGCCGAAACCTCCCCGACCTCCTCCTCGCGACTCGCTTCCTCCTGCGCCTCCCTCGTCGGCTCCGCCCCTGCGACTCCTCTTCCTCCACACGAAGGCCTCCCGCAACCCGCATCTCTGCATCGCCCTCGCACCTGCCGGCCGTCCGGACGCTGGACCTCGCCGGCAGGATTCCTCTGGCTCCCCAGGGTCCCCTACATGCTCCGATGTCAGCACCTTCCGGCCCCCTCTTCTCCCCTGCTTACGTCGCCGTAGACCGCGCCCCTGCCCTCGCTTGAGCTGCCCGCCGTGCTGATCCTCCTCGGAGCGCTCGCACCTGCCGTGGCCCGCCCCGCTGTGGTCTCGCCACCGCCGCCTCCGACGGCTTGCCTTGCCGCGCCCATGGCCGGCGCCCCCTCCTGTCGATCTGGGCATGTGCCCGCAGGGCGCCACCGCCCGTTAACCCCTGCCCAGACGCCTGGTTAAACCGCCCCGTTAACCCCCCCGGGCCTATGACAGTGGGCCCACCCCTGTATAAAAGAACAGAAAATAAAAGTTAGTAAAAATATATTTAAAATGTTAATTAAATTACTAAATTAACTAATTAATTTATTAATAAGTTACTTAATTAACCTACTTGGATTAGCCTAATCACTAGATTAGCTGGAACTAAAATTAATTAGTCAAATAGTGAATGGCAGGGGGCCCCACCCCCTGTAGACCAGTCAAACTTTGACTGGTCAATTGGGACCCCCTGGACCCACATGTCAGCCACAGGTAAACTTCTGTGTACACTTGTGGGTGCATATAGCATTTTGACTTTTATTTTTCGAATTAAAGTTAATTTCAGAAAATGGATAAAACTTTAAAAATCATTATAAAATAATCCGTAACTCGGATGAAAATACTTTGTACATGAAATTTTCTCAGAACGACGAGACAAATCCGAATACGCAACCCGCTCCTCAGCCACACATCCCTAGGATAGCAAACCTGCAACATTTCACCTCCGGTTCATCTGTCCGAGAACGCGAAACACCGGGGATACTTTCCCGGATGTTTCCCCCTTTCGCTGGTATCACCTACTACCGCGTTAGGGCACACCTAACACCGCTCATTGTCATGTCTTGCATCGCCATGCATATGTTTGCATTATATTTATTGTTTCTTCCCCCTCTTCTCTCGCTAGACACCGAGACCGACGCTGCTGCTACCCAATACGACTACGGTGTTGACGACCCCTCCCTCCCGGCTGAGCTTCCAGGCAAGCCCCCCCTTGATCACCAGATATCGCCTATTCCTTCTCTGTACTGCTTGCATTAGAGTAGTGTAGCATGTTACTGCTTTCGGTTAATCCTATTCTGCTGCATAGCCTGCCATTGTTGTTACAGTTGTTACCCTTACCTGCTATCCTACTGCTTAGTATAGGATGCTAGTATTCTATCTGTGGCCCTACATTTGTGTCCATCTGCCATGCTATACTATCGGGCCGTGATCACTCGGGAGGTGATCACAGGTATATACTTGCATATACATACTATACAGATGGTGACTAAAGTCGGGTCGGCTCATTGAGTACCCACGGTTGATTCACGGATTGGGGGCTGAAAGGACATACTTTCCCGATGGCCCTTTGAGTGGATCTTTGTGGCGGAGCGACAGGGCAGGTTGAGACCACCTAGGAGAGAGGTGGGCCTGGCCCTGGTCGGCGTTCGTGGTTACTTCATAATAATACTCTTAACGAGTTCTTGGTATTTGATCTGAGTCTGGCCACTGGCCTATACGCACTAACCAACTACGCGGGAACAGTTATAGGCACTCGACGTCGTGGTATCAGCCGAAGCCTTCGTGACGTCAGCGACTGAGCGGCATGCGCCGCATTGGACCGTAAGCTCGCGCTTGTATTAAGGGGGCTAGGTCTGCTTCCGGCCGCGTACGCAACGTGCAGGTGTGCAATGGGCGATGGGCCCAGACCCCTGCGCGCATAGGATTTAGACCGGCGTGCTGACCTCTCTGTTGTGCCTAGGTAGGGCTGCGACGTGTTGATCTTCCGAGGCCGGGCATGACCCAGGAAAGTGTGTCCGGCCAAAGGGGATCGAGCGTGTTGGGTTATGTGGTGCACCCCTGCAGGGAAGTTTATCTATTCGAATAGCCGTGATCTTCGGTAACAGGACGACTTGGAGTTGTACCTTGACCTTATGACAACTAGAACCGGATACTTAATAAAACACACCCTTCCAAGTGCCAGATACAACCCGGTGGTCGCTCTCTCACAGGTCGACGAGGAGAGGATCGTCGGGTAGGATTATGCTATGCGATGCTACTTGGAGGACTTCAATCTACTCTCTTCTACATGCTGCAAGATGGAGGTGGCCAGAAGCGTAGTCTTCGACAGAATTAGCTATCCCCCCTCTTATTCTGGCATTCTGCAGTTCAGTCCACCGATATGACCCTTACACATATACCCATGCATATGTAGTGTAGCTCCTTGCTTGCGAGTACTTTGGATGAGTACTCACAGTTGCTTTTCTCCCTCTTTTCCCCCTTTCCCTTCTACCTGGTTGTCGCAACCAGATGCCGGAGCCCAGGAGCCAGACGCCATCGTCGACGACGACTCCTACTACACTGAAGGTGCCTACTACTACGTGCAGGCCGCTGACGACGACCAGGAGTAGTTAGGAGGATCCCAGGCAGGAGGCCTGCGCCTCTTTCGATCTGTATCCCAGTTTGTGCTAGCCTTCTTAAGGCAAACTTGTTTAACTTATGTCTGTACTCAGATATTGTTGCTTCCGCAGACTCGTCTATGATCGAGCACTTGTATTTGAGCCCTCGAGGCCCCTGGCTTGTATTATGATGCTTGTATGACTTATTTTTTTTAGAGTTGTGTTGTGATATCTTCGCGTGAGTCCCTGATCTTGATCGTACACGTTTGCGTGTATGATTAGTGTACGATTGAATCGGGGGCGTCACAAGTTGGTATCAGAGCCGACTGCCTGTAGGAATCCCCCTTCCACACTCCTTGGCCGAAGTCGAGTCTAGACATTGCAAAACTTTTTACTAACATGGTTGTGCGGCCCATGGGCCCACGTCGCCATTGGGTGGTATTAGGATCTTTTATTCCTTGTCTATACTCTGGGACACTGATCTCTCTTCAATTCGGGTTAAAATTGTTTTACAAACTCTAACATTAGGATCTCGTGATCACATCCACCTGGAGTTCCCCTTATTACAGATGATTGCCTGCTGCACCAGAAGATTCCGAAGATAACCTCCGATGTTCTCTCGAGACACTTGTGCCCACCACCTTTGCAAATTCCCTACCACTATTATAATATTATGGATAAATACATACACTTGCCCTTTCAATCCCATGTATCTTGTTATTACAAGATACACTGAAAATTCTCTCTATTGTTCCGAGAATACCCTGTACCTACTGCCTTGCAGTTCTAAGCCACCTGAATACCCCTATGGATAATTCCTCGCACTTACCGAGTATCCGCCCATCCCCAGTTGTTTATGTGTTTCACTAAGGTCTTCGAAATAATTTCGATCTTCCGAAAATCCTTAGCAGCTTATTGCTCTTCAAATTCTTGCTTGCTTCCATTATGGTTAATCCCATAAGTATACTAATCTTAATTGGCAGCCTTTGTCACTATCATTTTGAGTCAATTGATTCAGTATGTTGCGAATGCTCGCAATCCTCAATCTGGTCCTAGAATTCATCTGGCTCAGACGTCATTTTGAACAGGAGCTGGTTCTCGACCAATCAAATTGCCTTCGATTGTGCCCATAAGTCTATTCAACTTATCCATCCTTGATCAGAGCGTCTGCTTCCGATCCTTCGATTTGGAATCATAATTCCTTTGCATTTAAGCTCCGAATTATTCAGATGATTCCATAACCTGTTGCATTTGCATTCTTTCCTCTTCTGGTTGAGTACTGATACTCACATCAGATCCTTTGTGGACCATCAAGTCCTTTGTTGGATTGTTATCCGATAGTGTCCTTCATATTTAATCACCTTGTGAGTTATTTCCCTGATACATAATACAACTGGTAAATCCTATTCTCTGATTTGGCCAACCATGCTCTGCTTTCGAGCTGGTGATATTTACTATTGAAGCTTGTGGTATATGTTTCCACGATGCTCCGATGGGTTGACCTATGCCTTCCTTAATAGGTGTGAACGCGAAAGTTTTCACTAGTCATACTCTTCTGGTATTTTGCCAGATAAAATTTCAACACTACAACTACATCGAACGCGAGAAGTGAATGAAAGGTTATGCATTGGAGAAGTGGGAGTCGACCTTGAACTTTGTGTTCATGCCCATGGACACGATGTAGATCTTATCATGGAAGCTTCTCTTAAATTAATTATTCCCTTGGTATAAGTTCATATTATATCTGGGATTTGGTCTTTTGCAATTGTGGTTTCGACCATATTGTCTTTCCTTGATCCCATTTCTCGGACGAGTAATATACTTGCCCTCTCAGATCAGTACGCCTGCCCAACCTCTATTTTGGTCTGTCTTCGGGTATTACCCCCTAGTATCTCGAGGATAATCACCCCCTTGCACTACATGTTATGAATTTCTGATGAAGTAGTAGCTTTCCCCGTCATAGTCACTCCACGAGTTCTGGGTTGTCGTCAACCGAGGACACCGACTAGTGAAATTATTCCGCACTACAAATCAAATACCCCTAGTATTTTTTACTAGGAAATTTTGAACTCAATCTGGTCATTCCTAGACTATCGGCTACATCCTGGTCTTGCTATGTTTGACTGTGCTACCTCGCCCATCTCTGGTGCACGAATTCTTCAGTGTGTGAGCACAACTTACGTCGAGCTTTCAACATCATGTTGCTTGTCTTGAAAGGCAAATTTGGTTCCGAGCTTGCATCTTATATATTGATCCTATAACTTGCCACTTCGTCATTCCCTTGCTTGTTGCCGTTGTTGTTTGATTGCATCCTCTCGAAACCTCCCCGCAAATGTGTCGGATCACCTTCAACACTTTAACTTCTTCCGAGATGTTAACTGTGTTTATGATGAGAAATACCCTCCTTGCCCTCGATGATTTTTATTATCATCGACAACACCCTTGATTTCCTTTCATCACGAACTTGTCCACATTATGAATACAACTTGCTCTCCAGCTAGTATTGTCTCTGCCTCGAAGTATTACTGTCTTTTCTGTCGAGAATGTTGTGGGGATTGCTCCACCTCTTAGAAATTCTCGGTATGATGATACTTCTCACCATCACCATTCTTCCTTGGTCCCCGTGTTGTTTTTAACCGGGATACCAATATGCTAATGGTACAGCTTGAATTCTGCCCTTCTAGCAACCCTATTGCTTTGAAGTTATTGGTTGACCGTTCATTCTTAGACTATTGATTATTGAATCACCATTCTAACATTGATCATGCTACCTAAGGCCATATTTCGGGCGCACTTTTCAACCAATGTTTATTTGTGTATGCTTTCCTCTAGCACCCCATTATATCATTTGATCTGACAAATGTTATCTCCTTGTTCACATGACTGTGGAAACCCATCTTTTTGGAAATCTGGAGGAATTGTCGCTGAGTCAATCAGCCACCTCCTCACCTCTCCTTGGTTTAATGATGAACTATTGTTTCAGGAACCCGCTCCCATAGTTCATTTCCCAAGAGTCTTACAATGTCATTTTGTCTATTTGTGTTGCACCTTTTCTTCTCGGACATCCTGAGTCTGAGGTATCATGACACCAATCGGATCTGAATCTCGGTCAGATATGATGGTTGGGACAACTTTCCAGGAGTTATGATGTTGGTTCTTAGATGACCCGGTAATATGATGTCATGCCTAGCACCCCCCTAGCTGGAGGACCTATCATTATAATTTCTTTTGCAAGGATAACCATTCTTCCTGGAGGAAATTGTAAGACTTATTTTATAAGTTGCTCCTAATGGATCATTTGTGTATCCAAAGTCTGGTCCTTGATTGAAACACCATATCATTGCTACCTCGAAGCATGACTATGATACCCCCCCTCTCTTCAACAAGAACATTGGA
Organism: Aegilops tauschii subsp. strangulata; assembly: GCF_002575655.3. Classification (NCBI taxonomy): domain Eukaryota; kingdom Viridiplantae; phylum Streptophyta; class Magnoliopsida; order Poales; family Poaceae; genus Aegilops; species Aegilops tauschii. The sequence goes on from NC_053039.3 coordinate 363,936,194, forward strand.
GGCGTGATGCTAAATGTTTCTTGGTCAGTTATCCAAACACCGTTGTATGGGTAACATCTTGATTAATCCTTGCCTCTTATCTGAATGGTTGGGTACTTGCTCTCCTACCCTGTATCCCATGTTCTGCTTGTACATGGGAAAGATATACCCTTGAAATATGTGTTTAAACACATTTTCCTTTCCATTGTTCTGTTTAATATGATAATCACATTTTCCATTCCATTGTCTTGTTCAACCTTTCTTGTGGTCCGTATGATCTAAGCAATAATATTCTCTTGCTTATGTAAACACCTCGTCGTACAACCTAGTCAGTAAGACCCTGTTACTATTGTTGATGACATTCCGGTAACCACCGATGCACGAGAACTTTGCCTATTGGCCCGCCTTGTCCAACGAGCAGGAAAATGGTTCTCTTCGTCCCTCGCCCTTGGTACCGACGTTGTTGCCGACATAACTGACATGCCACCCTCTGGCATGCCTTGCTATCATGTCCATGCAAGATGTCACCACTCCTCCTACTTTTAACCCACATGGTGGGCCAATAAACCACAGTCCCACAGGATCGAAACCTGACTCTCCTGTACAACCCTTTTTCTAATGGTTATTCCTCATGCTTGGCTTTGTATTTAATTCACGAGCCACCTTCCTAGTGCTCTATTCTGGTATCAGACGCAATACTTACTCTCGTTGCTCTGAACCCCTTTCTCACTCTGGTTCAGACTTCGAGCAACTATCTATCCGCTTGGAACCTCTTATTGTACCCTCGTACCTTACTCTCGATATATTTTATATGCTCAACTCGAGAGATACTCTTATGCTCATTCATGGGTTAACCCCAGATTGTTTCCCTCATAAGCATTATGTCGTAGCCAAGCTGTCCCTTTACCTATTCATAAGTACGTTGGAGTTCCCGAAAAAAAGGACGACTTCACCATGATGACCTGAAGCAGAGAAATGAAGATGTCAATGTAATGAATCGACTTCTTCGAGAAGAGCAACCAAGACCGAGAAGACTCGTTAGAATTTCGTAACCAAATCCCTTCCCCGTCACTTCCCCTCTTAAATCTTGGGACGAGATTTCTTGTAGTGGAGGAGAGTTGTGACGCCCTGATAGTTAAGCTACAGTAATTCTCTGTTAATGGCCCCATGTCACTTCGATTACTGTTGCTAATCTCACCTTAGTTCGAAACCAATTCAACTTCAAACTCAAAATCAAACAAACAATAGAAGTTTTTCAATCTTAAAACCAAAATGTTCGGAGAGAGCCAAATAATGCATAAGTAATAATGGTGGAGAAACCAACCTCTTTGAAAGTGTTTGATTATCCTAAAGTAAATAAAATAGTAGCAAAACAATTAATTAAATGCTTTTTACAATTAATAAATTACTAAACTATTCTATCTAGTTGCCCAAACTTATCTGGCAATAGTATAATTATTTAGACTAAATTAGGGACTACTTTTATAAATTATAAAACTAAAATAATTAGGAACTAAAAGAAAACAGAAAAGAAAAATAAGAAAAGGAGAAAAGCAAACCCCCCCTCTCACTGGGCTTCGGCCCAGCTGGCCACCGGGCCAACCAGGACGGCCCAGCCGCCCCCTGCTAACCCCCCCACCCCGACCAAACCCTAGAGCCCAACCCCCACTCTCCCCCCCCGCACGATCTCTTCTGCCTTCCCCCGACTCGATCCAGATCGGGGCAACGGCCTCCCGACCCCCATCGCCGATACCGCCGCCCGTCGCCCCACCCCGCCGGCGCAGAAGGCCACCCCACGCCACGGCCTCCTCCCCGCTGCTCCCCGCGGTCCCGGCGAGCACACCAGCGCCCGACGACTGCCTCCTCCGGCCCGCAGCTTCTTCGCCGTCCTCGCGCCGCGCCTGCAGCGCCACCGACCGCCGCCTTCATCGTCGCCGAAACCTCCCCGACCTCCTCCTCGCGACTCCCTTCCTCTTGCGCCTCCCTCGTCGGCTCCGCCCCTGCGACTCCTCTTCCTCCACACGAAGGCCTCCCGCAACCCGCATCTCTGCATCGCCCTCGCACCTGCCGGCCGTCCGGACGCTGGACCTCGCCGGCAGGATTCCTCTAGCTCCCCTGGGCCCCCTACATGCTCCGATGTGAGCACCTTCTGCCCCCCTCTTCTCCCCTGCTTACGTCGCCGTAGACCGCGCCCCTGCCCTCGCTTGAGCTGCCCGCCGTGCTGCTCCTCCTCGGAGCGCTCGCACCTGCCGTGGCCCGCCCCGCTTTGGTCTCGCCACCGCCGCCTCCGACGGCCTGCCTTGCCGCGCCCATGGCCGGCGCCCCCTCCTGTCGATATGGGCATGTGCCCGCAGGGCGCCACCGCCCGTTAACCCCTGCCCAGACGCCTGGTTAAACCGCCCCGTTAACCCCCCCGGGCCTATGACAGTGGGCCCGCCCCTGTATAAAAGAACAGAAAATAAAAGTTAGTAAAAATATATTTAAAATTTTAATTAAATTACTAAATTAACTAATTAATTTATTAATAAGTTACTTAATTAACCTGCTTGGATTAGCCTAATCACTAGATTAGCTGGAACTAAAATTAATTAGTCAAATAGTGAATGACAGGGGGACCCCACCCCCTGTTGACTAGTCAAAGTTTGATTGGTCAACTGGGACCCCCTGGACCCACATGTCAGCCACAGGTACACTTCTGTGTGCACTTGTGGGTGCATATAGCATTTTGACTTTTATTTTTCGAATTAAAGTTAATTTCAGAAAATGGATAAAACATTAAAAATCATTATAAAATAATCCGTAACTCGGATGAAAATACTTTGTACATGAAATTTTCTTAGAACGACGAGACGAATCCGAATACGCAACCCGCTCGTCAGCCACACATCCCTAGCATAGCAAACCTGCAACATTTCACCTCCGGTTCATCTGTCCGAAAACGCGAAACACCGGGGATACTTTCCCGGATGTTTCCCCCTTTCGCTGGTATCACCTACTACCGCGTTAGGGCACACCTAACACCGCTCATTGTCATGTCTTACATCGCCAAGCATATGTTTGCATTATATTTATTGTTTCTTCCCCCTCTTCTCTCGCTAGACACCGAGACCGACGCTGCTGCTACCCAATACGACTATGGTGTTGACGACCCCTCCTTCCCGGCAGAGCTTCCAGGCAAGCCCCCCCTTGATCACCAGATATCGCCTATTCCTTCTCTGTACTGCTTGCATTAGAGTAGTGTAGCATGTTACTGCTTTCGGTTAATCCTATTCTGCTGCATAGCCTGCCATTGTTGTTACAGTTGTTACCCTTACCTGCTATCCTACTGCTTAGTATAGGATGCTAGTATTCTATCTGTGGCCCTACATTTGTGTCCATCTGCCATGCTATACTATCGGGCCGTGATCACTCGGGAGGTGATCACATGTATATACTTGCATATACATACTATACAGATGGTGACTAAAGTCGGGTCGGCTCATTGAGTACCCACGGTTGATTCACGGATTGGGGGCTGAAAGGACATACTTTCCCGATGGCCCTTTGAGTGGATCTTTGTGGCGGAGCGACAGGGCAGGTTGAGACCACCTAGGAGAGAGGTGGGCCTGGCCCTGGTCGGCGTTCGTGGTTACTTCATAATAATACTCTTAACGAGTTCTTGGTATTTGATCTGAGTCTGGCCACTGGCCTATACGCACTAACCAACTATGCGGGAACAGTTATGGGCACTCAACGTCGTGGTATCAGCCGAAGCCTTCGTGACGTCAGCGACTGAGCGGCATGCGCCGCATTGGACCGTAAGCTCGCGCTTGTATTAAGGGGGCTAGGTCTGCTTCCGGCCGCGTACGCAACGTGCAGGTGTGCAATGGGCGATGGGCCCAGACCCCTGCGCGCATAGGATTTAGACCGGCGTGCTGACCTCTCTGTTGTGCCTAGGTAGGGCTGCGACGTGTTGATCTTCCGAGGCCGGGCATGACCCAGGAAAGTGTGTCCGGCCAAAGGGGATCGAGCGTGTTGGGTTATGTGGTGCACCCCTGCAGGGAAGTTTATCTATTCGAATAGCCGTGATCTTCGGTAACAGGACGACTTGGAGTTGTACCTTGACCTTATGACAACTAGAACCGGATACTTAATAAAACACACCCTTCCAAGTGCCAGATACAACCCGGTGGTCGCTCTCTCACAGGTCGACGAGGAGAGGATCGTCGGGTAGGATTATGCTATGCGATGCTACTTGGAGGACTTCAATCTACTCTCTTCTACATGCTGCAAGATGGAGGTGGCCAGAAGCGTAGTCTTTGACAGAATTAGCTATCCCCCCTCTTATTCTGGCATTCTGCAGTTCAGTCCACCGATATGACCCTTACACATATACCCATGCATATGTAGTGTAGCTCCTTGCTTGCGAGTACTTTGGATGAGTACTCACGGTTGCTTTTCTCCCTCTTTTCCCCCTTTCCCTTCTACCTGGTTGTCGCAACCAGATGCCGGAGCCCAGGAGCCAGACGCCACCGTCGACGACGACTCCTACTACACTGAAGGTGCCTACTACTACGTGCAGGCCGCTGACGACGACCAGGAGTAGTTAGGAGGATCCCAGGCAGGAGGCCTGCGCCTCTTTCGATCTGTATCCCAGTTTGTGCTAGCCTTCTTAAGGCAAACTTGTTTAACTTATGTCTGTACTCAGATATTGTTGCTTCCGCAGACTCGTCTATGATCGAGCACTTGTATTTGAGCCCTCGAGGCCCCTGGCTTGTATTATGATGCTTGTATGACTTATTTTTTTTTTAGAGTTGTGTTGTGATATCTTCGCGTGAGTCCCTGATCTTGATCGTACACGTTTGCGTGTATGATTAGTGTATGATTGAATCGGGGGCGTCACAAGTTGGTATCAGAGCCGACTGCCTGTAGGAATCCCCCTTCCACACTCCTTGGCCGAAGTCGAGTCTAGACATTGCAAAACTTTTTACTAACATGGTTGTGCGGCCCATGGGCCCACGTCGCCATTGGGTGGTATTAGGATCTTTTATTCCTTGTCTATACTCTGGGACTCTGATCTCTCTTCAATTCGGGTTAAAATTGTTTTACAAACTCTAACATTAGGATCTCGTGATCACATCCACCTGGAGTTCCCCTTATTACAGATGATTGCCTGCTGCACCAGAAGATTCCGAAGATAACCTCCGATGTTCTCTCGAGACACTTGTGCCCACCACCTTTGCAAATTCCCTACCACTATTATAATATTATGGATAAATACATACACTTGCCCTTTCAATCCCATGTATCTTGTTATTACAAGATACACTGAAAATTCTCTCTATTGTTCCGAGAATACCCTGTACCTACTGCCTTGCAGTTCTAAGCCACCTGAATACCCCTATGGATAATTCCTCGCACTTACCGAGTATCCGCCCATCCCCAGTTGTTTATGTGTTTCACTAAGGTCTTCGAAATAATTTCGATCTTCCGAAAATCCTTAGCAGCTTATTGCTCTTCAAATTCTTGCTTGCTTCCATTATGGTTAATCCCATAAGTATACTAATCTTAATTGGCAGCCTTTGTCACTATCATTTTGAGTCAATTGATTCAGTATGTTGCGAATGCTCGCAATCCTCAATCTGGTCCTAGAATTCATCTGGCTCAGACGTCATTTTGAACAGGAGCTGGTTCTCGACCAATCAAATTGCCTTCAATTGTGCCCATAAGTCTATTCAACTTATCCATCCTTGATCAGAGCGTCTGCTTCCGATCCTTCGATTTGGAATCATAATTCCTTTGCATTTAAGCTCCGAATTATTCAGATGATTCCATAACCTGTTGCATTTGCATTCTTTCCTCTTCTGGTTGAGTACTGATACTCACATCAGATCCTTTGTGGACCATCAAGTCCTTTGTTGGATTGTTATCCGATAGTGTCCTTCATATTTAATCACCTTGTGAGTTATTTCCCTGATACATAATACAACTGGTAAATCCTATTCTCTGATTTGGCCAACCATGCTCTGCTTTCGAGCTGGTGATATTTACTATTGAAGCTTGTGGTATATGTTTCCACGATGCTCCGATGGGTTGACCTATGCCTTCCTTAATAGGTGTGAACGCGAAAGTTTTCACTAGTCATACTCTTCTGGTATTTTGCCAGATAAAATTTCAACACTACAACTACATCGAACGCGAGAAGTGAATGAAAGGTTATGCATTGGAGAAGTGGGAGTCGACCTTGAACTTTGTGTTCATGCCCATGGACACGATGTAGATCTTATCATGGAAGCTTCTCTTAAATTAATTATTCCCTTGGTATAAGTTCATATTATATCTGGGATTTGGTCTTTTGCAATCGTGGTTTCGACCATATTGTCTTTCCTTGATCCCATTTCTCGGACGAGTAATATACTTGCCCTCTCAGATCAGTACGCCTGCCCAACCTCTATTTTGGTCTGTCTTCGGGTATTACCCCCTAGTATCTCGAGGATAATCACCCCCTTGCACTACATGTTATGAATTTCTGATGAAGTAGTAGCTTTCCCCGTCATAGTCACTCCACGAGTTCTGGGTTGTCGTCAACCGAGGACACCGACTAGTGAAATTATTCCGCACTACAAATCAAATACCCCTAGTATTTTTTACTAGGAAATTTTGAACTCAATCTGGTCATTCCTAGACTATCGGCTACATCCTGGTCTTGCTATGTTTGACTGTGCTACCTCGCCCATCTCTGGTGCACGAATTCTTCAGTGTGTGAGCACAACTTACGTCGAGCTTTCAACATCATGTTGCTTGTCTTGAAAGGCAAATTTGGTTCCGAGCTTGCATCTTATATATTGATCCTATAACTTGCCACTTCGTCATTCCCTTGCTTGTTGCCGTTGTTGTTTGATTGCATCCTCTCGAAACCTCCCCGCAAATGTGTCGGATCACCTTCAACACTTTAACTTCTTCCGAGATGTTAACTGTGTTTATGATGAGAAATACCCTCCTTGCCCTCGATGATTTTTATTATCATCGACAACACCCTTGATTTCCTTTCATCACGAACTTGTCCACATTATGAATACAACTTGCTCTCCAGCTAGTATTGTCTCTGCCTCGAAGTATTACTGTCTTTTCTGTCGAGAATGTTGTGGGGATTGCTCCACCTCTTAGAAATTCTCGGTATGATGATACTTCTCACCATCACCATTCTTCCTTGGTCCCCGTGTTGTTTTTAACCGGGATACCAATATGCTAATGGTACAGCTTGAATTCTGCCCTTCTAGCAACCCTATTGCTTTGAAGTTATTGGTTGACCGTTCATTCTTAGACTATTGATTATTGAATCACCATTCTAACATTGATCATGCTACCTAAGGCCATATTTCGGGCGCACTTTTCAACCAATGTTTATTTGTGTATGCTTTCCTCTAGCACCCCATTATATCATTTGATCTGACAAATGTTATCTCCTTGTTCACATGACTGTGGAAACCCATCTTTTTGGAAATCTGGAGGAATTGTCGCTGAGTCAATCAGCCACCTCCTCACCTCTCCTTGGTTTAATGATGAACTATTGTTTCAGGAACCCGCTCCCATAGTTCATTTCCCAAGAGTCTTACAATGTCATTTTGTCTATTTGTGTTGCACCTTTTCTTCTCGGACATCCTGAGTCTGAGGTATCATGACACCAATCGGATCTGAATCTCGGTCAGATATGATGGTTGGGACAACTTTCCAGGAGTTATGATGTTGGTTCTTAGATGACCCGGTAATATGATGTCATGCCTAGCACCCCCCTAGCTGGAGGACCTATCATTATAATTTCTTTTGCAAGGATAACCATTCTTCCTGGAGGAAATTGTAAGACTTATTTTATAAGTTGCTCCTAATGGATCATTTGTGTATCCAAAGTCTGGTCCTTGATTGAAACACCATATCATTGCTACCTCGAAGCATGACTATGATACCCCCCCTCTCTTCAACAAGAACATTGGAGGCGTGATGCTAAATGTTTCTTGGTCAGTTATCCAAACACCGTTGTATGGGTAACATCTTGATTAATCCTTGCCTCTTATCTGAATGGTTGGGTACTTGCTCTCCTACCCTGTATCCCATGTTCTGCTTGTACATGGGAAAGATATACCCTTGAAATATGTGTTTAAACACATTTTCCTTTCCATTGTTCTGTTTAATATGATAATCACATTTTCCATTCCATTGTCTTGTTCAACCTTTCTTGTGGTCCGTATGATCTAAGCAATAATATTCTCTTGCTTATGTAAACACCTCGTCGTACAACCTAGTCAGTAAGACCCTGTTACTATTGTTGATGACATTCCGGTAACCACCGATGCACGAGAACTTTGCCTATTGGCCCGCCTTGTCCAACGAGCAGGAAAATGGTTCTCTTCGTCCCTCGCCCTTGGTACCGACGTTGTTGCTGACATAACTGACATGCCACCCTCTGGCATGCCTTGCTATCATGTCCATGCAAGATGTCACCACTCCTCCTACTTTTAACCCACATGGTGGGCCAATAAACCATAGTCCCACAGGATCGAAACCTGACTCTCCTGTACAACCCTTTTTCTAATGGTTATTCCTCATGCTTGGCTTTGTATTTAATTCACGAGCCACCTTCCTAGTGCTCTATTCTGGTATCAGACGCAATACTTACTCTCGTTGCTCTGAACCCCTTTCTCACTCTGGTTCAGACTTCGAGCAACTATCTATCCTCTTGGAACCTCTTATTGTACCCTCGTACCTTACTCTCGATATATTTTATATGCTCAACTCGAGAGATACTCTTATGCTCATTCATGGGTTAACCCCAGATTGTTTCCCTCATAAGCATTATGTCGTAGCCAAGCTGTCCCTTTACCTATTCATAAGTACGTTGGAGTTCCCAAAAAAAAGGACGACTTCACCATGATGACCTGAAGCAGAGAAATGAAGATGTCAATGTAATGAATCGACTTCTTCGAGAAGAGCAACCAAGACCGAGAAGACTCGTTAGAATTTCGTAACCAAATCCCTTCCCCGTCACTTCCCCTCTTAAATCTTGGAACGAGATTTCTTGTAGTGGAGGAGAGTTGTGACGCCCGGATAGTTAAGCTACAGTAATTCTCTGTTAATGGCCCCATGTCACTTCGATTACTGTTGCTAATCTCACGTTAGTTCGAAACCAATTCAACTTCAAACTCAAAATCAAACAAACAATAGAAGTTTTTCAATCTTAAAACCAAAATGTTCGGAGAGAGCCAAATAATGCATAAGTAATAATGGTGGAGAAACCAACCACTTTGGAAGTGTTTGATTATCCTAAAGTAAATAAAATAGTAGCAAAACAATTAATTAAATGCTTTTTACAATTAATAAATTACTAAACTATTCTATCTAGTTGCCCAAACTTATCTGGCAATAGTATAATTATTTAGACTAAATTAGGGACTACTTTTATAAATTATAAAACTAAAATAATTAGGAACTAAAAGAAAACAGAAAAGAAAAATAAGAAAAGGAGAAAAGCAAACCCCCCTCTCACTGGGCTTCGGCCCAGCTGGCCACCGGGCCAACCAGGACGGCCCAGCCGCCCCCTGCTAACCCCCCCCCACCCCGACCGAACCCTAGAGCCCAACCCCCACTCTCCCCCCCCCCCCCCCCCCCGCACGATCTCTTCTGCCTTCCCCCGACTCGATCCAGATCGGGGCAACGGCCTCCCGACCCCCATCGCCGATACCGCCGCCCGTCGCCCCACCCCGCCGGCGCAGAAGGCCACCCCACGCCACGGCCTCCTCCCCGCTGCTCCCTGCGGTCCCGGCGAGCACACCAGCGCCCGACGACTGCCTCCTCCGGCCCGCAGCTTCTTCGCCGTCCTCGCGCCGCGCCTGCAGCGCCACCGACCGCCGCCTTCATCGTCGCCGAAACCTCCCCGACCTCCTCCTCGCGACTCCCTTCCTCTTGCGCCTCCCTCGTCGGCTCCGCCCCTGCGACTCCTCTTCCTCCACACGAAGGCCTCCCGCAACCCGCATCTCTGCATCGCCCTCGCACCTGCCGGCCGTCCGGACGCTGGACCTCGCCGGCAGGATTCCTCTAGCTCCCCTGGGCCCCCTACATGCTCCGATGTGAGCACCTTCTGCCCCCCTCTTCTCCCCTGCTTACGTCGCCGTAGACCGCGCCCCTGCCCTCGCTTGAGCTGCCCGCCGTGCTGCTCCTCCTCGGAGCGCTCGCACCTGCCGTGGCCCGCCCCGCTTTGGTCTCGCCACCGCCGCCTCCGACGGCTGCCTTGCCGCGCCCATGGCCGGCGCCCCCTCCTGTCGATATGGGCATGTGCCCGCAGGGCGCCACCGCCCGTTAACCCCTGCCCAGACGCCTAGTTAAACCGCCCCGTTAACCCCCCCGGGCCTATGACAGTGGGCCCGCCCCTGTATAAAAGAACAGAAAATAAAAGTTAGTAAAAATATATTTAAAATTTTAATTAAATTACTAAATTAACTAATTAATTTATTAATAAGTTACTTAATTAACCTGCTTGGATTAGCCTAATCACTAGATTAGCTGGAACTAAAATTAATTAGTCAAATAGTGAATGACAGGGGGACCCCACCCCCTGTTGACTAGTCAAAGTTTGATTGGTCAACTGGGACCCCCTGGACCCACATGTCAGCCACAGGTACACTTCTGTGTGCACTTGTGGGTGCATATAGCATTTTGACTTTTATTTTTCGAATTAAAGTTAATTTCAGAAAATGGATAAAACTGTAAAAATCATTATAAAATAATCCGTAACTCGGATGAAAATACTTTGTACATGAAATTTTCTTAGAACGACGAGACGAATCCGAATACGCAACCCGCTCGTCAGCCACACATCCCTAGCATAGCAAACCTGCAACATTTCACCTCCGGTTCATCTGTCCGAAAACGCGAAACACCGGGGATACTTTCCCGGATGTTTCCCCCTTTCGCTGGTATCACCTACTACCGCGTTAGGGCACACCTAACACCGCTCATTGTCATGTCTTACATCGCCAAGCATATGTTTGCATTATATTTATTGTTTCTTCCCCCTCTTCTCTCGCTAGACACCGAGACCGACGCTGCTGCTACCCAATACGACTATGGTGTTGACGACCCCTCCTTCCCGGCAGAGCTTCCAGGCAAGCCCCCCCTTGATCACCAGATATCGCCTATTCCTTCTCTGTACTGCTTGCATTAGAGTAGTGTAGCATGTTACTGCTTTCGGTTAATCCTATTCTGCTGCATAGCCTGCCATTGTTGTTACAGTTGTTACCCTTACCTGCTATCCTACTGCTTAGTATAGGATGCTAGTATTCTATCTGTGGCCCTACATTTGTGTCCATCTGCCATGCTATACTATCGGGCCGTGATCACTCGGGAGGTGATCACAGGTATATACTTGCATATACATACTATACAGATGGTGACTAAAGTCGGGTCGGCTCATTGAGTACCCGCGGTTGATTCACGGATTGGGGGCTGAAAGGACATACTTTCCCGATGGCCCTTTGAGTGGATCTTTGTGGCGGAGCGACAGGGCAGGTTGAGACCACCTAGGAGAGAGGTGGGCCTGGCCCTGGTCGGCGTTCGTGGTTACTTCATAATAATACTCTTAACGAGTTCTTGGTATTTGATCTGAGTCTGGCCACTGGCCTATACGCACTAACCAACTATGCGGGAACAGTTATGGGCACTCAACGTCGTGGTATCAGCCGAAGCCTTCATGACGTCAGCGACTGAGCGGCACGCGCCGCATTGGACCGTAAGCTCGCGCTTGTATTAAGGGGGCTAGGTCTGCTTCCGGCCGCGTACGCAACGTGCAGGTGTGCAATGGGCGATGGGCCCAGACCCCTGCGCGCATAGGATTTAGACCGGCGTGCTGACCTCTCTGTTGTGCCTAGGTAGGGCTGCGACGTGTTGATCTTCCGAGGCCGGGCATGACCCAGGAAAGTGTGTCCGGCAAAAGGGGATCGAGCGTGTTGGGTTATGTGGTGCACCCCTGCCGGGAAGTTTATCTATTCGAATAGCCGTGATCTTCGATAACAGGACGACTTGGAGCTGTACCTTGACCTTATGACAACTAGAACCGGATACTTAATAAAACACACCCTTCCAAGTGCCAGATACAACCCGGTTGTCGCTCTCTCACAGGTCGACGAGGAGAGGATCGTCGGGTAGGATTATGCTATGCGATGCTACTTGGAGGACTTCAATCTACTCTCTTCTACATGCTGCAAGATGGAGGTGGCCAGAAGCGTAGTCTTCGACAGGATTAGCTATCCCCCCTCTTATTCTGGCATTCTGCAGTTCAGTCCACCGATATGACCCTTACACATATACCCATGCATATGTAGTGTAGCTCCTTGCTTGCGAGTACTTTGGATGAGTACTCACGGTTGCTTTTCTCCCTCTTTTCCCCCTTTCCCTTCTACCTGGTTGTCGCAACCAGATGCCGGAGCCCAGGAGCCAGACGCCACCGTCGACGATGACTCTTACTACACTGAAGGTGCCTACTACTACGTGCAGGCCGCTGACGACGACCAGGAGTAGTTAGGAGGATCCCAGGCAGGAGGCCTGCGCCTCTTTCGATCTGTATCCCAGTTTGTGCTAGCCTTCTTAAGGCAAACTTGTTTAACTTATGTCTGTACTCAGATATTGTTGCTTCCGCTGACTCGTCTATGATCGAGCACTTGTATTCGATCCCTCAAGGCCCCTGGCTTGTATTATGATGCTTGTATGACTTATTTTATTTTTGGAGTTGTGTTGTGATATCTTCCCGTGAGTCCCTGATCTTGATCGTACACGTTTGCGTGTATGATTAGTGTACGATTGAATCGGGGGCGTCACATACTAGTAGTAGAATTGAGACTTATAAAACGGAAAAACTAATGTTTTGTAGATGAGCCCTATAAACCTTAGTGGGTACGTACTCCGTAAAATCAGATTTTCCCAAAACTAAGTCGCTCAACCTTTATTTGCTTGTTTCCCTTCCTGCCTCCTTGCCTCGAACAGACTATGCCAAACTCCCCTGCCTACCGCGCGGGAATAGACCCGCCCTCGCCTTTTTTTAGTCCGGGTTTGTATCGATGGATCGCGCGAAGCAGCAAAAACCCAAGCCGTGTCTTGTACTCCTCCGTCGACGCTCGCTTTCATGAATTCTGTACTTCCTGTCGCCGACATGTAGGACATATAGCAACCGGGTCGACGTGTCAAGCACCAAATAACAGTGCAGAACAGCAGGGGGACGCACCCTAGTCGTACCGCCCCAGTAGTAGTAGTAATGAGCAACGAGACGTCAAATCACAATGCCGCACCTTCCCAGACGAACGAAGCAACCATTATTTCACACTTCGGTTCGCCATCATCTCAAACCACGTAGTATTGCTTCATCCTCAAGAGGGACACGCGCATCGCCTTGGTACATCATGACATGTGGGACCTCATGACAGGCCATGCTCCCCCGCCGATCGCTCGGTAAAATCACCTCATTTTTACTACTATACTTCCTCCGTATCGGTTTACATGGCATGCATATCGTTCTAGGTTGAGAATTCAACTGGCTATATATGTGATGAGCAGTATATGTTTAGAAACTACATCCGCTTAATAATCCAATGATATACTTTTTGTGACATAGTAACTCAGATTTAGTTAGTCAAATGGATGACCTAGAACTACGTGCACACCCTATAAACCGCGACATCTAAAAAATGAGACGGAGAGGGTAGTTCAGTACGTATCTTTTTAGATCAATATAGTCGGGATTCACCACGGAGCAAAACCAAGTGGTAGGCTGCACCTGTCGTGTTGGCGTAGCGACTCAAGCAGGGTCAGTCCGCACACGAAATGGCGACACACTTAACAGGACCCCTTTGGCCGACATGTGGCTCATCCACTGTCTTGTTCCACGTGTGATGCACCAAATTACAGTTCAGAGCAGCGGTTGGAATTGGAGGCACCCTGGTCGTAGCGCCGCAGTAGTAGAAAATGAGCGATGAGGGGTCAAATCACAAAGCCCCACCTTTCCCGCATTAAGCTGGACGGACGAAGCAACCATCATTTCACTCTAGGGCGCAAGAGCATAAAGAAAAGAGAAAACCAATGATGCGTGCGGCAGCTACCTAGGGCACCCTAGGGTAGGGGTCTCCACTACAGATCATTTTTTAAAGCGCCTCCACTACAAATCGGCTTCTCCCTCGTCCTCTTGAAGAAAACCGATGATGCGTGCGGCGGTAGGGTTTGTAGGAGTACTACTAGGGCATGCGGGGCCACGTCGTAGTAAACGGGAGAGGGACTGAGTTCGAGTCGATGCCTTAAATATGTGTGGGCCGCTTGGTTTTAGGGGAACGAGGCAGCATTTTGGGTTCGGGGACCAGTGGAGATATAGTACGTACAAAAAACTGTGGATGTAGGTTCGATCGAAAGGCAATGATGCATAGGCCCTGCATTTTGATATACCCGGGGCCGCATGAAATTTGCTACTCTACTCAAAACTAGTAAGGTACACATGCATTGAATGCATGAGATTTCGAAACCAAATTACGAATAAATACACACTATAGCATGTAAAGCTTTGAGTCATATATGCATGATGTAGATGTTCCTTTAGTTCTTATAGTTCATCTCATTCAAAATCAATTAGTTTTATAAAAATGCTAAGATTCATGGGGTTGTGCATTGTAAAGCATAAAGTAAAAAACAAATAATGGCATTTCATTTAGAAAAAAAATCAATTATGATACAGAGGATTCTAGAACAAAGGAGAAGTGCATGTGTTTTGAGGTTTGTGCATTATGCTTAAGTTCAACCATGGAGTCTTCTAAATTGTACATGTGGCAGATCTGGTGGAATGTTGATGATATCCAACGGCCAGTAGTGCTCGGATTTGCCATGTCTGCACTGTCGGATTAGCTTCATCCAGCGATCATCTTTCAAGTTATTCGCACACTATATAGTTCTTGTGCCATAGTTGCATGTCTTGGAAAAAAGTTACTAGTGGGTTGTGCTAGCTATTTAGGAATATAAGATGTATACATGGAAGTTGTAGGGAAAGAGATGACATGGAGTATCTCAATTCCTATGAGTAGGGATTGGAAAAGAGATGGCATTTGGTTGACATCATAGGAACTTTTATATTGAATCTAGAGATGACATGTATCTCAATTCCTATGAGGAGGGATTAGGAAAGAGATGTAATTCGGTTCATATCATAGGAACTTTTCAATTGAATATACGCTAATGTTTATTTTCCTTTGAAATTATGGGAGTATAGGAATCCATTCATATGAACCAAGTGGCTCTAAAGCTATAGAAATGATATCATGTTTATTTCCTTTGAAATGTGGAGTATATGAATCTATTCCTATGAACCAATTGGCTCCAAAGGAAAAAAATCCTATAAAAATCATATCATATAGAGTTCCTATGATATTCCTCCACACCAAAGGATGGTTGAAATTGCTGCAGGTGATACGATGGTCTTTCTTTGTAGACTCCTCCCCCATCTTTATAGTTACCTCTCGAAGATGAATGAAATGATATATACAGGGTATTCTACATGTGCAATTTGGTACACGAAAACTCGGTAAAAGTTTGTGAGGTTTGAATTTTCAATAAAGCTATATGCAGTGCATTTTGGAACGGAGGGAGCATACGGCAGTTGCTAACACTCACATGGAAGATTTGTGTGTAGGAGGAGTGGCTGTTCTGTTAAATGACATGGCAAAACTGACACTGTCGGATGCCGATCTAACGGTTCTTACGGCGTTCGTCAGGAAAAGGCTTGTGGCGAACGTTTGTCGGATAATGATTTACGGACACATGTATTGCATTGATACGTGCCCCCTCTCTCTCACGCACACGCACCCTCCCGAGTCCTCTTGCACCCACCGTCTATCTACAGGTAGACGTCACACACATATGTGCTCTTCACACCCTACCCTCAGAACTTCTAAAAAACAAAAGACGTCGCGCACATTTTATTTTAGCTCACACGTCACACACTTATACTATTACTCTTGTGGCGAACGTTCTTTGGGCATAGTATATTGTACTCTCATGAAGAGAAGTGGTGCACGCATGCACTAGTTCTCTCACACCCACTCGCGGGTACACGTAGGAGCGCATTTTTTTGAAGCTGGTACAACAAAATCACTCCACTACATATAAAAGCAGGAGCCTTAGCGCTTGCTTTACTAGGGTTCCTCTCGTTCACTCTCTCATGCTCTCCAGATCTAAGCAAGACATAGGTGGCCACACTCTCTCTTAGCTCACGGCTGGTCACAAATCCAGCCGGACAACCTCGGCTGGGGCAGGGGTGTAGGTGCATCGTTCACGCTGTCGTCGGCGGCGAGGGAGGAGACCAACGGCTGCCCGCGCGTCCCGATCGGCGGCCCTGCCGTTCTCTTCGAGAGAGCGCTGGCTCCGGAGGGCCTCCGACCCCTTCTTCCTCCCTGCGGTATTGTGGCCAAGATGCGGCCTCCCAACACTGTCTTTGCCACATGCCGACGACCCTCAGGTATATATTCCTTCGAAACCTGCCTTGCTCTACTGCCCCAGCTCCCCACTTGGCTTCGTGTGGATCTTTTTCTACTTCCGTCCGTTGTTCCAAAGCCACCTAGACTTTTACTATTATTAGAGGTAAAGCTAGTTCATACAGTCGACTCTAAGAGTTGGTTCAAACAGGGAAGAAAGTGGGAAAGCTGTAGCATGAATCTAGGACTTGGTTCTAAGAGGAAATGGGGGAAAGTAGTAGATACTGGCTACCCAACCGGTCTCTTGGTTGAAAAGACGAAGAAAGCATGGTGGATGGTGAAGGGTGGGGGGAAGTGGACCTATCTCTTGGTTGAAAAAGGAAAGAAAGTGTCGGGTGTTGGGGGACAACGCGAATGAGAATGAGCAGGTCTAGATTTCCTGTGCTCACATAGGAAAATGTCGCCGAGGAGATAAAAAATGGGACAAATGCAGACATGCTGCCTGAGTGTTTGCCACTCTCGGCAACCACATCTGCCTCACCACTTTATGCCTCTGCTGTCCCTACACCCATATCGCTACTGTTAATGTAAAATCACATGAAGCATTAAGAAATGCCACCTAATGTCACTATAAGTAATGGTCTAGTGTCGTCGATAAATTGAAGCAATGCCACCACCATTTTAGGAAGTGCTTCCGTCTTGCTTTATTTCCCATGAATTGTGTTTTTGCAGTTACACTTAAATCTCACACCGCTAACATTGCTTCATCCTAGTGGAACTGCACAAATTTGATTGCACATTTACTGACCATGTGCTACTCTCATGATAGTAATACTAATGGTATTGTTCTGCATGTTAATCTAGTGGCAGTGTTGATGTGATGTGATGCTACTTACTTAAGGACACTTTCATACTGTCAATCTAGTCCCAATTATAACACAATATATGCTGCTGTTAATCATACGCCACTGCAAATATCTGTCACTGTTTAAATAATCGTATTTCATATTTGCGCAAACATGGATGTCTGTCTCCATATCGTTTCGGGATGTCTGTCTCCGTATCGTTTCTATCCGCGCAATCAAAAGCACACACCTCATTTTTAGTAGAACTGCGCAAAATGAGATGGCTATCCCTCGTTGCCGTCGTCTAACCACCCGTCTTCCAGGTATTCCTACATTGGTAGTTACTAGGTAGAATGACCAACGCAATCTGAAAGAGGCTGATTCATACGTTTTACTTCCTGATTGCAGTGCAGGGAAGAGCGAAAACATCTGCATCCTAGTCCGGAATGCACTTTCCTCCAGTTCATCCATGGACCGAGGACAAGCTGGCACGGCCGCACGGAGGTTTTTGGGACAGGTGTGCGGACAAGAGGCATTGTGGTCTGCTTATTTCTGCAAATAGCGGCGCTTAAATTTAGTGGAATGCACAAGACTTTCAGCTGGTCAGTACACTGCATGGTTCAGTTCAGCATTCCAGCTGAGAACACAATTATAACTGGTTATTCTGGAATGAGGGAACCTAACCCTGGATGGTGGCAACAAGAAAAAACCAGAGTGAACTCCAGGAAATTTAAGCCTGCCGGGATGCCCTTTGCTCAGAGAAGCCTTGCTTGTTTTTTCCTGATTTGTAAACCTTCTCACAACTTTGTCTTTTGCTATTAACTAGTATATGTTTGTTATGTTCTATGAATCATTGAGATGTATAAAATTGCTTCACTTATGCTTTTCAAGTTTTTTATGAAGCCGAGTTTAATGTGAGTGTTCCACATGAGCGCCGGACTAGCGTGTGAACGTTTGGAATTTACATTGTGGCCTCAGTTAACTGCATGAACCACTGTAACAAGATACATAGTTGCTTATATGCCAGACAGCAGATTGTTGACTGTTAGCTGGTCGATAGCCTAGTGTTGAAGCAAGCTGAGCCAATGTGCCGTGTTTTGCAAGACTGCTTACAAGTGGGGTAGCACCAACAGTGTTACAAGTACTTATGTATACGTCGGCACACAGTTCTCGAACGAGTACTCTTTTTCATCAAAACACACACTGCTCGTATGATAAAACTAGTGAGGACGCATCTGTTCGGCAACAATTACGATGATTCACGGGCACACAAAAGTAGCAGTAGTTCCCATAGACGGATTCAAACAGAGTACTAGCCCCAGAGGGCTCGATAACAGGCAAGGTTCAGATAATTAGACAGAATCCAAACTACTATTAAACACTAGCTGGGGCAGGTATTTCATGCCTCGATCTAATTTGGGCTGGACACAAGACGGACCTTGCCATGAACATCATCGAGGACGTCTGGCAGCATCTCAATCCTGTGAACCGTCATGAAGAAAACCTTGTGGCCTTGCCACTCATAAACTTGTTTGTGGAGGCATGCCATGTCATCTTCCTGCGTAAGCTTGACAAGAACAGTATGCCTCACAAACGAAGGAGTAGCTTTGAACTTCTTGTGCTTCAGTACACCCTGGACAACACGCCTGACAACAGTGAGGCTGGAATACAACTCTTCATTGGTATAAGCGCAAATAGCTTCCAGGATCCAATAGCCTAAAAACTCTATTTTCGCAGTGCGTATATTCAGGTCATCCGCCTCATAGCGAGTGACATGTACAACCACACAATCCTTGTCTGCATCAGGGCTCTAATTGAAACAGAAACAAATTCTGAATTACTTTCCAGCATAAGAAACACAAGTTATTTAAACCACTATGTATAGCATGGCATCGAAGCTAATAAAATTTTGCATTATTCATCACCACATACTTAGATGAAAAACCACAATCGAGATCGGCAAAGAAGAAAATCACCTTGGGCAGCTCAGCGGGGGGGGGGGGGGACATCCTCAAGGGGGAAAACTTCTCCTGCAGTGCCACGGGGGCTGTAACCTCAAACGGGGCGTTGACCATCTCAGTAGTGGCCGTGAGCGTATCTGGGGTCGGCTTGGTGGCTGCCTCCATCTTCTTGGAGCTCTCTGTCTCGTGGGGATCAGCCTCCCGCGTCTGCTCCAATATCGGCAGATCTTTGCCAGGTTCTCCTTGGTCCATCATGAAACTGACGAATACTAGGAGAACACTGAAAGGAAAACACAATCGCAATGACAATGAAACAAAAAAGAGAGTGAGGATCGGTTACTGCTTTGCAAAACTTCTTTTTTTTCTCTGAACAAAAATATACCAACATCACGGATCCGCTTACCTTCCCTTCGTTGGGAGAGAAGAGCAGTGGCAGATGCGAGTGTTGCCTTTCTTGAAGACGGTGAGGGAGAAGGGGATTCAGCGAAGAGTGAAATGATGGTTGCTTCGTCCGTCAAACTTAGACTGCGGGGAGGTGGGGTTTTGAGATACGACGGCTCGTTATTGCCGCGCTACGACCGGGGTGACTCTCCGCCTGCATACTGCCTTCTAATTTGGTGGATGGCATTTGGGCCCGCACACTGCATGGTCCGCATGTCGGTGAACAAAAGTATAACGGCATTCAGTAGAGGGAGACGTTTCGATGACCTAGGAGGAGCCAGAAGCGGTATTGTATCCACTGTACTAGTAGTTATTGTTTTTCTGGGTAGCTGTAGAGTGTCTCCACTGTACTAGTAGTAATTGTTTCTCTGGGCCCAAGACAAAACAGCCCATCCACACTAGTAAATAGTAAAATGAATTCAAAAGTCCATATATTTATTGAATGAGAGGCGCTACCCACACCCAGCACACCGCCCCCCAAAAAAACCTGGGTGTTCTTCTTCCTCCTCACTCCCACCCACCTCACGTCAGCTCGCTCCACTCGTACCCCCAAATTCCTCACCTCACTCCTACAGAAAACCCCATCTCCCCTTCTTCCTCACTACTACAGAAAAACCCCAGCTCCCCTTCTTCCTCACTCGCACTACAACTAGGCTCGTCATTCATTACTCTGCTCAAATCCGTGAGCGCGACGCGACGCCCTCGAGGAAAATGGAGTCGGCTGACCCCAGCGCCAAGAAGATGAGGCTCCCGCCAGCGGCGACGCCTGTTGTAGATCCCGCACCCGGCAGCGCGGGGAGAAGCGGCGACCCCGCCCCCACCGGATCCAAGGAACCCGTAGAATCTCGGGTGGACCGCATCAGCGATCTCCCGGACACCGTGGATTGCTACCGCACCCAAGTCCTCTCAATTCGGTGGCGCCCTCTATGGCGCGCCGTGCCCCTTAATCTTGACTGTCGTTAGCTATCTCTCTTCAATGGTTTTGAAATCCCCAGAGCCATTATCTCCTCCCACCAGGGCTCCGTTCAAAGCCTCTGCATCCCGTGATGCTACCTGAGCAAGCATACCATGCCCTGCATGGTGGACGCCTGGCTAAAATCCCCTGAATTCACAGAACTACAGCTGCTTGAGTTCTACTATTCCCCTGGAAATCACCTACCAAATACCGAACGCCATCTACCTGTGTCCTCAGCATCGATGTCCATCTCACGGTTTTCCTCCTCTCTCCACACTGCCACCTTTGCGCTGTGCGACCTACCAGACAATCTGGTACTAAACCTTCGACTCCCATTTCTGAAGAAACTTTCACTTGTGCGGGTTCGTATATCGGAGGCCTCATTGCACACTATCATCCACTCCAGTTTCCCTGCCCTGGAGTGCTTGATGGTTGTTTTCACAGTTAGAATCGGTTGTCTCCAAATAAAGTCGCCTAACCTTGTAAAAATTGGAATTTGTTTTGACAGAAGGCAGCTCATCATCCAAGATGCCCCTTCACTTCAAAGGTTGATCATTGATTCTAGTTATTCACCATTGCAAATAACCGTCCTCTCTGCGCCTAAACTGGAGACCTTGGGTGTAATACATGATCTCTCTGCTCATTTCAATATGGTGTTTGGCTCCACAGTTCTTCAGGTACTTTACATTATCATCTACACTTGTAACCATAAGCTGCATTTTAAATTTCTGCGCATAAGTTATATGTCATCTTGGAGTACACATTTTGTACTAATAGTATGTTCTATGCTCAATGAAGAGTTTCTCCATGGATGGCCTATCAATGGTGCTGGATTCTGTCAAGATCTTATATATCCAAATGAATAGTTTTGATCTGAACAAGATTATTGGCTTGCTGCAATGCTTTCCATGTCTGGAGAAGTTGTATATAAAGGTGATAATTTCACGCACATTGGAAGCCCGCATAAAGTGTACTAGAATTAACCGTTCAGCTGTTGCTCTTTCGACACTCTTTTTTTAGACCTTAACTGTTTTCAATCTTCATGTCTATTTAGGCAACAGGACGGGGTAAGAAAGTTATAACCAATCGGTGGATTCGTAAGCATCGGGATTTTCTCACTTCTCATGAGATTCGATTGAAGCCAATAACGCTAGAACGATATGTAGCCAGCCGTGCAAACACTAGATTTGTCACATTCTTCCTGCTGAATGCGAGGTTACTATTGTCCATCAGGCTTAAGTTTATCAGCAGCATGGTTTTGACGGATGGGTATGTGGAAGAGCAAACAAAGGAGTTTTAGGTGGGCAAAAGAGCTTCTGAATGTGTCGGGCTTCTATTTACAACATATTGTGGTCATAATCTAGTAAATTTTACGACCCAGGATGTTCATATGGACCTGGCCGGTCCATTTGACTGTGACTGCCAAAAACAGTGTTGGAGTTAGATGTTGTTGCCCTTTTCAACCTGGTTTTTTTGTAAACCTGATGAATAATTAACCCTCGTGCTTTTTGTATAGTTTGTAAGCTGGTGTTAGATGTTCTTGCCCTTTTCAACTCGGTTGTGACTGTCATATTTTCTTTGAAGCAAGGCAAATGGCTTGCCAGTCGTTTAATTTAGAGTGAAATATTGTAACAACTAACAAATCCCAACCAGTCATTTATACTAGTTTTAGCGACGGATCAGGGTAACAACGGGGCTGTGTAGGGGCTGTGGCCCGTCTAGCCAGGGCTTTATTTATGTTTACCACATCATGAGCCCAGTTGTGTTTTTTTCTTGCTGAAAATGGCTAGCCCAGTTCTATTTTTTTAAGAAATACCCAAACGAGGCCTACTTGCTTTATCAGCCCTACTGGGCTGCAAATCTTTCAAGACGAGGAGAGTTTCATTCCGTTTGCCCAGAAATGGGTTGTACATTTTTAAAACACATCAAACCGGGAATTAGTTTCAATTTTTTTTTCATTACAAGATTTTAAATTCCATTGATTTTTATGCATGGAGAATTATTTGGATTTTATATTTATATAAATTATTTTTCAAAATAGTTTGAATATGAATCGATATTTTGGGATTAAAAACAGTTGACTGCACCGAAATATGCAAAAAAATCGTATACTTTTTAACCGTGGCCACAATATGGGGTGTAATGCTAACAAAAAGAAGATGGGCTCCAAAAAAATTCTTAAGAATTAGCAAATGGGCTGTACATTATTAGAAATAATGCACATGTGAGTAGTGACTGTTGGATGTCCATCCAACGGCTGTCGTGCTTCTTCAATCTCTGCTTTTCCTGCTCCAGCCGCTCAAACAAGCGCCGGCGAGACTGCCTGCTCCCTCCTCCCGCGGCCGGCTATGCTGCCGCGCAGGCCTCACCGCCCCACCGTACTCCCATCGCCGGCCTAGCCATCCCTCTACTCACCCATGTCGGTGTCAAAACCGGCGGATCTCGGGTAGGGGGTCCCGAACTGTGCGTCTAAGGCGGATGGTAACAGGAGGCGGGGGACACGATGTTTACCCAGGTTCGGGCCCTCTCGATTGAGGTAATACCCTACTTCCTGCTTGATTGATCTTGATGATATGAGTATTACAAGAGTTGATCTACCACGAGATCGTAGAGGCTAAACCCTAGAAGCTAGCCTATGGTATGATTGTTGTTGTCCTACGGACTAAAACCCTCCGGTTTATATAGACACCGGAGGGGGCTAGGGTTACACAGAGTCGGTTACAAGGGAGGAGATCTACATATACGTATTGCCAAGCTTGCCTTCCATGCCAAGGAGAGTCCCATCCAGACACGGGACAAAGTCTTCAATCTTGTATCTTCATAGTCCAATAGTCCGGCCAAAGGATATAGTCCGGCTGTCCGAGGACCCCCTAATCCAGGACTCCCTCAGTAGCCCCCGAACCAGGCTTCAATGGCGATGAGTCTGGCGTGCAGATTGTCTTCGGCATTGCAAGGCGGGTTCTTCTCCAAATTCTGAATACCTGTTGAGTAGTGTCCGACTTCCCATAAATGTTGCACTCCTTGGCTTCCGCGCCTAATAATGGCTATGTTCCACGTGTCGAGTGAATGCGAGAAGCCGGGGCATTTTTACATTTGCCACCCTAGCCATGCGAGTAAAGGGACGGGGATTCTCAGATCCAGATCACACCATCCTCCCACAGCGAGTATCCATCGGAGCACGCCCGGAAAAAATCCATTCCAACATGGCCGACCATCGTAGCTCCTCCTCTTGCTCCCGTAGCCCTAAGCCCGGCAATTGGAAGAAGTGTTCCGTCCCGCACAGTCAATTAGTAGAGTTACAGACCCAGGGATTTCTCCCTCCAGCGTATATGGTCCCCGTTCGAGCCGGGCTTGCCACCTACAATGGCGGGGAGCAAGCGGAGAGCTTTCCCGACCCATCCAAAGGGGAGCGGGTATGCCTTGTCCCTTACTTATTAAGAGGGCTTGGATTTCCAATTCATCCATTCCTCCGCGGGCTCCTAGAGTTCTATGGCCTCCAGCTGCACAATTTTACTCCCGCCTCCATATTACAAATCGCTGGCTATGTCGCCTTTTGCGAGCTTTTTCTGGGCTGCGAAGCTCATTTCGAGCTATGGAAGAGGCTATTCTGCCTCGTACCCCGTACACAGGAGGGGTCAATATACCAAGTGGGCGGAGCCGAAATATGGCGCATCGCCGGGACCAGATATATGTCCGGTACTCCGAAGAAGACGTCCGAAGATTGGCCTTCGGAGTGGTTTTATATGGAGGACGTCCCCCTTCCGGACCCTGTTCGGATGGGCCTTCCTGAGTTTAATAACGCTCCTTTGAAGAAACGCCCCAGCTAGCGCCCTCGGAGCCCCCAGGAGGAAGATAACAGAGAGGTCCTTTACCTGATGGGACGGATACAAGCGCTGGCCAAATCAGGATTGACAATAGTCGAGGTTATGTCCATATGTATAATGCGGGGGGTGCAGCCACTTCAATATCGTGGACACCCTATGTGGCACTTCAATGGAGAAGAGGATGCCACCCGCTGCGGTCGTAAAGGTCCGGACTCCGTCACTGCTCTAGCGAAAATATTGTCCGGTTTATACAAAGGAGAGGAAGAGGAGTTCATCTGTATCAAGCCACGGGATGGGTTCTCCATGTACAACTCCCCAAGCTGGGTGAGCTGCTACTTTTTACTCCAGACCTTCCCGCATTCTTTGTCATGAATATTTACCTTGCTATTTCATAGCAGGAGCTGCGAAAAGCTATGAGGGAGGTCCACAGCCCGCCTCCACAACCAGAGGACCCTGACCGGGCCCTCGACCCCGGACTCGAAGAGGATCCGGACATATTTGTGGAGCTGATTGACAGGACGTTCTATCAATTGAGCTGCGATGATGCCATGGTGGCCATCATAGCCGATTATCCTGGACTACTCCCTGCGTCGCATGTAAGTAAAACTGGAGTCCCAACTTCTGAGAAGGATCCCCTTTTCTGCACTTCACCTATTGCACACATATGGTGTCTTACAGGGAAGGCCCTCGGGACGCCATGTCGAACCCGCAGTGACTCACCAACAAGGGGCACTGAAGCCGGGTAGGCTTAAAAGGAAGGCGGTCAAGACTGAGACACAGTTGCAGAGGTATGAAACAAAACCCCGCTCCGTGGTTGTCGTCTTTTAAAATATAATAACGTCCATGTTTCCTAGTAGGAAAAACACTCGCCGGACTATATCCGGAAGGGCTGCCGGTCACGCCTCCACCAGTCAGGCTCCAGAGCCGGACATTGAGGCGGACGCTAACATGGGGCGAACGCCGGATGTTCCTCCTACAGAGGATGCGGATAGGCTATCCGCTACAAATTCCGAAGTGGAGAGCGCTATGAATCACAGGCGTCGTCGGGCCATACTCCGTGACGCATGTTTCTCCCAAGAGGCGTTCGATGCCTTCAACTCAGGAGACGCGTACATCTGAGCTGCTCAAAATGGTCTTGCCAGAGCCACAGACCAGTATGTAAAGGATATACGGGTAAGAAAATCTGATAATTATATATGTCAGTAGCCCCTGAGACTTGAAACAGTTGACACAACTGATTTAAGGATAATTATTTGTCCAGGTTCTTACAGAGAAGAATACCCAATTGTCTCAAGAGCTAGAAGAGTGCAAAGCCCAGCTACGGGCCACAGTTGCCGCGCTGAAGGAGTCCGAGAAGGCCCCCTCTGGTAACACTTGTCTCTATTGCAAAGAATGACAGGTACCAGATAGTATGCGGCATGCATGCAAATCTAACAATAGATTCTGCAGATGACTCCGAAGTGAATCCGGAGGTCGTGATAGGGAATGAGCCGCATGCCCAATGACAGCTAAACGCTGGTGAGCGCGTGCTTAAAAAGGTTAGGCAGGAGAAAAACAATCTCCAAGATGCCAATATCCAGCTAGGCATGGAACTGAAAGATGCTCGGGCCCAGCTTGCTGACTCCGTAAAGGAGAATAAGAGGCTTCGACGCGGCATTTTCAGTAAGTGCTTGAACGAACTTTAAAAGAGTTCGGCGAAGAAACCGTCTAACAGAGTTATATCTGCAGGTATGCTGACGGGTCATCCCGAGGAGGAGATGCCCGGGTCTGCGGGTGATCTTCTGCCGGAGCTCTCACAACTGCACGAACAAGTTCGGCAGGTGCTGCAGGCCATTGCCCAAGCCTTGTGGCCATCCGTCTCCCTGCCAGGAGGCATGGGGGAGCTTGTAGAGAAGCTCAAGGGAGCGCGGCGACGCTTCCGATTATGGAAGATATCAGCCTGCTGACAAGGTGCGAGGGAAGCCTGGGCCATGGTGAAGACGCGGTATGACAAGGCTGACCCTAACCACATGGCCGAGGTCGGGCCTGTGGGGCCTGATGGGAAAGAGATCCCCATCAGTTTGGTGCATGACCAAGTAGAATTAGCCGTAAAGTATTCCCAACAGGATTGTAGGCTAGACAGCCTATTGGATGGTATAGAAGAAGAATTTAGTCAGTCTAAGTGACTGTGTACTTCAAGTGACATATATTGTCCCTAGCCGGATTGTAAATCATTTGTCATGGCGGACCTTTTCGCTTCGACCTCTGGACCCGATAGTCCGGAGTGTATCCGAATACCCGCTCAGTTATGTAAAAACCGGGGTACGCATGGAAACCAGGTGTAGGGGTCATAAGTGCTTGAACAGACAAGTACCCAACTAGCTATGTTATATTACATGGATAGTAAGAAACATCTTCCAGGGAGAATAGTTCCGTTAAGGGTTCCTTTCCCTGGGTACGCATGCCCTAATGTGCATGTCCGAACTGCGAAAAGAGACACAGGCTATAAACATCTGGGGGCATGTATTAAAATAAATAAAAGTCATCTTTTGTTCACCGACCGAGTATTCCCTTAAGAACGCTAGCTTTCGGCTTCACCCAGTCTGAGGTACACATCCGGCTGACCCGGCAGTAACAATCGTAGAGGTGCACCCCTTATGCCCTAGCCGAATTAACGGGAACGTAGGGCATAAACACAACAGCCAGGCAACCCAGCTTGGCCAAAACTTAAGTCATGTCGATGCATATAATGGCGAAAAAAGGTACATGTGGAAGAATAACACATGTGTGGGGCATAGAGCCCGGAAAATAGTTATATTAAGCTTCTTTATAAGAAGCCCCCAGGTATAATGAGCGCGGTTAGCGCGTCAAGATTGTGTAGTCAAGACACAATTTAGCCTTTTAAGGCCTTGAAGAAAAAGGAAAAAAGAAAGAGATAAAAGACAAATAACGGATATGTAAAAAATTGACGGAGGTAAGGAGACGAACATAGTGTCCGGCACTAGGCGTAGAACCTTCGGAGTCTGGCTGTGTTCCATGGGTTTGGCTCGAGTCGATTGTCCGATGCATCCCGCAGACGGTACGCTCCACCGGTCAGAACTTGGTCAATAATGAAGGGACCTTCCCATTTGGGCTTGAGCTTGTTCTTTTTCTTCTCCGGTAGGCGTAGAACGAGTTCACCAACGTTATAGGTTTTGGACCGTACTTCTCTGCTTTGATACCTTCGAGCCTGTTGCTGATAGAATGCGGAACGGGCTTTTGCCACGTCACGCTCCTCCTCCAGGGCGTCCAAACTGTCCTGCCGATCAAGCTCGGCTTCTTTCTCTTCATACATGCGCACTCGAGGTGAGTCATGAATTATGTCACAGGGCAGTACCGCCTCTGCGTCGTACACCATAAAAAAGGTGTGTATCCGGTAGTGCGATTCGGCGTGGTCCTTAGCCCCCATAGTACGGAGTCGAGCTCCTCTACCCAGTGCGTGTTTGATTCCTTTAAGGACCGCACTAATCTGGGTTTAATGCTGCTCATGATAAGACCATTTGCTCGCTCGACTTGACCGTTAGTTTGCGGGTGATAGACAGAAGCATAATCGAGCTTGATGCCCATGTTGCTGCACCAAAGTTTTACCTCGTCGGCTGTAAAGTTCGAGCCGTTATCGGTGATGATGTTGTGGGGGACGCCATAACGGTGTACAACCCCAGATATGAAGTCTATCACTGGTCCGGATTCCGCCGTTTTAACTGGTTTGGCTTCTATCCATTTGGTGATTTTATCCACCATGACCAATAAGTATTTTTTCTTATGGCTTCCCCCTTTGAGGGGTGCAACCATATCAAGCCCCCAGACCGCAAAGGGCCAAGTAATGGGGATTGTTTGGAGAGCGGTAGGCGGCATATGGCTTTGGTTTGCAAAAAGCTGGCAACCGACGCAACGTTGGACAAGGTCCTGTGTGTCTGCTCGGGCCGTCGGCCAGTAGAAACCTGTACGGAAGGCCTTGCTTACAAGGGCCCGAGCTGCGGCGTCGTGGCCGCCAAGTCCAACATGAATTTCTGCCAAAAGTTTCCGCCCTTCCTCTTCGGAGATGCACCTTTGAAGGACTCCAGTAGCGCTTCTCTTATAAAGCTCTCCCTCGTGGACCTTGCAGGCTTTAGACCGCCACACAATGCAACGTGCCTCGTTTGGGTCCTCAGGTAGTTCCTGCCTAGTTAGGTAGGCCAGGAAGGGTTCTGTCCACGGGGCGATGACAGCCATAATCACGTGGGCGGAAGGTGTTATTTCGGTGGCGGAGCCTCCGATTACGTCAGAGTGTTCGGTATCTGGTGTTGTGCCCAAGTCCGGACTGTTGTTGCCGTTCTCTCCTTCCCATACCACGGATGGCTTAAACAGCCTTTCCAAGAAGATATTGGGTGGGACAGGGTCGCGCTTAGCGCCGATGCGGGCGAGGATGTCCGCCGCTTGGTTGTTTTCTCGGACCACATGGTGCAATTCGAGCCCCTCGAACCGAGCTGACATTTTGAGGACGGCGTTGCGGTAAGCCGCCATTTTTGGATCCTTGGCGTCAAAGTCTCCATTTATCTGAGATATTGCGAGGTTCGAGTCCCCACGCACCTCCAGGCGTTGAATGCCCATGGAGACTGCCATCCGGAGACCGTGTAGCAGGGCCTCATATTCTGCTGCGTTGTTGGAGTCTGTGTATAGTATTTGGAGTACGTATTGGACTGTATCTCCGGTGGGGGATGTCAGGATGACGCCAGCCCCCAGACCAGCCAACATTTTAGAGCCGTCAAAGTGCATAATCCAATTGGAGTATGCGCCGTACTCTTTAGGGAGTTCGGCTTCTGTCCATTCGGCGACAAAATCAGCCAGTACTTGTGACTTAATGGCTCGTCGTGGTTTGTATATTATGTCGAACAGGAGGAGCTCAATAGCCCATTTGGAAATCCGGCCGGTGGCATCGCGGTTGTTTATTATGTCGTTGAGTGGTACTTCAAAGGCCACCATGATTGAACACTCTTGAAAGTAGTGTCGTAGTTTCCGAGGTTGAAGGTGATAGCCATATCTGGCATTGAAGGTGATAGCTGTATCGCTCCATGGATTTATTGCTGCCACGTGGCAGACTTCGGCAAGGCTGCGGAGTGCTCGCTTACGCCTATTATTTGAGGCGAAGGTCTCGAAGACTGTCAGTACTGTATTGTTGTTCTCCACGGGATGGTGCTCTGCGGTATTGTTGATGAGGAGATCTTCACCGCTCTTGGCCACCTGCCGGAGTACCCAACATGCTCTAAGGCTGTGTGTTGGCATTGTATCTGTTGTACTGTGAATTTTGCATGGCCCATTGAGCCATCCCTCCAATACGGTTCCACGCCTTGCAGTGGGCTTATGTTTCTTTGTAATTGGATCGGGTGACTTACGAGAGTGCACCCTTTTAGTTCGGACTGGGGGTTTTGTCAGAGCCAGAGGATCCCAAAATTTTGTTTGGGTTTTCCAGGCGCTTTCCATCGCACAGTACTTCCGTACTATGGCCGCCAAGTCAGCAAAGTGTGCTATGTCACGGCGACTTATGGCGTTGAGGATTCCCTTGTCCGTGCAATTATTGCAAAAGAATGAAATTGCGTCTTCCTCGCGACAGTCCTTAGCCTTGCTCATTACAAGGAGGAATCTGGCCCAATAGTGGTGTACTGTCTCCTGGGGCTCTTCTCTAATGTTGGAAAGATCACTTATATCTGGGTGGGTGGGTAGATTTAGATCCGAACCCTGACCCGATCTGAGACCCAGGGGTGGAAGAGTTTCCGAGCTTGGAAGTTCGGGCTCCAGGATATTGCCCAATAGGTCTGGCCCGCTGCCTGATTCTAGGTTCAAGGTTTGGGCCATGTCCTCCCGTAGATGGGTATCCAGCTCGGAGAGCTCGGGAATCCGGACATAGTTTGTCCTCAAGATAGAGGAAGAATCGCCGCATTGCTCCTCCACCACCGCTATCTGATGGGTGACCGGCGGAGAGTTAATCTCCCGTTGGTCGGGTTTAAGCCCAATCCGATCATTGTCCGTAGCGACTCCCAAAGCGGCGATGTGATCCAAGAGCTCGTTCAAAGAGGAGAGCTCCATTGGATCCATCTGCTCGGTGAATTCCGAGCCGACGTGGAGGCTGTTTTCGATGACCCGAGAAGTCATCGTCGGCGCAGCGGCCGAACGGGCGGTCATGACGAAACCGCCTAGTAGGAGAGTTTGGCCTACAGCCAGGGCTCCCCCAGAGGTGATGTTGTCCTTGACAACGAGGCGAGCCATCCAGACCTTATGATGACGGCACGGTGGAACTCTCAATGAAAGCACCAATGTCGGTGTCAAAAATCGGCGGACCTCAGGTAGGGGGTCCTGAACTGTGCGTCTAAGGCGGATGGTAACAGGAGGCGGGGGACATGATGTTTACCCAGGTTCGGGCCCTCTCGATGGAGGTAATACCCTACTTCCTGCTTGATTGATCTTGATGATATGAGTATTACAAGAGTTGATCTACCACGAGATCGTAGAGGCTAAACCCTAGAAGCTAGCCTATGGTATGATTGTTGTTGTCCTACGGACTAAAACCCTCCGGTTTATATAGACACCGGAGGGGGCTAGGGTTACACGGAGTCGGTTACAAGGGAGGAGATCTACATATCCATATTGCCAAGCTTGCCTTCCACGCCAAGGAGAGTCCCATCCGGACACGGGACGAAGTCTTCAATCTTGTATCTTCATAGTCCAACAGTCCGGCCAAAGGATATAGTCCGGTTGTCCGAGGACCCCCTAATCCAGGACTACCTCAACCCACACCTGTTGTTATTCTCCAGGGACGGCAAACGAGTCTTCCCTGGCTCCGTGTCGTTCCCTTCCTAGGCCTCGCCGTCGTCCACCGCCCTGGTGCTCTTGGCGCGGCCTGGTCAACGTGGTCAATGAACGACATCCATTGGAAGTGGACTGTATGTGGAGAGGCTTACAGCTGGGTCCATGGCCGCACACAAGGAAATGCCTCCTTATTATGCGCAAAATAATGATTACTCCACCTGACAGCTAGGACCCACGGGAAGGGCTTTTGTATTTCGCGAAAAAAACGTTCCCCCGCTGACAGGTCGGACCCACCAGCTATATCTTCGCACGCAAGGAAGTGCCTCCTTATGACGCACAAAAAAATGAATACCCCCCTGCTAGCTGGGACCCACCATGGTGGGTGGCTGACTTGTGGGCCTACTAAGTTGACGGGGACAAAGGGATTTGTCAACTTAGTCAATATGAACGATTCTAGCTCCAGTGACCGTACGATGTCCATCCAACGGCCATAGTGCTTCTTCAACCTCTGTTCTTGCTCCAGCCGCCCAAAGCAGCGCCGGTCGTGCCGCCTGCTCCTGCCTACCATGGCCGGCTGTGCTGCCGCGGAGTCCTCACCGCCCCATACTACTCCCACTGCTGGCCAGGCCATCCCTCCACTCACCCACACCCCCAGTTATTCTGCGGCGACGGCAGCCTCACACTGCAGCCGAACCAGTGAACCCTCGTACTCCTCTCTGCGTGGGCATCCACTGCCGCGTCTTCCCCGGCTCTGCGTCGTCCCCTTCCTAGGCCTCGTCGTCGTCCACCGCCTTGGTGCTCTCGGCGTGGCATGGTCAATGTGGTCAACGACCGACTTCCATCGGAAGAGTACTGTGCGTGGAGAGGCTGACAGCTGGGTCCATGGCCACAGCCCAGTTTTTTTGTGATTTGCCAAGTAAGTCGCTTTGTCAGGCCTGTTGGGCTGCAAATCTTTCAAGACGAGGAGAGCTTCATTCGGCTGGCCGAGAAAATGGCCTATCAGTAATGAGAAATGGGCTGTACATTTTTAAAACACATCAAACCGGCAATTAGTTTCAAATTTCTTTCTTCATTTCGAGATTTTAAATTGCATTGATTTTTATGCGTGGACAATTTGTTGGATTTTATATTGATATACATTTATTTTTAAAACCAGTTTGAATGTGACTCGAAATTTCGGGATTAAAAACAGTTCGGACCGCACAGAAATATGCAAAATTTTGTATAATTTTTTAACCGTGGCCACAATATGGGCTGTAATGCTAACAAAAAGAATACGGGCTCCAAAAAAACCTTAAGAATTAGCAAATGGGCTATAAATTATTAGAAATAATGGCAGATGGGCTGTATGATGTTTTCCATAGATTTGAGGCTTTCCAAAAAAAAGGTTGACGCACAAGCAGTGACTGTTGGATGTCCATCCAACGGCCATCGTGCTTCTTCAATCTCTGCTCTCCCTGCTCCAGCCGCTCAAACAAGCGCCGGCCGGACTGCCTGCTCCCTCCTCCCCGCGGCTAGCTGTCCCGCCACGCAGGCCTCACCGCCCCACCGTACTCCCATCGCTGGCCTAGCCATCCCTCTACTCACCCACACCTGTTGTTATTCTCCGGCGACGGCAGACGAATCAGTAAACACTCGTACAGCCGTACTCCGCTCCGCGTGGGAAACAACTGCCGAGTCTTCCCTGGCTCCGTGTCGTTCCCTTCCTAGGCCTCGCCGTCGTCCGCCGCCCTGGTGCTCTCGGCGCGGCCTGGTCAACGTGGGCAACGACCAACATGCATCTGAAGTGGACTGTACGTGGAGAGGCTGACAGCTGGGTCCACGGTCGCACGCAAGGAAATGCCTCCTTATTATGCGCAAAATAATGATTCCTCCACCTGACATCTGGGACCCACCAAAAGGGCCTCTGTATTTCGCGAAAAAAATGTTACCGCCGCTGACAACTTGGACCCACCAGCTATATCTTCGCACGCAAGGAAGTGCCTCCTTATTACGCACAAAAAAATGAATACTCCCCCTGCTAGCTGGGACCCAGTACAGTGGCAGGCTGACTTGTGGGCCTACTAAGTTGACGGGGATGGAGGGCTTTGTCAACTTAGTCAATATGCACAATTCTAGATCCAGTGACCGTACGATGTCCATCCAACGGCCGTAGTGCTTCTTCAACCTCTGGTCTTCTTGCTCCAGCCGCCCAAAGCAGCGCCGGTCGTGCCTCGTGCTCCTGCCTCCCGTGGCCGGCTGCGATGCGGCGGAGGCCTCACCGCCCCCTACTACTCCCACCGCTGGCCAGGCCATCCCTCTACTCACCCACACCCCCTGTTATTCTGCGGCGACGGCAGCCTCACAATGAAGCGAACCAGTGAAACCTCATACTCCTCTACGCGTGGGCATCCACTATCGCGTCTTCCCCGGCTCCGCGTCGTCCCCTTCCTAGGCCTCTCCGTCGTCCACCGCCCTAGTGCTCTCGGCGCGGCGTGGTCAAGGAACGGCTTCCATCAGACATGGACTGTACATGGAGAGGCTGACAGCTGGGTCCACGGCCGCAGCAAGGAAGTGCCTCCTTATTACGCGCAAAATAATTATTCCTCCACCTGACAGTGGGGACCCACCGGACGGGCCACCGTATTTCGTGAAAAAAAGTTTCCCCCAGACTGCTGGGACCCACCAGCTACATCTTCGCACGCAAGGAAGTGCCTGACAGTCGGGACCCACCTGGTCGAAGCGTACGTAGTGTTTTCATTCTGGTCGCGAACGTGTACGTACATACTGGTCGATGTAGAGGCGCGCACGTGTCGTAGTAGAGGCGCGCACATAGCATGTACACGTACGTACAGCGGCCAGGGTGCAAGAAAGTAAATACGGCCACGTACGTACATACGGGCGGGGTCTCGAACGCCTACTCGCGCGTACGTATGGCCTGGGCTCGTGTACATGGCTGGGTCGAAACGGAGAAACAGCGTCATTGTCGTGTTCATGGGGAGCCAACGGAATGCGTCATGTTCATCGGGAGGAAACGGAACGCGTGGGAGCCAACCGGCTTAGACGGAACAGCCGATGGAAACGAGGCCTGGCGTACCGCAGAACGGAGGAAACGGTCTTGTGTTCGACCGGCCAAGTTCGAAACGGGATCCTGTTCATCGGGAGGGGTCTGGCGTACCGCAAAACAGAGGAAACGGACCTCCTACGGCCGAAACGGGGGTCCTGTTGATCGGGAGGGGTGTGGCATACCGCAAAACGGAGGAAACGGACTTGTGTTGGAGCGCTACGGTCGAAACGGGGGTCCTGTTCATCGGGAGGGGTGTGGCGTACCGCAAAACGGGACTCCACGGGATACTGTTCATCTCCACCGTCGACCCCCTCCAGCCTCCACGGGCTACTGTTCATCCACCGTCGACCTCCTCCAGCCTCCACCTGCGACTGTTCATCAACGGGCTGATGTTCATCCAGCCTCCACCGCGCGCTACTCCACCGGCTACTGTTCAACCAGCCCTCTCCACGGGCTCCTATTCAACCACCCCTCCACGGGCTACTGTTCATCCTGCCCTCCACCGTCTACTGTTCATCCTGCCCTCCACGGGGGTGGTCCTGTTCATCCAGCCCCAACCGGCTCGAACGATCGGGGTCCTGTTCATCCACACCCACCGGGAACTGTTCATCCAAACCCCCCAGCAACGCTCACTGTTCATCCAGAGGCAACGCCACGGGGTCCTGTTCATCCACCCCCACCAGGAACTGTTCATCCAAACCCCCCAGCAATGCTCACTGTTCATCCAGAGGCAGCATCGATCGGCTTCAGTTATGCCGCCCAGAGGGGCATCCCCGGCAAGGGCATCCACCACCGAGCCCACGCATATGGCGGAGGATGAGGCGAGCTTGGGTGCCGGTGGTTCTGCCCTGGGAACGAATGCTGGCGGGGAGGGCGCCACTTCTTCCCAGCTCGGTGCGGGTAAGTTGTTTGCTTCCCGTCCCTGTTCTTTCTTCTTATTTTTGAACCTTGATCTTGGCCCCGTCTCATTCCCCTTCTTGGTATCCAGACCCTTCCTCGGCAGACCGGGAGGATATTGACATTGTCATCGAGGAGGTCGCCAAGGACGCCGAGGCTGAGTCCGCCAAGACCGCCGCTGAGGAGGCCGCCAAGGGGCCAGCCGGGGAGGCCGGCAAGGCCACTGCCAAGGAGGCCCACAAGGGGCCTGCCGGGGAGGGGGTGGTTGACGACCAACCTTCCTCCTCGGCTGCCCCTGACCCGGGCAGGTACTTGAAGGTGGGCGACGACCTGTTCGTCCACCTCCCTGGGACGGCGAGCACCAGGGCGCCAACCGAAGGGGAGGTGTTCAACGACGAGGCGCTCGCCACCGCCGGGCTTTAGGTTGTTGATGAACCGAGCGCCAGAGGTGGTGGTTCCCAAGAGGAACATCTTCTTCGGGCCATGAGCGTCAACTTCTAGAAGCTCCAGGTGCTCCACCGTGCCCGCCTGGACAAGGCAAAATCCAGGATGGCGGCGGCAGACAAGGCGGGGGCGGATCTTGAGGAGCGCGTCGCCGGGACGCAGGCCTGATTCCGCGAGGCCCACAAAGAACTGAGGTTTGCCCAGGGTTTGCTGGCTGAGCACAAACAGGAGCTCATCCTGAAGCAGGCTGACGTCGAGAAGGCCCAGGAGGCGGCGAAGGAACAGGCCGCCAAGGACGAGGCCGCTTGGCAACATCACCAGGCTCTGCTGAACTCCTAGGAGGAGGACCTTGCCGCCCGTGAGGAGGCGCTCGCCGCCACGCTCCATGGCAAGGATGAGGAGGTCGAGAAGCTTGTCGTGCAGCGGACCCAGGAGCTGGAGCAGAGGCACAAGGAGGCACTCAATGCACAGGCCCTGGTCCATGCCGACAAGGTGAAGGAGCTGGAGCTGGAGCGGGAGGAGCTGAAGAAGGTGGCCTCGGAGCTAACGAAGGAGAGGGACATGGCCAACCGTTCTTTGGCGGATGCCCAGGCCATAGTCTCCGACAATGCCAAGCTGCTCTCCGAGGCCAACGACTCCATCAACGACTTGACGTTGAAGCTAGACAGCTTGGAGGGGAAGCTTTCGGAGGCTGGGGCTCATGAGGATACCCTGAACAAGGCCCTGGAGGACGAGAAGCAGCTGCGGAGCAACGACGCTGCCAACCACGAGGATTACGTAAAGAGCGTAAACCTCTGGATTAGCTGCCTCGTCGACGTCGCGGGAAACTCACCGCCCAGCTAGCCGTCATGGGCATGCCGGACGTCAGGCTCTCCCAGGAGACGACTGTAAGCCCCAACGCCAGGCTGACCCTGTTCTTTGAGCGCATCCTCGACGCCCTGGAAGAGCTCCGCTCCAACCGAGCAGCCCATCTGGCCAAAGAGGCCCGGAAGCAATGCCGGGGGGCCCTGACCAAGGTCCTCACCAAGGTAGTGTTCTAGAACCCCAGCGTCGACTTCGCCAACGCGCTGGAGAGCTTGCCAGAGGGTGTTGACCTTGCGGCGCTCGAAGAGCGTATCGAGCCCATCATCAGCCGCATCGATGGACTCAAGAGGGTAGAGGGCCAGAGCCGGGACTAGGCACCCCGTTTCTCATCGCCGCTGCGAGTTCATGACCAAGACGATTTTATCTTAAGTTAGAACCGCAGCAACAATTGATGTAATATAACTCTGCAGCACTTTTTAAAATGATGCATGCTATTTTCCTGATCGATCTTTCTTGGTATGTACGCCCTACGCTTAGTTGGACAGGCTTGCCAGCGTGTAAACCCAAGCTGCGGCGCTTCGAGGACGGATCCTTAGCGGCCTGCCGGGTGTGCTAGCTGCCGAGCAAACCACCTTACCGCTATTAGTGCGGCCGCTTGAACTGTTGAGCGGACTCGAAACAGGACAAGGGCGTTGCCAATAGCGGATAGGCCACCCTGCAGATCTCAACGCGGCCGCTCGAACTATTGAGCGGACTCGAAAAAGAACAAGGGCGTTGCCAATAGCGGGAGGGTCCCATCGCGTGCAGGTTTTCCATACAAAGAGCGAGATCTTTCGAGGAAAATAACTTTATAAAAGAAAAGGGTATTACTCAAAGTTTTGCGCGACTTAGATTTTTGCGGCCACGCAGATGATCGTTGCTGTCGTGGACGGCAACAGAGCGTGGCTGATTGAAGTCGCCTTCTCTTCTCGGGCCACCGCGACGAGGGAGTCAATAGGTTGGCTCCAAAACCGGATTTTCACAGCTTGCGCCCCCTACCTGGTGCGCCAAAGATGTCGGTGGAAACGACACCTATGGCATCACAGGGGATCCCTTCTATGGTCAGCGGGTGCGGGGCTGTGGAAAGAGCGGGTTCAAGAGATCAACACGGGAAATTTATCTAGGTTCGGGCCGCAAGTGATCCGTAATACCCTACTCCTGCTGGCTTGTGTTTATCTGGTGTTCTTGGACTAGCTACAAGGCGTGCGGGGTCCAAAAAGTCCGAATCCTCTCTCAGTACGCCGCGGGCCTCCTTTTATAGTCAAAGGGGTTGCCACAGTGGCACACAGGAGCTGGAAAGTTGTACAGTAGTCGAGTTTATCTCTGGCACCGTAGGACGAAACGCATTAAATGTGCTACTTAGGTGTCCTCTTACTTTATCAGGGACGGTAACGAGGCCCGTCCCGTCCGTCGCTGGTTCACCTTGCTGTGACACACGTCCAGGCCAACGAGGCGTGCAGCGCCATGTAGGCTGGGAGGCTGCTGAGCTGGTGTGGTGGCAGGGTCTTCACGAAGATCTGCATGCCACCACGTAGGTTCTTGACTAGTTGGGTTAGGAGCCACGTACTGCCACGTGGGTACCTGCTTTAGTTGGTGGGTCGGCCGCTGAGCTGGGGCGTTGACGGGGCGGCAAGGCCTTGCCGCGATCTTGCTGATATTCCCGGCAAGGGTCTTGCCGGGGCCTTGTGGGCGCCCTCGGCAAGAGTCTTGCCTGGGCCTCGTGGGCATGCTCGGCAAGAGTCTTGCCGGGGCCTCGTGGGTATCTTCGGTAGGGGTCTTGCCGGGGCCTCGTGGGCATCCTCGGCAAGGAGCCTCGTTGTTGTCTTGTTTTCTGGTTCCTACATAGGCCTTGCAGGCCCTTTGTCTTCAGAAAGATCTGCATGCCACAATGGAGGCGCCTCCCGAGCCTTGGTTCCAATGTGGTTGATGGCGTTGGAACTTTTAGACTCAAGGGTGGAGGCCCCGTTGGTGTTGGGAAAGTTGCCCCGGCAAGGCTCTTGCCTGGGCCGTGAAGGCTGCCCTAGCAAGGGCCTTGCCGGGGGAGTCTCACCTCGCCCCTCTGCTCTTCATGCTTCTGGTTTTGAGAACGGCTCTGGTAGTCTTGTGACTGTGCTTCCTCTTCTGTCCCGCAAAGCGCGGCTGCGGGTGCGTGGCTGCGACTGCCCGCGCATAAGTAAAGGGGTGCAAAAAGGACCCCTACTTTTGTACACTGACACAACCAAAGTAATTAACTCTGGGTTGACAGAGAATTCATAATCCTTATCAGCAAAAATAGATGAAGTAGCAAACTTAGGATCATATTTCATTCTAGCATTCAGAGATTTTTCTTTATACTTGCATAATAGTTTCTCTAGATCATCTCTATCCCTACAAGCAAGAATATCTCCAGTTGTCTCCTCATTCATAACATAACCTTCCGGTACCTTAGGCAATTCATATCTAGGAAGGCTAGTTCTAGCAGGTGTTTCAGGAGTTTTAGTTTCAAGCTCATCATCAGATTCAATAGCATCATGTTGTATTACTCTAGCAATTTGTTCATCAAGAAATTCACCAAGTGGCACATCATTATCATCAATCAAGGTACTAGCATCATCATAAGCATCATTCAGAGTAGAAGTAGCATCATCAATAACTTGTGACATATTAGAATTGATAGCATGTGGTGGTGTTGCAAGTCTACTTATAACAGAAGGTGAATCTAAAGCAGAACTGGATGGCAGTTCCTTACCTCCCCTCATCTTTGAGGGAAATATCTTAGTCTTCGCATGCTTCATATTCTTCATAGTGATAGATTGATAATAATCCCAAGTGACTCAACAAATATTGCTATGCTCCCCTGCAACGGCGCCAGAAAAAGGTCTTGATAACCCACAATTATAGGGGATCACAACAGTTTTCGAGGGTAGAGTATTCAACCCAAATTTATAGATTCTACGCAAGGGGAGCCAAAGAATATTTGAAGGTATTAGCAGCTGAGTTGTCAATTCAACCACACCTCGAGATTAATTATCTGCAGCAACATGATCAGTAGCAAAGTAGTATGATAGTTTTGATAGTAGTAACAGCAGCAATGGTAACAGTAACAGTGATAGCAGTATTTTGTAGCAAGTGTAACAGTGATGATAGCAACCGTAACTTAGCAAGAACAATATGGGATAAATTCATAGGCATTGGATCGGTGACTTGTTAGATGATATTCATCATGAGACAGTTATAACGTAGGGCGATACGGCACTAGCTCCAGTTCGTCAATATAATGTAGGCATGTATTCCGTAAATAGTCATACGTGCTTATGGAAAGAACTTGCATGACATCTTTTGTCCTACCCTCCCGTGGCAGTGGGGTCCATATTGGAAACTAAGGGATATTAAGGCCTCCTTTTAATAGAGAACTAGAACAAAGCATTAACACATAGTGAATACATGAACTCCTCAAACTACGGTCATCACTGGGAGTGGTCCCGACTATTGTCACTCCAGGGTTGCCGGATCATAAAATGTAGTAGGTGACTATAACTTGCAAGATCGGATCTAGAACATGGATATAATGATGATAACATAAAAGGTTCAGATTTGAGTTCATGGCACCCGGGCCCAAAGTGACAAGCATTAAGCATAGCAAAGTCATAGCAACATCAATCTTAGAACATAGTGGATACTAGGGATCAAGCCCTCACAAAACTAACTCGATTACATGATGAATCTCATCCAACTCCTCACCGACCAGCGAGCCTACGAAGGAATTACTCACTCCCAGTGGAGAGCATCATGGAATTGGCGATGGAGAAGGGTTGGTGATGACGAAGAACGAAGATCCCCCTCTCCGGAGTCCCAAACGGACTCGAGATCTGGCCTCCCGATGAAGAACAGGAGGTGACAGCGGCTCCATCTCGTGGATCGCGATAATTCTTTCTCCCTGATTTTTTTCTAAAAAATAGGATTTTATAGCGTCGATTTCAGGGTCTGCAGGGCCACCAGGTGGGGACAACCCACCTGGGCACGCCTGGTGAGGGGGGCGCGCCCTGGTGGGTTGTGCCCACCCAGGTGCCCCCCTTCGGTAGGTCTTGGCTCCAGAATTTTTCTTATTTCATATAAAAATTCCTCACAAAGTTTCGTTCCATTCTGAGAACTTTTATTTCCGCACAAAAACAATACCATGGTAGTCCTGTTGAAAATAGCGTCAGTCCGGGGTTAGTTTCATTCAAATCATGCAAATTAGAGTCCAAAACAAGAGGAAAAGCGTTAGGAAAAGTAGATACATTGGAGACATATCAATGGCCGTCAGCCGCTTCATCCAAATCAGTAATCTAAAACTCCAGGATGACTTTCTCTCGACGGGTCTCCGTTGCCCTATTACGAGCCCAACCACGGAGAAATTTGTGAATCGCGTACGAGCATTTGTGCAAGTCGTCCATGGGTCTAAAGGACCGGTTAAAAGATGCAAGCAGCGAAGAGATCTTGTTAGCGAGCATATCGACAAACCCATCAACCAAAAGCCACGAAGCATCAAACTGGAAACGAGAGGAGAGAAAGGTATTGTCCAGACCTGCGTCTAAAATAAGAGGAGCGTGGTCAGAGCCAACGATTGCTCTAGCTTTCAAAGACGCACGAGGAAATAAGGAGTCCCAGTTCGAGCAAATGAAGACGCGATCCAACACCGATCGGACCGGGTTAGCCTGATGATTAGTCC
Organism: Aegilops tauschii subsp. strangulata; assembly: GCF_002575655.3. Lineage (NCBI taxonomy): Eukaryota > Viridiplantae > Streptophyta > Magnoliopsida > Poales > Poaceae > Aegilops > Aegilops tauschii. The sequence continues at coordinate 363,977,389 of NC_053039.3, forward strand.
AGGTAAAATGAGCTCCCACCCTAGGTAGTTCATGCAAGGCGCAATCCCTAATGAACCTATTGAAAGCATCGGCAAGAGGCCAAGAGAAGTTGAGGTTACTTTATCCGCAGGAGAGCGTAAAAGGTTGAAATCCCCTCCCACCAAAATAGGCAGGGTATAAGACTCAATTTTGGTCGTGATCTCATCAAGGAAAAGCAAAGATAGAGAATGATCAGCAGGCCCATACACAACCATAATTTCCCTGAGAGTGTTAAAAAGCAGATGGTGGACAACTGTGCTAGCCCAAAAAACTCCATGATCGAAAGCCACAAAATCAAATAGATCACGTTTAGTGCCAATGAGAATCCCACCCGAATGGCCCGAAGTAGGAAGATAGTTCCAGTCAAAGCTATCCATCCCCACAACGGCAGAGAGTTCGTTGGGAGAAAAGGAGTCCTTGAACGTCTCAACCAACCCGATAATGTCAATATTCTCACCTCTAACTAAATCCTTAAGCTGGTCGCGGCGCCCCCTAGCACCAAAACCCCTTATATTCTAGAATAGAGCTCTCATTTAGAAGAAAGATTTTTAATGCAAATGATGGACCTACACGGGGCCACGCAACATTTAGCATGCTTGGAGGCACCCCTTGTCGGTGTCAAAACCGGTCGATCTCGGATAGGGGGTCCCGAACTGTGCGTCTAAGGATTGAAGGTAACAGGAGACAAAGGGGACACGATGTTTACCCAGGTTCGGGCCCTCTTGATGGAGGTAAAACCCTACTTCCTGCTTGATTGACTTTGATGAGTATAGGGGTTACAAGAGTTGATCTATCTCGAGATCGTAATGGCTAAACCCTAGTTGTCTAGCCTATATGAATTCTGATAGCCTCTATGGACTAAACCCTCTGGTTTATATAGACACCGGAGGGGTCTAGGATTGTACATAGTCGGTTTACAGAAGAAGGAAACTATACACGCGGACGCCAATCTTGCCATCCACACAAAGGAGAGTCATATCCGGACACGGGGGAGGTCTTCTTCCTTGTATATTTACGGCCCATCAGTCCGGCCCATAACACATCCCGGACATCCGAGGACCCCTTAATCCAGGACTCCCTCAGTAGCCCCTGAACCAGTCTTCAATGACGATGTGTCTGGCGCGCAAATTGTCTTCGGCATTGCAAGGCGAGTTCCTCCTCCGAATACTTCAAAGCAATCTTCTGAATAAAAGAACTGTATCCGGCTCTGTATAACAGTTACAACCCTCAACCACGAAGGCAAAATACTTAATAGAAATAGGGTCTGCCAACTGACAGCTTTTTCAGCAAAATGCCACGTCTGGCCTTTTTATCATTTCGAACCATTTTTTGCCTCCCGCTTTGCATTTCGAGGCGCGGCCTCTATTGACACGTCTTGTCAAAACAGATATCATGTTCGCTTATTGCGGGATCTTCATCAATACGGGTTTGGGTAATCCAACTGTGCCATTCGCACGACCCCTTGGGAACATGCGAATTTTAAGGCTTGAGGGGGGCGCTTTATATTCACTGCCTATATAAGTGGATAAAGATCCCTTCTTTCATCCCCACGCCTTCTTCCTTCTCTTGCCTTCCCAATCTCAAGCTCCAGCGCCCAAGCTTTGACCCCGCCCACCACCGCCAACCTCTCTGGCCATGTTTGGATCTGGCTCGAAGGGCAAGTGGGAGGTCTCCTCCATCACGGAGAAGGACGTGAAGGATCTCCAGGAGGCGGGATACCTGTCCGCGGACATCGCGCACAGGCTCCCTGCCAAGGAGCAAGTCATCCCCACCCCGGAGCCCGGTGAGAGGGTTGTGTTCATCCCTCACTTCCTCCGTGTACTAGGGTTTCCCCTCCACCCCTTTGTTCGCGGCCTCATGTTCTACTACGGGCTAGATTTCCATGATCTAGCCCCAAATTCTTTCCTCCACATCTCGGCGTTTATTGTCCTGTGCGAGGTGCTACTCCGCATCCCCCCACACTTCGGCCTATGGCTAAAGGTCTTCAATGTGGAGCCGAAGGTGGTCGATGGGCAGCATGCAGACTGCGGCGGCGCCATGGTGAGTAAGCTCCCCAACACCACTTGCCCTAAAGGGGCCTTCGTGGAGATCGTCAAGGTGTGGTAGCAAGAGTGGTTCTACATCACCGAACTGCGCGGCGCCAGATGGGAAGCCCCTCCCGAGTTTAGATCCGGACCTCCTATGCGGCTCGCGTGGTGGACCAACAAGGGTCTGGACTGGGGGTCGACCGCGGAAGTGCTGACGTTGCAAAACCACATCAAAAACATGATAAACAAGAACACCAGTCTCACTAACGTGATTCAGGTGATGCTTTTCCGCCGGATCCTCCCCTGTTAACTCCGGCCTCTTCATATGTGGGAGTTCAATCCGGAAGGTCCTCGGACCCTTCAGCGCTTCTTCGACACAATGCATGAAGAGATCTGGAAGCTGCTCTTTAAGGCCCAGAAGACGTGGCCGAAGAAGACCGAAGACATCGGCCTTGACAGCGAGAATCCAGCCACTTCGGTAAGTGTATATTATTCTCAAGTATACCTTTAGTCCATAAACCCTTAGGCATAATGGGTTTTCCGTCCCTCTCATAGGGCTGGACAGCAAAGGTGGAGCGGATCAAGAGTCCGACACCGCTGCCTGAAGACCCGGCCATGCCCCAGCTCTTGAAGATGCTGGTTCCGGCACCCTATTAGGCGCCTGCGAAGAAGGCCAAGAAGAAGATCAAGGAGGCCAAGGGCGGCCTCCGCCGTAAAGGTATTTCGGACATAGTGTCCGGAGAAACCGAAGTCCCCTCCTCCCACGAGGGAGATGAAGATGAAGAGGATGAGGAGGCGGAAAGTGATTCTCCCCTCAAGGGGAGGAAAAAGAAGAGAGCAGCCTCTTAGACCCGGAGGAGGGGGCGTCCAAGAGGGAAAAGATAACCCTCTCGGACGGTTAGGATACGGATGCCGAACATACCCCCAAGAGGCGCCCCAGGGAAAAGCCCCTGGCCACATCGTAAGTGCCAAAGGATACTTTACAGATATCCGGTCATTTATGATCGTAATATAACATATTATGTTGTGTGTTTCAGTCCAGCCCACGACCTCCCCCAACCATCGTCATCCGAGGGGAACTCTCTGGCGCTGGAGATGGTGGAGAGCGAGACGCCTCCGCAAATCTCTCTGCCAGCCATCACGGATGACACCGAAGTGTTGTCCCGAAGGGCATCTCCGGGCCACGGAGAGGTGCGGAAGGCTGCCAATACGGCGCCTGAGAGAGAGGCCTCGGCTGCCGAGAACATGGGGGTGCGACCCCCATGGAGACCGAAGGCGGGGGTCTTGACCAGTCCGGCCCCCAGCCGAACACTATTTCGGAGACCCATATGGCTCCGGAATCGAGCGAGCAACCTCCTTCAAAGGAGGGGGAGCGCCAACTCCGGCGGCGACCTCCACTAATCCGGAGGCGCCGAACACTCTGGTGGAGGCACTGCGACGTGCTTCCATCGTGGAGGAGCACCGCACCCTGATGGGTGCAGTGGTTGAGAAGGTTTGGTCCGCCAAGAGCGGGCTGAACGAAGCCTTCACTAGCCTGCTAACATGCTTCGAGGTATGCGATGTAATATTCTTAGCCGCTTTTCATATGAAAAAATATGTGTGTATATAGATAGTAGCCCCTGAGACTGTGTTCGGTTTTGAAAAAAGTCGAACAGAGGATCACATAGTATTCGGTAGAGGTGACGGACTTTTCTATTTTATAACAGGCTTCCCTGTTGGCGGCAACCGCCCAGGCAGCTGAAGTTTCCGAACTCAAGCGGAAGCTGAAGCTGGCTGGTGATGATATCGACCGCATTAACAAGCGGTTTGATGAGGCGCAAGGTGCGCTGAAGAGAGATCTTGCATGCCCGAAGTGATATGTAAATTCAAAGTTAAGCTCATGCATTGCGATGAATATGATGGCAGGTAGTGCGGCCAAGGTTGAGACCCTCAAGAGCGCCCTTGTGCAAGCCAAGGAGCAGGCAAAGGCAAGTAAAGCGGCCGCTGATAAAGCGGCTGCGGATTTAAAGGCCGAACAGGTCGCCCGCCGCCAGTTCGAGGAGAGGGTGACCGAGGTGGAGCAAGAGCTGAAGGATGTCGCTGGCAAGTGCGAGGCCTTGGAGGAGAAGAGTACGGCCCAGGTGGCCAAACTCGCCAAGGCCCTCCAAGAGGCCAAGGAGGCGCGGACCGAGTCCCGGGCGGCTCGTGAGGAGATCCGACAGGCCGGCCAGATAGCGGCTGGTAAGCCTTTTCTTTTGCAGAGTATATTTGGCGGTCAAAGATATGCCTTGCTCACTCGACTGTGGAGTTCTCCAGACGCCTTTGCGGATCTTCCGAAGAGTGATGCCGACGCCGCGCAGTTCTTCCGGGCCCAGGAGGGGAACACAACGGAGAAGCTCTTCTGGTCACAGTACCTGGCGCCAGAGCGTCCGGCGCTGTTGAACAACCAGATGATGCAACTAGCAGAGCTGCATAGGATCTCCAGCTTGGCCATGAAGGACATCATAGTCCGGCTGTGGCCAACCGAACCCATTCCTAGTAGCTACTTTGGCCTGGTGAAGCGACTCGCCGACGCATTGCCCCTAGTTGAAGTTGTAAAGCGCTCGGTGTGCATAGAGGGTGCGCGGATGGCCTTTGCCTGTGTCAAGATGCACTGGGTAAAGATGAAGGCCACCGTCGTGGCGACCGAGGGCCCACCCGAAGGCAAGGACCACTGCAAGCCAGAGCGGTATTTTGACGACGTCGTGGAGGGTTCCCGACTAGTAGAGGGCCAATGCTCGAAGGATATCATGTTTGAATGAATGTATCAGAGCTGTTCCGACGTTGTTTTCTGAATCGAGGCTTTGTAATATATCTATGACTTTATCTGAAATTATTTTCCTCCTGTGCGACCGTTTTTTAATTCTGAAAGTTCGCCAGTCGCCGGCTTCATCCCCCACGTAGATGCTATGGGGGTGTTCAGAAGAACGCATGATCACACTTGACCCAACGTCTTGGTCTGCAAGGGAGGTGTCTGCGCAGCGAACCAGGCAATCGGACTATGCGGCTTTATCACTTTCACTTAGCCATAGGAGTTTCACAGTGGGACTAAGTACCAGCCCCTGGTGCGTATGCGGCTATCCGAACTAGGATGCCTTAGACGCGTGACTAGATGAAGCCTAGTCTTTGTATAATACGAAAGATATCGCAAGAGATTTATAGCAAGTCGCCGAATCGCCGACCAGCTCTCGTCGTATCATGACAGTCAGTTTTCAGCTTTCTCTACCGAGGTGTTTGACCGGACGAACCAGAAACACAATCGCAGTAGTTCTCCCTTTACCACCCTAGCCAAACAAGCGGAACATAAGGTAGTAATCACAGGAGCCGGGCAACCCAACTATTGACCAAAGACACGATTCGGAGCTGATGCATATAATGCAATATTTGGGACGCCGAAGTATACTCTAGGAGTGTTCGGACTTCTTTAAAAAAAATATGTGGCCAAATAGAGCCCCTGGTATTGTAAGCCATACCGAAGTGTATATCTCAATCTGACATGAAGAGGGAATACAGATTATGAAATACACCAATACCAAATAGGAGTTGGTAAAAAACTGTTTCCTTTATGATCTGATTGATACGTCAAAACGTGCTCTTACAGATTATGCCATAAGCCTCAAGGCTATTTTACATGCCGAGAATTTGTAAACAGGGGAAAGCTGTATACAGGTCCTAAAAAAGAAAAGGTAGTCTTGAAGATCCTTTGGACACCCTGTCGCACGTCTGCACTGCTTTTCACCTTGATGGAGGATCCTTTGAGAAGATCAATCGACGATCGTGTATATAAAAGGGGCCTGGGAAAGGGCCCTTGTACAATCGTAAAGTGATTGAGGTTTTAAAGAACCTGTAATATGAGAGAGAGAAAGAAGAAGAAGGGGAAGAGGGTTAAGGTCCGAATAAGGTCGAGCCGCGTTTTGGACCTCGTCCGCAGTGTGCCTCCATCGTTGCCCAAGGTATTTGAGTGCGTAGTTATGCACATGCGGTGCATATGCCGCAATTAGATGGGGAGATTGACGGAGGCGGAACTGCTAGTCTTGCTCTGGATTCCCCGAGCCGTCGTTATGCAGAGTAGGCCAGACTCGTTTACCAGTGTCCGGGAGCTTGATGGCCGATGAGGTGTTCGGCTTGATGAGTCCGCTCTGCACTTCGGCCGCAAGGGCCGTAGTATGCTCCTCCGTACGGAGGGAGCGCTCCATGTTTCCATTGACTGTGATAACGCCACGCGGCCCAGGCATTTTGAGCTATAAGTAAGCATAATGCGGGACTGCATTGAAGCGGGCGAAGGCGGTATGTCCGAGCAGTGCATGATAACCACTGCGGAAAGGGACGATGTCGAAGATCAAGTCTTCGCTTCGGAAGTTGTCTGGTGAACTAAAGACTACTTTCAACGTTAATGAGCCCGTGCAGCGGGCCTCGACGTCGGGTATCACTCCTTTAAAGGTGGTGTTACTAGGCTTGATTCTTGACGGGTCAATACCCATTTTACGGATGATACGTCCATTTTGCATCATGTTTTATTACTGTTATTTACAATGTTTTTATCTGTAATAATGCTTTTTGGAGTAATTCTAATGCTTTTTCTCTCATAATTTGCAAGGAACACACAAAGAGGGAGAATTCTGGCAGCTGGGAATCTGGACCTGAAAAAGCTATGTCAGGCCACCTATTCTGCACAACTCCAAATGAGCTGAAACTCCACGAGGATTTTTTATGGAATATTTAAGAAATACTGGAGCCAATAAACACGAGAGGAGGGCCACCAGGTGGGCACAACCCACCTGGGCGCGCCAGGCGCCCCTTGCGCGCCCTGGTGGGTTGTGGCCTCCTTGGCCCACCTTCGATGCCCATCTTCTGGTATATAAGTGATTTTGACCTAGAAAAAATAAGGAGAAGACTTTCGGGATGGAGCACTGCCATCTCGAGGCGGAACTTGGGCAGGAGCACTTTTGCCCTCCGGCGGAGCGATTCTGCCGGGGGAACTTCCCTCCCGGAGGGGGAAATCATCGTCATCATCATCACCAACAACTCTCCCATCTTGGGGAGGGGAATCTCCATCAACATCTTCACTAGCACCATCTCATATGAAACCCTAGTTCATCTCTTGTATTCAATCTTGTTACCGGAACTATAGATTGTTCCTAGGGGGTGACTAGTAGTGTTGATTACATCTTGTAGTTGATTACTATATGGTTTATTTTGTTGGGGATCGTAGCAGAAATTTAAAATTTTCTACGCATCACCAAGATCAATCTATGGAGTTTACTAGCAACGAGAGGGAAAGAGTGCATCTACATACCCTTGTAGATCGCGAGCGGAAGCGTTCAAGTGAACGGGGTTGATGGAGTCGTACTAGTCGTGATCCAAATCACCGATGACCAAGCGCCGAACGGACGGCACCTCCGCGTTCAACACACGTACGGTTGGGAGAGACGTCTCCTCCTTCTTGATCCAGCAAGGGGGGAGGAGAGGTTGATGGAGATCCAGCAGCACGACGGCGTGGTGGTGGAAGCAGCGGGATTCCAACAGAGCTTCGCCAAGCGCTGCGGGAGGAGGGAGATGTGTCACGGGAGGGAGAGGGAGGCGCCAGGGCTTGGGTGCTGCTGCCCTCCTGTCCCCCCTCTTTATATAGGGGTCCAGGGGGCGCCGGCCCCCTGAGATCCCATCTCAAAGGGGGGCGGCGACCAAGGGGGGGACTTGACCCCCAAGTCAAGTGGGGCGCCCCCCCCACCCCTAGGGTTTCCAACCCTAGGCGCAGGGGAGGCCCAAGGGGGGCGCACCAGCCCACCAGGGGCTGGTTCCCTTCCCCACTTCAGCCCATCGGGCCCTCCGGGATAGGTGGCCCCACCCGGTGGACCCCCGGGACCCTTCCGGTGGTCCCGGTACAATACCAGTGACCCCCGAAACTTTCCCGGTGGCCGAAACTGGACTTCCTATATATAATTCTTCACCTCCGGACCATTCCAGAACTCCTCGTGACATCCGGGATCTCATCCGGGACTCCGAACAACTTTCGGATTTCCGCATACTAATATCTCTACAACTCTAGCGTCACCGAACCTTAAGTGTGTAGACCCTACGGGTTCGGGAGACATGCAGACATGACCGAGATGACTCTCCGGTCAATAACCAACAGCGGGATCTGGATACCCATGTTGGCTCCCACATGTTCCACGATGATCTCATCGGATGAACCACGATGTCGAGGATTCAATCAATCCTGTATACAATTCCCTTTGTCAATCGGTACGTTACTTGCCCGAGATTCGATCGTCGGTATCCCAATACCTTGTTCAATCTCGTTACCGGCAAGTCACTTTACTCGTACCGTAATGCATGATCCTGTGACCAAACACTTGGTCACATTGAGCTCATTATGATGATTCATTACCGAGTGGGCCCAGAGATACCTCTCCGTCATACGGAGTGACAATCCCAGTCTCGATTCGTGCCAACCCAACAGACACTTTCGGAGATACCCGTAGTGCACCTTTATAGCCACCCAGTTACGTTGTGACGTTTGGCACACCCAAAGCACTCCTATGGTATCCGGGAGTTGCACAATCTCATGGTCTAAGGAAATGATACTTGACATTTGGAAAAGCTCTAGCAAACGAACTACACGATCTTTGTGCTATGCTTAGGATTGGGTCTTGTCCATCACATCATTCTCCTAATGATGTGATCCCGTTATCAATGACATCCAATGTCCATAGTCAGGAAACCATGACTATCTGTTGATCAACGAGCTAGTCAACTAGAGGCTCACTAGGGACATGTTGTGGTCTATGTATTCACACATGTATTACGATTTCCGGATAACACAATTATAGCATGAACAATAGACAATTATCATGAACAAGGAAATATAATAATAACCATTTTATTATTGCCTCTAGGGCATATTTCCAACAGTCTCCCACTTGCACTAGAGTCAATAATCTAGTTACATTGTGATGAATCGAACACCCATAGAGTTCTGGTGTTGATCATGTTTTGCTCTAGGGAGAGGTTTAGTCAACGGATCTGCTACATTCAGGTCAGTATGTACTTTACAAATATCTATGTCTCCATTTTGAACACTTTCATGAATGGAGTTGAAGCGACGCTTGATATGCCTGGTCTTCCTGTGAAACCTGGGCTCCTTGGCAAGGGCAATAGCTCCAGTGTTGTCACAGAAGAGAGTCATCGGGCCCGATGCATTGGGAATAACTCCTAGGTCGGTAATGAACTCCTTCACCCAGATTGCTTCTTTTGCTGCCTCTGAGGCCACCATGTATTCCACTTCACATGTAAATCCCGCCACAACGCTTTGCTAGCAACTGCACCAGCTTACTGCCCCACCATTCAAAATATACACGTATCCGGTTTGTGACTTAGAGTCATCCAGTTCTGTGTCGAAGCTAGCATCGACGTAACCCTTTACGACGAGCTCTTCGTCACCTCCATAAACGAGAAACATATCCTTAGTCCTCTTCAGGTACTTCAGGATATTCTTGACCGTTGTCCAGTGTTCCATGCCGGGATTACTTTGGTACCTTCCTACCAAACTTACGGCAAGGTCTACATCAGGTCTGGTACACAGCATGGCATACATAATAGACCCTATGGCCGAGGCATAGGGGATGACACTCATCTTTTCTCTATCTTCTGCCGTGGTCGGGCATTGAGCCGTGCTCAATTGCACACCTCAATACAGGCAAGAACCCCTTCTTGGACTGATCCATATTGAACTTCTTCAATATCTTGTCAAGGTACGTACTTTGTGAAAGACCAATGAGGCGTCTTGATCTATCTCTATAGATCTTGATGCCTAATATATAAGCAGCTTCTCCAAGGTCCTTCATTGAAAAACACTTATTCAAGTAGGCCTTTATACTTTCCAAGAGTTCTATATCATTTCCCATCAATAGTATGTCATCCACATATAATATGAGAAATGCTACAGAGCTCCCACTCACTTTCTTGTAAACACAGGCTTCTCCATAAGTCTGTGTAAACCCAAACGCTTTGATCATCTCATCAAATCGAATGTTCCAACTCCGAGATGCTTGCACCAGCCCATAGATGGAGCGCTGGAGTTTGCATACCTTGTTAGCATTCTTAGGATCAACAAAACCTTCCGGCTGCATCATATACAATTCTTCCTTAAGAAAGCCGTTAAGGAATGCCGTTTTGACGTCCATTTGCCATATCTCATAATCATAGAATGCGGCAATTGCTAACATGATTCGGACGGACTTCAGCTTCGCTACGGGTGAGAAAGTCTCATCGTAGTCAACCCCTTGAACTTGTCGATAACCCTTAGCGACAAGTCGAGCCTTATAGATGGTCACATTACCATCCGCGTCTGTCTTCTTCTTAAAGATCCATTTATTTTCTATGGCTCGCCGATCATCGGGCAAGTCAGTCAAAGTCCATACTTCGTTTTCATGCATGGATCCTATCTCGGATTGCATGGCTTCAAGCCATTTGTTGGAATCTGGGCCCGCCATTGCTTCTTCATAGTTCGAAGGTTCACCGTTGTCTAACAACATGATTTCCAGGACAGGGTTGCCATACCACTCTGGTGTGGAACGTGTCCTCGTGGACCTACGAAGTTCAGTAGTAACTTGATCCGAAGTACCTTGATCATCATCATTAGCTTCCTCTCTAGTCAGTGCAGGCATCACAGGAACATCTTCCTGAGCTGCGCTACTTTCCGGTTCAAGAGGTAGTACTTCATCAAGTTCCACTTTCCTCCCACTTACTTCTTTCGAGAGAAACTATTTCTCCAGAAAGGACCCGTTCTTGGCAACAAAGATCTTGCCTTCGGATCTGAGGTAGAAGGTATACCCAATGGTTTCCTTAGGGTATCCTATGAAGACGCATTTTTCCGACTTGGGTTCGAGCTTTTCAGGTTGAAGTTTCTTGACATAAGCATCGCATCCCCAAACTTTTAGAAACGATAGCTTAGGTTTCTTCCCAAACCATAATTCATACGGTGTCGTCTCAACGGATTTCGACGGAGCCCTATTTAAAGTGAATGCGGCAGTCTCTAAAGCATAGCCCAAAAATGAGAGCGGTAGATTACAAGAGACATCATAGATCGCACCATATCCAGTAGAGTGCGATTACGATGTTCGGACTCACCATTTCGCTGAGGTGTTCCAGGCGGCGTGAGTTGTGAAACTATTCCACATTTCCTTAAGTGTGTGCCAAATTCGTGACTCAAATATTCCCCTCCACGATCTGATCGTAAGAACTTTATTTTCCTGTCACGTTGATTCTCAACCTCACTCTGAAATTCCTTGAACTTTTCAAAGGTCTCAGACTTGTGTTTCATTAGGTAGACATACCCATATTTACTCAAGTCATCAGTGAGAGTGAGAACATAACGATAGCCACCGCGAGCCTCAACACTCATTGGACCGCACACATCAGTAAGTATGATTTCCAATAAGTTGGTTGCTCGCTCCATTGTTCCGGAGAACGGAGTTTTGGTCATCTTACCCATGAGGCATGGTTCGCATGTGTCAAATGATTCGTAATCAAGAGACTCCAAAAGTCCATCTGCATGGAGCTTCTTCATGCGTTTGACACCAATGTGACCAAGATGGCAGTGCCACAAGTATGTGGGACTATCATTATCAACCTTACATCTTTTGGTATTCACACTATGAATATGTGTAACACTACGTTCGAGATTCATTAAGAATAAACCATTAACCAACAGGGCATGACCATAAAACATATCTCTCATATAAATAGAACAACCATTATTCTCGGATTTAAATGAGTAGCCATCTCGAATTAAACGAGATCCTGATACAATGTTCATGCTCAAAGCTGGCACTAAATAACAATTATTGAGGTTTAAAACTAATCCCGTAGGTAAATGTAGAGGTAGGGTGCCGACGGCGATCACATCGACCTTGGAACCATTCCCGACGCGCATCGTCACCTCGTCCTTTGCCAGTCTCCGTTTATTCCGCAGCTCCTGCTTTGAGTTACAAATATGAGCAACCGCACCGGTATCAAATACCCAGGAGCTACTACGAGTGCTGGTAAGGTACACATCAATAACATGTATATCACATATTCCTTTGGTGTTGCCGGCCTTCTTGTCCGCTAAGTACTTGGGGCAGTTCCGCTTCCAGTGACCACTTCCCTTGCAATAAATGCACTCAATCTCAGGCTTGGGTCCATTCTTTGGCTTCTAACCGGCAACTGGCTTACCGGGCGCGGCAACTCCCTTGCCGTCCTTCTTGAAGTTCTTCTTACCCTTGCCTTTCTTGAACTTAGTGGTTTTATTCACCATCAACACTTGATGTTCCTTTTTTATCTCCACCTCTGCTGATTTCAGCATTGAATATACCTCAGGAATGGTCTTTTCCATCCCCTGCATATTGAAGTTCATCACAAAGCTCTTGTAGCTCGGTGGAAGCGACTGAAGGATCTTGTCAATGACCGCGTCATCCGGGAGATTAACTCCCAGCTGAGTCAAGCGGTTGTGTAACCCAGACATTTTGAGTATGTGCTCACTAACAGAACTATTTTCCTCCATCTTACAACTGAAGAACTTGTCGGAGACTTCACATCTCTCGACCCGGGCATGAGCTTGGAAAACCATTTTCAGCTCTTCGAACATCTCATATGCTCCGTGTTGCTCAAAACGCTTTTGGAGCCCCGGTTCTAAGCTGTAAAGCATGCCGCACTGAACGAGGGAGTAATCATCAGCACGCTGCTGCCAAGCGTTCATAACGTCTTGGTTCTCTGGGATGGGTGCTTCACCTAGCGGTGCTTCTAGGACATAATCTTTCTTGGCAGCTATGAGGATGATCCTCAGGTTCCGGACCCAGTCCGTATAGTTGCTGCCATCATCTTTCAGCTTGGTTTTCTCTAGGAACACGTTGAAGTTGAGGGCAACATTTGCGTGGGCCATTTGATCTACAAGACATATTGTAAAGATTTTAGACTAAGTTCATGATAATTAAGTTCATCTAATCAAATTATTCAATGAACTCCCACTCAGATAGACATCCCTCTAGTCATCAAAGTGAAACATGATCCGAGTCAACTAGGCCATGTCCGATCATCACGTGAGACGGACTAGTCAACATCGGTGAACATCTTCATGTTGATCGTATCTTCTATACGACTCATGCTCGACCTTTCGGTCTTCCGTGTCCCGAGGCCATGTCTGTACATGCTAGGCTCGTCAAGTCAACCTAAGTGTATTGCGTGTGTAAATCTGGCTTACACCCGTTGTATTCGAACGTTAGAATCTATCACACCCGATCATCACATGGTGCTTCAAAACAACGAACCTTCACAACGGTGCACAGTTAGGGGGAACACTTTCTTGAAATTATTGCGAGGGATCATCTTATTTAAGCTACCGTCGTTCTAAGCAAATAAGATGTAAAACATGATAAACATCACATGCAATCAAATAGTGACATGATATGGCCAATATCATTTTGCTCCTTTGATCTCCATCTTCGGGGCGCCATGATCATCTTCGTCACCGGCATGACACCATGATCTCCATCATCATGATCTCCATCATCGTGTCTTCATGAAGTTGTCACACCAACGATTACTTCTACTTCTATGGCTAACGTGTTTAGCAATAAAGAAAGTAATTTACATGGCGTTATTCAATGACACGCAGGTCATACAAAAATAAAGACAACTCCTATGGCTCTTGCCGGTTGTCATACTCATCGACATGCAAGTCGTGATTCCTATTACAAGAACATGATCAATCTCATACATCACATATATTTCATTCATCACATCCTTTTGGCCATATCACATCACAAGGCATATGCTGCAAGAACAAGTTAGACGTCCTCTAATTGTTGTTGCATGTTTTTACGTGGCTTCAATAGGTTTCTAGCAAGAACATTTCTTTCCTAAGTAAAACCACAACGTGATATGCCAACTTCTATTTACCCTTCATAAGGACCCTTTTCATCGAATCCGATTCGACTAAAGTGGGAGAGACAGACACCCGCTAGCCACCTTATGCAACTAGTGCATGTCAGTCGGTGGAACCTGTCTCACGTAAGCGTACGTGTAAGGTCGGTCCGGGCCGCTTCATCCCACAATGCCGCCGAAACAAGATAAGACTAGTAGTGGCAAGAAAATTGACAACATCTACGCCCACAACAAGTTTGTGTTCTACTCGTGCATAGAAACTACGCATAGGCCTGGCTCTGATACCACTGTTGGGGATCGTAGCAGAAATTTAAAATTTTCTACGCATCACCAAGATCAATCTATGGAGTTTACTAGCAACGAGAGGGAAAGAGTGCATCTACATACCCTTGTAGATCGCGAGCGGAAGCGTTCAAGTGAACGGGGTTGATGGAGTCGTACTCGTCGTGATCCACATCACCGATGACCGAGCGCCGAACGGACGGCACCTCCGCGTTCAACACACGTACGGTTGGGAGAGACGTCTCCTCCTTCTTGATCCAGCAAGGGGGGAGGAGAGGTCCGCGTTCAACACACGTACGGTTGGGAGAGACGTCTCCTCCTTCTTGATCCAGCAAGGGGGGAGGAGAGGTTGATGGAGATCCAGCAGCACGACGGCGTGGTGGTGGAAGCAGCGGGATTCCAACAGAGCTTCGCCAAGCGCTGCGGGAGGAGGGAGATGTGTCACGGGAGGGAGAGGGAGGCGCCAGGGCTTGGGTGCTGCTGCCCTCCCATCCCCCCTCTTTATATAGGGGTCCAGGGGGCGCCGGCCCCCTGAGATCCCATCTCAAAGGGGGGCGGCGACCAAGGGGGGGGGGACTTGCCCCCCAAGTGAAGTGGGGCGCCCCCCACCCCTAGGGTTTCCAACCCTAGGCGCAGGGGAGGCCCAAGGGGGGCGCACCAGCCCACCAGGGGCTGGTTCCCTTCCCCACTTCAGCCCATGGGGCCCTCCGGGATAGGTGGCCCCACCCGGTGGACCCCCGGGACCCTTCTGGTGGTCCCGGTACAATACCGGTGACCCCCGAAACTTTCCCGGTGGCCGAAACTAGACTTCCTATATATAATTCTTCACCTCCGGACCATTCCAGAACTCCTCGTGACATCCGGGATCTCATCCGGGACTCCGAACAACTTTCGGATTTCCGCATACTAATATCTCTACAACTCTAGCGTCACCGAACCTTAAGTGTGTAGACCCTACGGGTTCGGGAGACATGCGGACATCACCGAGATGACTCTCCGGTCAATAACCAACAGCAGGATCTGGATACCCATGTTGGCTCCCACATGTTCCACAATGATCTCATCGGATGAACCACGATGTCGAGGATTCAATCAATCATGTATACAATTCCCTTTGTCAATCGGTACGTTACTTGCCCGAGATTCGATCGTCGGTATCCCAATACCTTGTTCAATCTCATTACCGGCAAGTCACTTTACTCGTACCGTAATGCATGATACCGTGACCAAACACTTGGTCACATTG
Source organism: Aegilops tauschii subsp. strangulata (assembly GCF_002575655.3). Classification (NCBI taxonomy): domain Eukaryota; kingdom Viridiplantae; phylum Streptophyta; class Magnoliopsida; order Poales; family Poaceae; genus Aegilops; species Aegilops tauschii. Next base: position 363,992,903 of record NC_053039.3, read on the forward strand.
AGCTCATTATGATGATGCATTACCAAGTGGGCCCAGAGATACCTCTCCGTCATACGGAGTGACAAATCCCAGTCTCGATTCGTGCCAACCCAACAGACACTTTCGGAGATACCCGTAGTGCACCTTTATAGCCACCCAGTTACGTTGTGACGTTTGGCACACCCAAAGCACTCCTATGGTATCCGGGAGTTGCACAATCTCATGGTCTAAGGAAATGATACTTGACATTTGGAAAAGCTCTAGCAAACGAACTACACGATCTTTGTGCTATGCTTAGGATTGGGTCTTGTCCATCACATCATTCTCCTAATGATGTGATCCCGTTATCAATGACATCCAATGTCCATAGTCAGGAAACCATGACTATCTATTGATCAACGAGCTAGTCAACTAGATGCTCACTAGGGACATGTTGTGGTCTATGTATTCACACATGTATTACGATTTCCGGATAACACAATTATAGCATGAACAATAGACAATTATCATGAACAAGGAAATATAATAATAACCATTTTATTATTGCCTCTAGGGCATATTTCCAACATATTTGGTGGAAGATTATATGTTCAGATCCATGATTCTATTTAATACTCCTCTGACCAAGAGCATGTTCATTATTTGTGAGTAGTTACTTTTGTTCTTGAGGTCACGGGAGAAATCAATTTGCAAGTAATCATGTGAACTTGATATGTGTTCGATATTTTGATAGTATGGATGTTGTGATTCCCTTAGTGGTGTCATGTGAACGTCGACTACATGACACTTCACCATATTTGGGCCTAAGGGAATGCATTGTATAGTAGTAAATAGATGGTGGATTGCGAGAGTGACAGAAACTTAAACCCTAGTTTATGCACTATTCCGTAAGGGGCCGATTGGATCCTAGAGTTTATTGCTATGGTTAGGATTTATCCTTAATACTTCTCTCGTAGTTGCGCATGCTTGAGGGAGGGTTAATCATAGGTAGGAGGTTTGTTCAATTAAGAACAGCAACTAAGCACCGGTTCACCCACATAACAAATTATCAAAGTAGCGAACACAAATCAAACCAACATGATGAAAGTGACTAGATGAGATTCCGGTGTACCCTCAAGAACCCTTTGCTTATTATAAGAGACCGTTTTGGCCTGTCCTTTGCCTCAAAAGGGTTGGGTTACCTTGCTGCATACTTATTGCTACTATCATTACTTGCTCGTTACAAATTATCTTGCTATCAAACTACTCGCTACTCACAATTTCAGCACTTGCAGACATTACCTTACTGAAAACTACTTGTCATTTCCTTCTGTTCCTCGTTGGGTTCGACACTCTTACTTATCGAAAAGAGCTACAATTGATCCCCTATACTTTTGGGTCATCAAGGCTATTTTCCGGCACCGTTACCAGGGAGTGAAGCGCCTTTGGTAAGTGGAATTCGATAAGGAAACATTTATATAGTGTGCTGAAATTTATTGTCATTTGTTACTATGGAAAGCAATCCTTTGAGGGGTTTGTTCGGGGTATCTTCACCCCGTCCAGAACCACAATTAATTGCCCCTCAACCTACTGCATCTACTGAAAATATTAAATATAAATTCCTTCGGGTATGATAGAACAACTGCTAGCTAATCTTTAGGCAGGAGATGGAACCGAACATCCTGATATGCACTTGATATATGTAGAACAAATTTGTAGATTGTTCAAGCTTGCAGGTTTACCCGGAGATGAGGTGATGAAAAAGGTTTTCCCTTTATCTGTGAAGGGAAAATCATTGGTATGGTATAGGCTATGCGATGATATTGGATCATGGAATTGGAATCGTTTGAAATTGGAGTTCCACCAAAAAAAATTCCTATGCATCTAGTTCATCATGATCGGAATTATATATATATATAATTTTTGGCCTCGTGAAGGAGAAAGTATCGCTCTAGCTTGGGGGAGGCTTAAGTCAATGTTATATTCATGCCCCAATCATGAGCTCTCAAGAGAAATTATTATTCAGAACTTCTATGCTCGGCTTTCTCGTAATGATCAAACCATGCTGGATACTTCTTGTGCTGGTTGTTTTATGAAGAAAACTATTGAATTCCGGTGGGATCTTTTGGAAAGAATTAAACGCAACTCTAAAGATTGGGAACTCGATGAAGGTAAAGAGCCAGGTATAAAGCTTAAGTATGATTGTGTTAAATCTTTTATGGATACCGATGCTTTTCAAAAGTTTAGCACTAAATATGGACGTGACCCTGAGATAGTAGCCTCCTTTTGTGAATCATTTGCTACTCATGTTGAACTCCCTAAAGAGAAGTGGTTTAAATATCACCCACCTATTAAGTAAGAAATTAAAGAACCGATACCAGTTAAAGAAGAAACTATACTCTATAATGTTGATCCAGTTGTTCCTACTGCTTATATTGAGAAACCACCTTTTCCTGTTAGGATAAAGGAACATGCTAAAGTTTCAACTATGGGTAACAAAATCTTTTTTAGAACACCTAAACCTGATGAACAAATTTTAAAGTAGAACCTAGCATTTCTATGGTTAAAGATCTCTTGGAAGAAGATATGGATGGCCATGTTATTTACTTCTGTGAAGAAGCTGCTAGAATTTCTAAACCAGTTGGGAAAGATAAACATAGACCTGTTGTTGGCATGCCTGTTACTTCAGCTAAAATAGGAGATCACTTTTATCATGGTTTATGTGACATGGGTGCTAGTGTGAGTGCTATTCCTTACACTTTATATAAAAAAATTATAAAAGACATAGCACCTATAGAGTTAGAAGATAGAGATGTTACTATTAAACTTGCTAATAGAGACACCATATCACCTTGTGGGATTATTAGAGATGTTGAAGTCTTGTGTGGGAAAATAAAATATCCTACTGATTTTCTTGTTCTTGGTACCCCACAAGATGACTTTTGTCCCATTATCTTTGGTAGACCTTTCTTGAACACAGTTAATGCTAAGATAGATTGCAAGAAACAAACTGTTGGTGTTAGCTTTGGTGATGAGTCTCATGAGTTTAATTTTTCCAAGTTTAATAGAAATCATCATGAAAAAGAATTGTCTAGTAAGGATGAATTAATTGGTCTTGCTTCTATTGTGGTGCCACCTATTGATCCTTTAGAACAATATTTGCTAGACCATGAAAATGATTTACATATGCATGAAAGAAATGAAATAGATAAGATTTTCTTTGAACAACATCCTCTGCTTAAACACAATTTGCCTATTGAAACTCTAGGAGGTCCACCTCCACCTAAAGGTGATCCTGTGTTTGAATTAAAACAATTGCCAGACACTCTGAAATATGCTTATCTTGATGAAAATAAGATATATCCTGTTATTATCAGTGCTAACCTTTCAGAACATGAAGAAGAAAGATTATTGAAAGTTCTAAGTAAGCACCGAGCTGCTATTGGATATACTCTTTATGATTTAAATGGCATTAGTCCCACTCTATGTCAGCACAAAATTAGTATGGAACCTGGTGCTAAACCAGTTGTTGATCACCAATGTCGGTTAAATCCGAAGATGAAAGAGGTGGTAAGAACGGAAATATTAAAACTTCTGGAAGCAGGTATAATCTATCTTATAGCTGATAGTAGATGGGTAAGTCCTGTTCATTGTGACCCTAAGAAAGGAGGTATAACTGTTGTCCCTAATGATAAGAATGAACTTATCCCACAAAGAATTGTTACAGGCTATAGAATGGTAACTGATTTTAAAAAGTTAAATTAAGCTACTAGAAAATATCATTACCCTTTGCCTTTTATTGATCAAATGCTTGAAAGATTATCTAAGCACACACACTTTTGCTTCCTTGATGGATATTATGGCTTTTCACAAATACCTGTATCTCAACCTGATCAAGAAAAGACCACTTTTACTTGTCCTTTTGGAACCTATGCTTATAGACGTATGCCTTTTGGTTTATGTAATGCACCTGCTACCTTTCAAAGATGTATGATGGCTATATTCTCTGACTTTTGTGAAAAGATTGTTGAGGTTTTCATGGATGACTTCTCTGTTTATGGGAAGTCTTTTGATGATTGTTTAAGCAATCTTGATCGAGTTTTGCAGAGATGTGAACAAACTAATCTCGTCTTGAGTTGGGAGAAGTGCCACTTTATGGTTAATGAAGGCATTGTCTTGGGTCATAAGATTTCTGAAAGAGGTATTGAAGTGGACCAAGCTAAGGTTGATGCTATTGAGAAAATGCCATGTCCTAAGGACATAAAAGGTATTCATAGTTTCCTAGGTCATGCTGGTTTCTATAGGAGGTTTATTAAAGACTTCTCTAAAATTTCTAGGCCTCTCACTAATCTTTTGCAAAAGGATATTCCCTTTTTTGATGATGATTGTTTAGAAGCCTTTGAAACACTCAAGAAAGCCTTAACTCTGCACCTATTGTTCAACCACCTGATTGGAACTTGCCTATTGAAATTATGTGTGATGCTAGTGATTATGCTGTTGGTGCTGTTCTAGGACAAAGAGTTGATAAGAAATTGAATGTTATTCATTATGCTAGTAAAACTCTAGACAGTGCTCAAAGAAATTATGCTACTACTGAAAAAAGAATTCTTAGCAGTGGTGTTTTCTTGTGATAAGTTTGGGCCTTATATTGTTGATTCCAAAGTAAATGTACACACAGACCATGCTGCTATTAAATATCTTATGGAAAAGAAAGATGCTAAACCTAGACTTATTCGTTGGGTTCTCTTGTTTCAAGAATTTGATTTACATATCATTGATAGAAAAGGAGCTGAGAACCCCGTAGCTAGTAACTTGTCTAGGCTTGAAAATGTGCTTGATGACCCACTACCTATTGATGATAGTTTTCCTGATGAGCAGTTTGCTGCAATAAATGTTGCTAATAGTACTCCTTGGTATGCCGATTATGCTAATTACATTGTTGCTAAATATTTACCACCTAGCTTTACATACCAACAAAAGAAAAAAATTCTTCTATGATTTAAAACATTACTTTTGGGATGACCCACATCTTTATAAAGAAGGAGTAGATGGTATTATTAGACATTGTGTACATGAGCATGAACAGGGACAAATCCTACGGAAATGTCACTCCGAACCTTATGGAGGGCATCATGCTGGAGATAGAACTGCTCATAAGGTATTGCAATCTGGATTTTATTGGCCTACTCTCTTCAAGGATGCTCGTAAGTATGCCTCATCTTGTGATGAATGCCAAAGAATAGGTAATATTGGTAAGCGTCAAGAAATGCCTATGAATAATTCACTTGCTGTAGAACCATTTGATGTTTGGGGATTTGATTACATGGGACCTTTTCTTTCCTCTAACGGGTATACACATATTTTGGTTGCTGTTGATTATGTTACTAAATGGGTAGAAGCTATTCCAACTAGTAGTGTTGATCACAACTCCTCTATTAAAATGCTTAAGGAAGTTATTTTCCCAAGGTTTGTAGTCCCTAGATATTTGATGACTGATGGTGGTTCACACTTTATTCATGGTGCTTTCCGTAAAATGCTTGCTAAGTATGATGTCAACCATAGAATTACATCACCCTATCATCCTCAGTCTAGTGGTCAAGTTGAGCTTAGTAATAGAGAAATAAAATTAATTTTGCAAAAGACTGTTAATAGGTCCAGGAAGAATTGGTCTAAGAAATTAGATGATGCACTTTGGGCTTATAGAACAGCATATAAAAATCCTATGGGTATGTCTCCTTATAAAATGGTTTATGGAAAAGCTTGTCATTTGCCTCTTGAGTTAGAACACAAAGCATACTGGGCAGTTAAAGAACTCAACTATGATTTCAAACTTGCTGGTGAAAAGAGGTTATTTGATATAAGCTCGTTAGATGAATGGAGAACCCAAGCTTATGAAAATGCAAAGTTATTCAAAGAAAAAGTAAAAAGATGGCATGACAAAAGAATTCAAAAACGTGAGTTTAAAGTCGGAGAATATGTTCTTTTGTACAATCTCGTTTTAGATTCTTTGTAGGCAAACTCCTCTCCAAATGGGAAGGCCCCTATGTCGTCGAGGAGGTTTACCGGTCTGGAGCCATCAAAATAAATAATTTCGAAGGCACTAACCCGAAGGTTGTCAACGGGCAACAAATAAAGCATTATATCTCAGGTACGCCTATTAATGTTGAAAGCAATATTGTCCAAACTTTGACACCGGAAGAACACATAAAAGAGTCCTTCCGGAACACTCTAGAATCGTCAAAATAAGGAGGTACGTGGTACGGTAAGTAAAGAGACTCCAAAAAATCTGCAAAAATATTTTTTGTCAGTTTTGGAATAATTTAGAATTTTGGGAATAAAGAAACTTCCAGGAAGCATCGCCTGGTGGGCATAAGGCACCAGGGCGCGCCAGGCATGCCTAGCGCGCCCAGGTGGGTTGTGCCCACCTGGGACACCTTCTGGACTTCTTTTTCTTCTGAATACTTATCCTGCCAGATAAAAAAATTCTATTTATATTTCCCGAACCTGTTAACCACCGTATCGCGAAGAAATCCTCTGTTCTCTTTTCTTGCTGTTTCTGGTCAGATTTATCCAGCTAGGCATCATGTCTTCCTACTCCTCCAACAACATGGAAGAAGATGCTTGGCTGATGAAGATCGAGACGAAGAGGGAGAAGCCTACGGATGCCGTCAGGGAAGGATCGCTTCATCACCTTCTTCACCACCAAAGGAGAACTGAGTATCAGGTATGGGCGCTCCCCTTGGCTTCCGCCAAGCTTGGGGGAGGTGCCCCGGTATCGTATCATCCCACTATCTTTTTGCTTTTACTTATCTAGTTCAATCTTTTGCTTAGATGAATAAAGTTTAGTTCGATCTTTTCTTCTTTGAGAGTTTGCTTAGTGATTTATCACTGTTATCGTGTGCAAGTTATATAATAAAGTTAGTTCGAGTTTTTACTTTCTTTACTTTCATGTTGCAAATAAAGAAAAGAAAAAGAGAAAGAAAGCAAATAAAAGAAAGGAAATAACTCAATAATATCATATGCTAATCCTATGGTAGGTGATAGCACCACATAACGAAAAGTATAAGTAAGAAAATTTTATTAGAGATTAACAAAGATAGCATTGGTCGGTGATGCAACTCATGAAAGAATTAATAAGGGAAGGGAAGATTCACATATAAATATACTATCCTAGAAATCTTTTGTGATTGTGAGCCCTCATCAAAATATTATATGCCAAAATTGTTGACGTTGGACAAGGAAGACAACGTAATGGTTTGTGTATGTTTATATTCACATAAAAGTCATATTGTCATAGATCCTTTAACATGTGATTCTTGCCCCCTATCTTTGCTAGCCAAAAATTCTGCACTAGGTAGAGATACTACTTGTGCATCCAAAAACCCTTAAACCCAAATCTTTTTAAGTTGTCATTGGTACAAAAAGGCAATAAAAGGCAATAAAAATTGCTTCTAAATATGTGAGATCTTTTAGTGTAAGAGAAAATTGAGCGTTGCATGAACTTGGATGACAAAGAATAAAAGCGACATGCTGCATAATAAAGGTTGCCATCTTAAGGGGCAATGTAACATGGCGTTCTTTTGCACTAAGGGGTTGAGCATGCAAACAAATAAGCGCATGCAACCTCTGCTTCCCTCTGCGAAGGGCCTATCTTTTACTTTTATGTATTTACTTTTATGCAAAGAGTCAAAGTTTTCCTTCTACTCCTTTTATTTTTCTATTTTGGCAAGCATCAGGTGGTGAGGAAAGATCTAGGCACATATGTACAGTTGAATATAGATAGCATGAGTTATTATTGTTGACATCACCCTTGAGGTGAGTATGTTGGGAGGCAACACTATAAGCCCCTACTTTCTATGTGTCCGGTTGAAACGTTTTCCTCATGTGTACTCGGTGAGTGTTAGCAATCATAGAAGACTATATGATGGTTGAGTATGTGGACTTGCCTAAAGGCTCCGACACGTGACCCTTCCTGAAAGGATGATGAATTGTAGTTGCAAAGTTGACTAAGAACATAGTTTGTTGGTTTCTAATAGAGTTTTTGCTTTATACTTCGATTGTGTGATGAACTATTACTTATTCGTGGGAAGTGTATGATAAAAGTTCTATGATAAAAGTTTTATGTTTAAATTTGTTGCTGTTATAATAATCAACATGATGCTTCTATGTCCGTATTTTGTTTTTATCAACACCTCTCTCTTAAAGCATGTGGACATGTTTTTCGATTTCGGTTTTCGCTTGAGGACAAGCGAGGTCTAAGCTTGGGGGAGCTGATACGTCCATTTTGCATCATGTTTTCTTACTATTATTTACAATGTTTTTATCTATAATAATGCTTTTTGGAGTAATTCTAATGCTTTTTCTCTCATAATTTGCAAGGAACATACCAACAGGGAGAATTCTGGTAGCTGGGAATCTGGACCTGAAAAAGCTACGTCAAGCCACCTATTCTGCACAACTCCAAATGAGCTGAAACTCCACGAGGATTTTTTATGGATTTAAGAAATACCGGAGCCAATAAACACCAGAGGAGGGCCACTAGGTGGGCACAACCCACCTGGGCGCGCCAGGTCCCCCTGGCACGCCCTGGTGGGTTGTGGCCTCCTCGGCCCACCTCCGTTGCCCATCTTCTGGTATATAAGTGATTTTGACCTAGAAAAAATAAGGAGAAGACTTTTGGGATGGAGCGCCGCCGTCTCGAGGCGGAAGTTGGGCAGGAGCACTTTTGCCCTCCGGCGGAGCGATTCTGCCGGGGGATCTTCCCTCCCGGAGGGGGAAATCATCATCATCATCACCACCAACAACTCTCCCATCTTGGGGAGGGCAATCTCCATCAACATCTTTACCAGCACCATCTCATCTCAAATCCTAGTTCATCTCTTGTATTCAATCTTGTTACCGGAACTATAGATTGTTGCTAGGGGGTGACTAGTAGTGTTGATTACATCTTGTAGTTGATTACTATATGGTTTATTTGGTGGAAGATTATATGTTCATATCCATGATGCTATTTAATACTCCTCTGATCATGAGCATGTTCATTATTTTTGAGTAGTTACTTTTGTTCTTGAGGTCACGGGAGAAATCAAGTTGCAAGTAATCATGTGAACTTGATATGTGTTTGATATTTTGATAGTATGTATGTTGTGATTCCCTTAGTGGTGTCATGTGAAAGTCGACTACATGACACTTCACCATATTTGGGCCTAAGGGAATGCATTGTGGAGTAGTAAATAGATGGTGGGTTGCGAGAGTGACAGAAACTTAAACCCCAGTTTATGCACTATTCCGTAAGGGGCCGATTGGATCCTAGAGTTTAATGCTATGGTTAGGATTTATCCTTAATACTTTTCTCGTAGTTGTGGATGCTTGCGGGAGGGTTAATCATAAGTAGGAGGTTTGTTCAAGTAAGAACAACACCTAAGCACCGGTCCACCCACATATCAAACTATAAAAGTAGCGAACACAAATCAAACCAACATGATGAAAGTGACTAGATGAGATTCCCGTGTACCCTCAAGAACACTTTGCTTATTATAAGAGACCGTTTTGGTCTGTCCTTTGCCTCAAAAGGATTGGGCTACCTTGCTGCGTACTTGTTGCTACTATCGTTACTTGCTCGTTACAAATTATCTTGCTATCAAACTACTCGCTACTCACAATTTCAGCACTTGCAGACATTACCTTACTGAAAACTACTTGTCATTTCCTTCTGCTCCTCGTTGGGTTCGACACTCTTACTTATTGAAAAGAGCTACAATTGATCCCCTATACTTGTGGGTCATCAATGGACGGTGTCTTGATAGATCAAGTTAAGAATGTTGCCGCCGTCCATAAGGACTCGAGTGAGATGGTATCCGTCAATAATTGGATCAAGGACCAGGGCTGCCGCACCTCCATGACGGGTACTGGTCGGGTGGTCCCTGCGATCGAAGGTGATCGGACAAGCCGACCATGGGTTGAATTTAGGAGCGACAGGCTCTACGGCGTAGACGTCCCTTAGCCTTTTCCCGCTAGGATCGGAAATCCTGTATTTTCCATATCCATACGATCGAGTCCTTAGGTTTCCAAAATAGTGTAATGGAAAAAGAAGTGCTTTGAATCATTGCCATTTGACTCGGACCTGTTCTAAAAAAGTCGAGGTATTTCGAAGCAAGCTTATTTACTAAGATCCTAGCGAGTGGAATACCTTGAACGAGCAGGGGAGCGAGCGGAGTACTTTACGCAAGTAGTGGTTTACCAGGAACTCGTATAAGAGCTAGTCATATAGTCCTTGAAGCATTATTCCTTTTATCGGTAGGGTTGTTAGCAAGGAGTTTGAAGCTTGAGTAGCGCGCTTGCGCTCCCTTTTGGGGATATGCGTGACATATATCATGTTCACTATTTTCACCTTAGGGGGGAATTTATTTTGTCCCCCTGTGTTCGGTGGGTGGGGCTCATCATCATCCTCGCTTGGCAGCCCTTTCCAGTTATGTTCGGTATTTAACTTACCGGCCCGTTTGAAGACCCAACAGTTTCTGTTGGAATGGTTGGCAGGCTTGTCAGGGGTGCCGTGAATCTCGCAAGGCCGATCGAGTATTTTGTCCAAATTAGATGGACCATCTTTATTTCCTTTGAATGGCTTCTTTCGCTGACCGGATTTAGAGCCACTGAATCCCGCGTTAACCGTTGTGTCTTTGGTTTCTTCATGTTGTTTCGATGCTTCTGTTTATTGCGTCGCGGCCTGCCATTGCCATCCCTGGCTTCGGAGGTGCCAGGGTCGCTGGTACTGTTGCTTCTACGAGCCAACCAGCTATCCTCTCCCGCACAGAAGCGGGTCATGAGTGTGGTAAGAGCTGCCATAGACTTCGGTTTTTCCTAACTGAGGTGTCAGGCGAGCCATTCGTCGTGGACGCTATGTTTAAAGGCCGCGAGGGCCTCAGCATCCGGACAGTCGACGATTTGGTTCTTTTTAATTAAGAACCTAGTCCAGAGTTTGTGGGCTAACTCTCCGGGTTGCTGGACTATATGACTAAGGTCATCGGCATCCGGAGGCCGGACGTAGGTACCTTGGAAGTTGTCTCGAAAGGCGTCCTCCAAATCTTCCCAGCTACGAACGGATTTCTCTGGGAGGCTGTTTAACCAGTGTCATGCTAGCCCTTTCAGCTTTAGGGGGAGGTATTTAATGGCGTGGAGATCGTCACCGCGAGCCATGTGAATATGGAGAAGAAAATCCTCAATCCATACCGCGGGATCTGTCGTTCCATTGTATGATTCAATGTTTACGGGTTTAAACCCTTCTGGGAACTGGTGCTGCATTACCTTATCGGTAAAGCTTAAGAGGTGTGCGGCGCCTCTGTATCGGGCAACGTCACGACGGAGTTCGGATGACATCCGTGTTCGGTTTTCAGCCCGTGTGAGGTTGTGCCTGTCGCGCCAAGCTTGATGGCCGTCGTCTCGCGCTGGGGCACGCCCCCTTGATCCATAGATTGATCTAGCCTGACTGGCTCTATTGTCCAGGTCCTAGCGTAAGTTGTATGTGTATCCGAGAGCCGTCACCTCTTTGCCTCTACGGCGAGGTGGTGCGGGTAGGTGTTCGGCATAAGCAGCCGATCTGTCTCGCCCACGTGGTGGCCGATCTGGTTCATCAGCATGATTATATCTTGACGGTATTGGCTCAAGGGCCTTGTCATCGAATTGTGGCAGTAGCCGATGCTTCGGATAACTCTTTGTTGGGCGCTCGAGGCCGTATTCCTCGGCAGCAAGGACCTGGGTCCATCTATCATTGAGCATATCCTGTTCGGCTTGAAGTTGTTGTTGTTTCTTTTTTAGGCTCCTCGCAGTTGCGATGAGCTGTCGCTTGAAGCGTTCTTGCTCGAGGGGTTCCTCTGGCACGATGAAATCTTCGTTGTCGAGGCTGGCTTCCTCCTCGGAGGCCGGTAAATAGTTACTGTCCTCCGAATCCTCATTCTCGGTCAGTTCATCTGGGTTGACTTGTCCGTCTTCCCAATCATCCTACTCTATGGCAGGCTCGATGGGGTGGTCAGAGTCTTCGGCTTTCTTTGGAGTGTCATTGTCTTCGGTGTCGGTATTGCTTTCTTTTTCCTGTCGCGATCGTGAGCGGTGATCGTGGTACCTCGACGGGCTTGTCCTCGATCGGATCCTGATTGCCATCATCGTCCTCTTTGGGTGTATCCACCATGTTCACGTCGTATGTAGAAGTGGCAGTCCAACGCCCGGTGATAGGTGGGTTTTGGCCTGGTTCGGCTCCGACATCGTCATCCATACCGTCAATGTCTTCGGAGGCATAGTCAAGCATGTTGGTTAAGTCTTCAACAGTGCCTACCAAGTGGGTGGTGGGTGGGACGTAAAATTCCCCACACTCAGCCCCTAGTTCGGGCTGGGCATAATTCGGAGGTGATACCTCCGTTGTGAGAGACCGCATTAAGTCCAAGGCCTCGCTTAGTGATACGTCTCCAACGTATCTATAATTTTTTATTGTTCCATGCTGTTTTATTATCAATCTTGGATGTTTTATAATAATTTTATAGTCATTTTTTGGTACTAACCTATTGACATAGTGCCAAGTGCCAGTTGCTATTTTTTCCCATGTTTTTTACATTGCAGGAAATCAATATCAGACGGAGTCCAAATGCGCCGAAACTTTATGGAGAATTTTCATGGCCCAGAAGGAACACAACGGGCCCTAGTTGCACCTAGGGGAGTCCCGAGGAGGGGACAACCCACAAGGGCACGCCAAGAGGCCCAGGCGCGCCCTGGTGGGTTGTGCCCACCTCGGGTGCCCCCCGGACCGCCTCTTTGCTCTATAAATACCCCAATATTCCAGAAACCCTAAAAGCATCGACGAAATATTCATCCAGCCGCCGCAGAGTCCGGAACCACCACATCCAATCTAGACACCATCACGGAGGGGTTCACCAGTTCCATTGGTGCCTCTCCGATGATGCGTGAGTAGACCTACGGGTCCGTAGTTAGTAACTAGATGGCTTCCTCTCTCTCTTTTGATTCTCAATACAATGGTCTCTTGGAGATCCATATGATGTAACTCTTTTTACGGTGTGTTTGTTGGGATCTGATGAACTTAGAGTTTATGATCAGTTATATCTTTTTATATCCATGAAAGTTATTTGAGTTTCTTTGATCTCTTATATGCATGATCTCTTATAGCCTCGTATTTCTTCTCCGATATTTGGGTTTTTTTTGGCCAACTTGATCTATTTATCTTGCAATGGGAAGAGGTGCCCGGTAGTGGGTTTGATCTTATGGTGCTTGATCCTAGTGACAGAAAGGGAACTGACATGTATGTATCGTTGCTTCTAAGGATAAAAAGATGGGATCTATATGTGCCGCAATAGGTAAACGGATCTTGTCTACATCATGTCATCGTTCTTATTGCATTACTCCATTTTTCCATGAACTTAATACACTAGATGCATGCTGGATAATTGTTGATGTGTGGAGTAATAGTAGTAGATGCAGGAAGTAGTCGGTCTACTAATCTTGGACGTGATGCCTATGTAATGATCATTGCCTGGATATCGTCATAATTATTTGAAGTTCTATCAATTACCCAACAGTAATTCGTTTACCCAGCGTTTGCTATTTTTCTCGAGAGAAGCCACTAGTGAAATCTACGGCCCCCGGGTCTTCTTTCTCATATATTTGCCTTTGCGATCTATTTTTCTCTTGCATTTATTTTCAGATCTATTAAACCAAAAATACAAAAATACTTTTCTGCACTTTATTTTTATTTGCGATCTATTTATTCAATCTATTACAACTTTCTCCCGTCCACACACCGTTTCTGGAGCCGTACCCCGAAAGGATTGACAACCCCTTTAACACGTCGGGTTGTGAGGTGTTGTTATTTGTGTGCAGGGGCTATTTACGATGTGTTGCTTGGTTCTCCTACTGGTTCGATAACCTTGGTTTCATATCTGAGGGAAATACCTACCGCCGCTGTGCTGCATCACCCCTTCCTCTTTGGGGAAATACCGACGTAGCTTCAAGCGACATCAAAAGGAATTTCTGGCGCCGTTGCCGGGGAGGATCTTCAACATCTACCAGGTTCCTAATCACAAATCTCATCACCTCGCAATTTACATTTTTTGCCATTTGCCTCTCGTTTTCCTCTCCCCCGCTTCACAAAAGTTTGTCGTTTTATTCGCCTTCTTTTTCGTTCGCCGTTTTCTCGACAGATCTCATGTTTGCTTGTGTTGCCATGTGCCTTCTATTTGCTTGAATCTTTGCTTTCTAATAATATATTGATATGGATCCTCATCCACTTTCTAATCTTTTTAAGAGATCCAATTATGATGAACCAATTGCTAGTGAGTTGAGTGCACTAGATTATCTTTATGAAGTTTTGCTTGAGATTCGTGAATCTGAGAATTGTGATGAAGAAATTTATGAAGTGATTCATGATAGCTCCTTGAATGAAAAGCATGATTGCAATGATTTTACTATAAATTCTATTAATGTCAATTGTGCTAATAATATGCAAAACCCAAAGCTTGGGGATGCTTGTTTTGTCATGTCCGCTACTTATTGCAATGATCATGATTGGGGTGATAATGTTTCCTATGATCTTGGAAATTTATTTAAGCCTCTTGATGAATATGTTTCTGATAATATTGAAAGTGGGTTTGCAAGAGTGTCAACTTTAGCTAAAAATAATCCCACTATTTTGGAAGATTGTCAACTTTGCATGCATGTGGATCATAAAGAAAAAAATTATATGATAGTTATATTATTGAATTTGATTATGATCCTACATATAATTATTATGAGAGAGGAAAATATGGTCATAGAAATTTTCATGTTATTAAATTTCCTCTCGTTGTGTTGAGATTGTCAATGTTTTATTCCTCTCCTTTGCATATGCTAGATATTTCTTGTCTTGATAATTTGTTTTCCTATAAACTTCCTATGCATAGGAAGTATGTTAGACTTAAATGTGTTTGTCACATGTTTGATGGTGCTCTCTTCTTGTTTCAACTACTATCTTTCTTGTGAGCATCGTTGAAATCTTATGCCTAGCTAAGGGCGTAAAACTATAACGCTTGTTGGGAGGCAACCCAGTGAATAAAATTTACTTTTTATTTTTCCTTTCTGTTCTTGATTGTTTACACAATTATGCAGCTGGTATGATTGTGTTTTTTATGTTTTAATTAGTGTTTGTGCCAAGTAAAGCCTTTAGCATCTTCTTGGGTGATAGTTGTTTGATCTTGCTGAAAAAAGACAGAAACCTTGTGCTCACGAAAATAATTTTCATAAATTACAGAAAAGAGATTTTGCCCTGATTCTTTTTGCAGAAGATTAATATACAAATTACCCTGGCCGTCCTAATTTTTCAGAATTTTTGGAGTTACAGAAGTATTCAAAAGTTCCAGATTACTACAGACTGTTCTGTTTCGACAGATTCTAATTTCTTTGTGTTGTGTGCTTATTTTGATGGCTCTATGGTTTTCTTTGATGAGTTTTTGCCATAGAAAAGTTGGAATACAGTAGATATAATACAAAAACAAATTATGAATTGGTTTGATACACCACTTATAGTAGTGGTTTTCTTTCTTTTACTAACGGATCTCACAAAGGTTTTGTTGAGTTTTGTGTGATTGAAGTTTTCAAGTTTTGGGTTATCTTACGATGGATGAAAGAATGATAGAAGAGCCTAAGCTTGGGGATGCCCCAGCATCCCAAGCTATTATCCAAGAATGAGCAACCAACTAAGCTTGGGGATGCCCCGGCATCCCAAGCTATTATCCAAGAATGAGCAACCAACTAAGCTTGGGGATGCCCCCGAGTGGCATCCCCTCTTTCTTCTAACGACCATCGTTATTTCGTCACATGATATGTGTTTTGCTTGGAGCGTCTTGTATGATATGAGTCTTTGCTTGTTTTATTTTGTGTTTTAAGTCATCAATCCTTGCTGGACACACCTATTTGAGAGAGCCAAAATTATATCATGACTTGTTAGAATTGCTCTCTGTGCTTCACTTAAATCTTTTATGAGCTAGGACTTGCTCTAGTGCTTCACTTATATCTTTTTTAGCACGGTGTGCTTGTTATTTTTGAAGAAATGCTCTCTTGCTTCACTTAGATTTATTTGAGAGTTAGTAAAATTTTGAAGAAATTCTCTCTTGCTTCTCTTAAATTATTTTGAGATAAAGAAAATTTGTTATGCTCATGATCTTCAATTATACTTGTTTGAGCTTATGAAAAGCAACACATGAAAATTAGTCCCAAAGTGATAGATATCCAAGAAGGATAAAGTAAAAAAATGTGTGATGAAGATCATTGGACAAAATAAACTTGATTATTAGTAATAGTTTTGAGATATGATGATGTGATATGTGAGTTATGTTGATGAGTAATTGTGCTCTAGTAAGAATATTGGTGTTAAGGTTTGTGATTCCCTATGCAAGTACGAAAGTCAATAATCATGCAATGAAAATTATATCCTACTTATGGTGCATTATTCGGTGTTAATTATGCTTAATGCTTGCTTATGAGATTATTCGTTTCTTGGTTGGTCGCTTCTCAATCTTTTTGCTAGCCCTCATTTTGCACTAAGTATGACCTCTACTTGTGCATCCAAAAACCTTTAAACCAGTTTTGGCACATGAGTCCACTATATCTACCTATATGCGGTATTCTTTTGCCGTTCTAAGCAAATTTGCATGTGCCATCTCTAATTTTCAAAATAAACTTCTCTTTTGTATGTTTGTTTTGCTCGCGGAACGGTAACGGGTGGCTAATATTTTCCATGCTGGATGTGTTATTCTCACGATGAGTGTTTATTCACTTGTCATTGCACGAGAGTAGGGCAAAGGTTTTAGGGATTCCCAGTCCCGAAATGAAAAAATGAATTTACTTTATGTTGTCAAATAATAAATTCCTTGGGAAGTGTTGGTATGGAAGGCACCCGTGGATACGGCTAGCCATGGAAAGTGAAAGTATAGTGGAAAAAGTAATAAACTTTATTTTCTGTTTGGGAACCGCCTATGGCATATCTAGCATGGAAAGTATTCGTAGCTCTACGTCGTTTTTGTTGGTGGGATGGATACACCTCCCAAAATGTTTTTATCTCTAATTGTTTTGCTTTGAGCTCTGGCACCTCTACAAATCCCTACTTACCTCTACGAAGGGTCTTTCTTTTACTTTATGCAATTTTTATTTTGAATTTGAGTCTCCATCTTCTCTTACAAAAGCACCAACTAGGAGGCAATATGATCATGCTTAAGTATTGAGTATAGCTAATATTCGAGTGTGTTTCATGAATGGATCAATGTTTGAGCATGATGGGCTAGGGATAACTTATTTTAGCGTTGATATTTTGAAAGACATGGTTGCTTGTTGATATGCTTGAGTATCTAAATTATTATGACAAAACTAGACTATTGCTTTGAATCACATAAAATTCCAAATGTCCATGCTATAAAGAAAAGAATATGATATGACATGATAGACAACACTCCACATCAAAAATTCTGTTTTCATCACTTACCTACTCGAGGACGAGCAGCAGTTAAGCTTGGGGATGCTGATACGTCTCCAATGTATCTATAAATTTTTATTGTTCCATGTTGTTTTATTATCAATCTTGGATGTTTTATAATCATTTTATAGTCATTTTATATCATTTTTTGGTACTAACCTATTGACATAGTTCCAAGTGCCAGTTGCTATTTTTTCCGTGCTTTTTACATCGCAGGAAATCAATATCAGACGGAGTCCAAATGCCCCAAAACTTTACGGAGAATTTTTATGGGCCAGAAGGAACACAACGGGCCCTGGTTACACCTGGGGGGAGTCCCGAGGAGGGGACAACCCACCAGGGCGTGCCACGAGGCCCAGGCGCGCCCTGGTGGGTTGTGCCCACCTCGGGTGCCCCCCGGACCGCCTCTTTGCTCTATAAATACCCCAATATTCCAGAAACCCTAAAAGTGTCGACGAAATATTCATCCGGCCGCCGCAGAGTCCAAAACCACCAGATCCAATCTAGACACCATCACAGAGGGGTTCACCACTTCCATTGGTGCCTCTCCGATGATGCGTGAGTAGTTCTTTGTAGACCTACGGGTCCGTAGTTAGTAACTAGATGGCTTGCTCTCTCTCTCTTGATTCTCAATACAATGGTCTCTTGGAGATCCATATGATGTAACTCTTTTTGCGGTGTGTTTGTTGGGATCCGATGAACTTAGAGTTTATGATCAGTTATATCTTTTTATATCCATGAAAGTTATTTGAGTTTCTTTCATCTCTTATATGCATGATCTCTTATAGCCTCGTATTTCTTCTCCAATATTTGGGTTTTGTTTGGCCAACTTGATCTATTTATCTTGCAATGGGAAGAGGTGCCCGGTAGTGGGTTCGATCTTACGATGCTTGATCCCAGTGACAGAAAGGGAACCGACACGTATGTATCGTTGCTACTAAGGATAAAAAGATGGGATCTATATCTGCCGCAATAGATAAACGGATCTTGTCTACATCATGTCATCGTTCTTATTGCATTACTCCGTTTTTCCATGAACTTAATACACTAGATGCATGCTGGATAGCGGTCGATGTGTGGAGTAATAGTAGTAGATGCAGGCGGTAGTCGGTCTACTAATCTTGGACGTGATGCCTATGTAATGATCATTGCCTGGATATCGTCATAATTATTTGAAGTTCTATCAATTGCCCAACAGTAATTCATTTACCCACCGTTTGCTATTTTTCTCGGGAGAAGCCACTAGTGAAATCTACGGGCCCCGGGTCTTCTTTCTCATATATTTGCCTTTGCGATCTACTTTTCTCTTGCATTTATTTTCAGATCTATCAAACCAAAAATACAAAAATACTTTGCTGCACTTTATTTTATTTGCGATCTATTTATTCAATCTATTACAACTTTCTCCCGTCCACGCACCATTTTTGGCGCCGTACCCGAAAGGGATTGACAACCCCTTTAACACGTCGGATTGCGAGGTGTTGTTATTTGTGTGCAGGGGCTGTTTATGTTGTGTTGCTTGGTTCTCCTACTGGTTCGATAACCTTGGTTTCATATCTGAGGAAAATACCTACCGCCGTTGTGCTACATAATCCCTTCCTCTTTGGGGAAATACCGACGTAGCTTCAAGCGACATCACTTAGGAGTGAAGGCCGGACGGGGAACCGAGGTCCTGCGGAGCTGGGCAGGGTACATGACACGTGGTCGTGCTCAATGGACGCAGACCTTGGGAGTTCGAAGCCTGCCTCCAGGGGGAGTCCGGCCCTCGGATGCTAGGGAGAGTCCTGCTTGATTCCAGGCTTGCCGAAGATATAGTCGCCTCCGGGCCTCCGGCGAAGAGCTCCGTACTAGGAGAGAGTCCGATGGGTTTCAAACTCCCATCTTCGGATGAGGAGGTTTGCTCTGGATCTAAGGCCAAGGCAGGGATGATTGCTGACTCTCGCACGAGGTCAGATAATGGACCCAACGGGTTTCCTTCTTGTAGGTGGGGAGCGGTCGGGGCCGAGAATCCTTTGAAGATTAAGTCTCCTCGGATATCAGCAACGTAATTCAGGCTCCTGAATCTGATCTGATGACCAGGGGCGTAGCTGTCGATCTGTTCAAGGTGACCAATTGAGTTGGCACGCAGAGCGAAGCCGCCGAACACGAAAAGTTGACCGGGGAGGAAAGTTTCCCCGGAAACAACATCGTTGTTGATGATCAAACGAGCCATCGAGCCTTCTAGCGATGACACAACGGAGCTCTCAATGAAAGCACCAATGTCGGTGTCAAAACCGGCCGATCCCGGATAGGGGGTCCTGAACTGTGCGTCTGAGGATCGAAGGTAACAGGAGACAAAGGGGACACGATGTTTACCCAGGTTCGGGCCCTCTTGATGGAGGTAAAACCCTACTTCCCGCTTGATTGACTTTGATGAGTATAGGGGTTACAAGAGTTGATCTATCTCGAGATCGTAATGGCTAAACCCTAGTTGTCTAGCCTATATGAATTCTGATAGCCTCTACGGACTAAACCCTCCGGTTTATATAGACACCGGAGGGGTCTAGGGTTGTACAGAGTCGGTTTACAGAAGAAGGAAACTATACATGCGGACGCCAATCTTGCCATCCACGCAAAGGACAGTCCTATCCGGACACGGGGGATGTCTTCTTCCTTGTATCTTTACGGCCCATCAGTCTGGCCCATAACACACAGCCCGGACATCCGAGGACCCCTTAATCCAGGACTCCCTCACCCCTCTCGGCGAAAGAAGGACGAGCAAGGCCCCTACCAGTGTCTCCCCCCCCCCCCCGCCATGGCCTCATCTGCAGCGACCACGTTCGCCGCAGCCATCTCCTTGGCCTTAGAAATAGCCGCTTGGGCCAATTCATTTTCCCAAATAAGAGAAAGGATAGTAGAAGGAGAGCCAAATCCCGGATCGAGAGAGACCCCCACATCAGAGAGAACGTGTAGTAGATGATCATCAGAGAATGCAGGCAAAACCAACCATACAGGGGAGGAAGGAGAAGAGGAAGGATGTCGAGAAGTACTTGGGAGGCAGATCCTTGGCCGCCGCATGACGATCCACACGACCGCCACTGGCTCCCCGGAGTCCCGAATCCGACGGCCCTTGCGAGCTGTGGAGGTGGGTGAACGGATCGGCGGGGAGCGAACCGCAGGGGAGGGCGTAGCAGCACCCGAGGCATAACCAAACGCCGCCACAAGATCAGCTTCCAGACGACGACACAACCCGGCCACGGACAGTTTGGAGCCCGACGACGCCTTGCTCTTGGCGGAGAACTTCCTGACCGAGGTATTCTTCTTGCTAGCAGGGGCAATATCCATAGGAGCTGGAGAGAGGGGCAGGTCTTCAATCCTCGAGGTAGTAGGAGAGATCTTTTGAAATCTGAAAACACTCCATGATTGTGGCGACATTGGGACCATAATAGTTCTCAACATCGTCATAACTAGGGAAGAATCAGATTCCACCATCAGTTTGTTACATCCCTGTTGCTCTGCCAGAAGAACACCATTATGAAGAGCAAGCATTTCTGTTGGAAATATGCCCTAGAGGCAATAATAAAATGGTTATTATTATATTTCCTTGTTCATGATAATTGTCTATTGTTCATGCTATAATTGTGTTATCCGGAAATCGTAATACATGTGTGAACACATAGACCATAACATGTCCCTAGTGAGCCTCTAGTTGACTAGCTCGTTGATCAATAGATGGTTACGGTTTCCTGACCATGGACATTGGATGTCATTGATAACGGGATCACATCATTAGGAGAATGATGTGATGGACAAGACCCAATCCTAAGCATAGCACTAGATCGTGTAGTTCGTTTGCTGAAGCTTTTCTAATGTCAAGTATCATTTCCTTAGACCATGAGATCGTGCAACTCCCGGATACCGTAGGAATGCTTTGGGTGTACCAAACGTCACAACGTAACTAGGTGGCTATAAAGGTGCACTACAGGTATCTCCGAAAGTGTCTGTTGGGTTGGCTCGGATCGAGACTGTGATTTGTCACTCCGTATGACGGAGAGGTATCTCTGGGCCCACTCGGTATTGCATCATCATAATGAGCTCAATGTGACTAAGTAGTTAGTCACGGGATCATGCATTACGGAATGAGTAAAGTGACTTGCCGGTAACGAGATTGAACGAGGTATTGGGATATCGACGATCGAATCTCGGGCAAGTAACGTACCGATTGACAAAGGGAATTGTATACGGGATTGCTTGAATCCTCGACATCGTGGTTCATCCGATGAGATCATCGTGGAACATGTGGGAGCCAACATGGGTATCCAGATCCCGCTGTTGGTTATTGGCTAGAGAGGTGTCTCGGTCATGTCTGCATGATTCCCGAACCCGTAGGGTCTACACACTTAAGGTTCGATGACGCTAGGGTTATAAGGAAGGTTTGTATGTGATTACCAAATGTTGTTCGGGGTCCCGGATGAGATCCCGGACGTCACGAGGAGTTCCGGAATGGTCCGGAGGTAAATATTTATATATGGGAAGTCACCATACGGTCACCAGAAATATTTGGGGGTATACCGGTATTGTACCGGGACCACCGGAGGGGTTCCGGGGGTCCACCTGCGCCGGAGGGCCTTATGGGCTGTAGGTGGAAGGGAACCAGCCCTTAGTGGGCTGGGCGCCAACCCTCCTAAGGCCCATGCGCCTAGGGTTTGGGGGAAACCCTAAAGGGGGGCGCCCCCCCCCCCTTGCTTGGGGGGCAAGCCACCTCCCCCTTGGCCGCCGCCCCCCCTCTAGATCCCATCTAGAGGGGCCGGCCCCCTTCCCCCTTCTCCCTATAAATAGAGGGGTGAGGGGAGGGCTGCAGAACCACATCTAAGGCGCAGCCCCTCCCCTCCCCAACACCTCTCCTCCTCCGCGTGTGCTTGGCAAAGCCCTGCCGGAGAACTGTCACTCCACCACCACCACGCCGTCGTGCTGCTGTTGGAGCCTTCTTCCTCAACCTCTCCCTCCTCCTTGCTGGATCAAGGCGTGGGTGACGTCACCGCTCCATACGTGTGTTGAACGCGGAGGTGCCGTCCGTTCGGCGCTTGGATCATCGGTGATTCGGATCACGACGAGTACGACTCCATCAACCCCGTTCTCTTGAACGCTTCCGCTCGCGAGGTATGTAGATGCACTCCTCCCCTCTCGTTGCTAGTAAACTCCATAGATTGATCTTGGTGATGCGTAGAAAATTTTAATTTATGCTACGATCCCCAACAGTGGCATCATGAGCTAGGTCTATGCGTAGTTTCTATGCACGAGTAGAACACAAGTTGTTGTGGGCGTTGATTTTGTCAATTTACTTGTTGTTACTAGTCTTATCTTGATTCGGCGGCATCGTGGGATGAAGCGGCCCGGACCGACCTTACACGTACGCTTACGTGAGACAGGTTCCACCGACTGACATGCACTAGTTGCATAAGGTGGCTAGCGGGTGTCTGTCTCTCCCACTTTAGTCGGATCGGATTCGATGAAAAGGGTCCTTATGAAGGGTAAATAGAAATTGGCATATCACGTTGTGGTTTTGGCGTAGGTAAGAATCGTTCTTGCTAGAAACCTATAGCAGCCACGTAAAAGTTTGCAACAACAATTAGAGGACGTCTAACTTGTTTTTGCGGCAAGTGTCATGTGATGTGATATGGCCAGAAGGATGTGATGAATGATATATGTGATGTATGAGATTGATCATGTTCTTGTAATAGGAATCACGACTTGCATGTCGATGAGTATGACAACCGGCAGGAGCCTAGGAGTTGTCTTAATTTATTTATGACCTGCATGTCAACTGAAACGTCATGTAATTACTTGACTTTATTGCTAACCGTTAGCCATAGTAGTAGAAGTAATAATTGGCGAGACAACTTCATGAAGACACGATGATGGAGATCATGGTGTCATGCCGGTGACGATGATGAACATGGCGCCCCGAAGATGGAGATCAAAAGGAGCAAAATGATATTGGCCATATCATGTCACTATTTGATTGCATGTGATGTTTATCATGTTTTACATCTTATTTGCTTAGAACGACGGTAGCATAAATAAGATGATCCCTCGCTAAAATTTCAAGAAAGTGTTCCCCCTAACTGTGCACCGTTGCGAAGGTTCGTTGTTCCGAAGCACCACGTGATGATCGGGTGTGATAGGTTCTAACATTCGCATACAACGGGTGTAAGCCAGATTTACACACGCAATACACTTAGGTTGACTTGACGAGCCTAGCATGTACAGACATGGCCTCGGAACACAAGAGACCGAAATGTCGAACATGAGTCGTATAGCAGATACGATCAACATGAAGATGTTCACCGATGATGACTAGTCCGTCTCACGTGATGATCGGACACGGCCTAGTTGACTCGGATCATGTATCACTTAGATGACTAGAGGGATGTCTGTCTGAGTGGGAGTTCGTTAATAGTTTGATTAGATGAACTTAATTATCATGAACTTAGTCTAAAAACCTTTACAATATGTCTTGTAGATCAAATGGCCCACACTAATGTTGCCCTCAACTTCAACGCGTTCCTAGAGAAAACCAAGCTGAAAGACGATGGTAGCAACTACACGGACTAGGTCCGTAACCTGAGGATTATCCTCATAGCTGCCAAGAAAGCATATGTCCTTGAAGCACCGCTAGGTGATGCACCTGTTTTCCCAGCAACTCAAGACGTTCTGAACGCCTGGCAGTCACGTAGTGATGATTACTCCCTGGTTCAGTGCGGCATGCTTTACAGCTTAGAACCGGGGCTCCAAAAGCGTTTTGAGCAGCACGGAGCATATGAGATGTTCCAAGAGCTGAAAATGGTTTTCCAAGCTCATGCCCGGGTCGAGAGATATGAAGTCTCCGACAAGTTCTACAGTTGTAAGATGGAGGAGAATAGTTCCGTCAGCGAACACATACTCAAAATGTCTGAGTTGCACAACCGCTTGTCTCAGCTAGGAGTTAATCTCCCGGATGACGCGGTCGTTGACAGAATCCTTCAGTCGCTCCCACCTAGCTACAAGAGCTTTGTGATGAACTTCAATATGCAGGGGATGGAAAAGACCATTCCTGAGGTATATTCAATGCTGAAATCAGCGGAGGTGGAGATCAAAAAGGAACATCAAGTGTTGATGGTGAATAAAACCACTAAGTTCAAGAAAGGCAAGGGTAAGAAGAACTTCAAGAAAGACGGCAAGGGAGTTGCCGCGCTCGGTAAGCAAGCTGCCGGGAAGAAGACAAAGAATGGACCCAAGCCTGAGACTGAGTGCTTTTATTGCAAGGGAAACGGTCACTGGAAGCGGAACTGCCCCAAGTACTTAGCGGATAAGAAGGCCGGCAGTACCAAAGGTATATGTGATATACATGTTATAGATGTGTACCTAACCAGCGCTCGTAGTAGCTCCTAGGTATTTGATACCGGTGCGGTTGCTCATATTTGTAACTCAAAGCAGGAGCTGCGGAATAAGCGGAGTCTGGCGAAGGACGAGGTAACGATGTGCGTCGGGAATGGTTCCAAGGTCGATGTGATCGCCGTCGGCACGCTACCTCTACATTTACCTACGGGACTAGTTTTAAACCTCAATAATTGTTATTTCGTGCCAGCTTTGAGCATGAACATTGTATCTGGATCTCGTTTAATGCGAGATGGCTACTCATTTAAATCCAAGAATAATGGTTGTTCTATTTATATGAGAGATATGTTTTATGGTCATGCCCCACTGGTCAATGATTCTTAATGAATCTCGAACGTGATGTTACACATATTCATAGTGTGAATGCCAAGAAATGTAAGGTTGATAATGATACTCCCACATACTTGTGGCACTGCCGCCTTGGTCACATTGGTGTCAAACGCATGAAGAAACTCCATGCAGATGGACTTTTGGAGTCTCTTGATTATGAATCATTTGTCACGTGCGAACCATGCCTCATGGGCAAAATGACCAAGACTCCGTTCTCCGGAACAGTGAAGCGAGCAACCAACTTATTGGAAATCATACATACTGATGTGTGCGGTCCAATGAGCGTTGAGGCTCGCGGTGGCTATCGTTATGTTCTCACCCTCACTGATGACTTGAGTAGATATGGGTATGTCTACTTAATGAAACACAAGTCTGAGACCTTTGAAAAGTTCAAGGAATTTCAGAGTGAGGTTGAGAATCAACGTGACAGGAAAATAAAGTTCTTACGATCAAATCGTGGAGGGGAATATTTGAGTCATGAATTTGGCACACACTTAAGGAAATGTGGAATTGTTTCACAACTCACGCCGCCTGGAACACCTCAGCGTAATGGTGTGTCCGAACGTCGTAATCGCACTCTATTGGATATGGTGCGATCTATGATGTCTCTTACCGATCTACCGCTATCATTCTGGGGTTATGCTTTACAGACTGCCGCATTCACTTTAAATAGGGCTCCGTCGAAATCCGTTGAGACAACACCGTATGAATTATGGTTTGGAAAGAAACCTAAGCTGTCGTTTCTTAAAGTTTGGGGATGCGATGCTTATGTCAAGAAACTTCAACCTGAAAAGCTCGAACCCATGTCGGAAAAATGTGTCTTCATAGGATACCCTAAGGAAACCATTGGGTATACCTTCTACCTCAGATCCGAAGGCAAGATCTTCGTTGCCAAGAACGGGTCCTTTCTGGAGAAAGAGTTTCTCTCGAAAGAAGTAAGTGGGAGGAAAGTGGAACTTGATGAGATGACCCCTCTCGAACCAGAAAGTAGTGCAGCACAAGAAAATGTTTCTGTGGTGCCTGCACCGACTAGAGAGGAAGTTAATGATGACAATCATGATCAAGTTACCACTGAACTTCGTAGGTCCACAAGGACACGTTCCGCACCAGAGTGGTACGACAACCCTGTCCTGGAAATCATGTTATTGGACAACGGTGAACCTTCGAACTATGAAGAAGCAATGGCGGGTCCAGATTCCAACAAATGGCTTGAAGCCATGCAATCCGAGATGGGATCCATGTATGAAAACAAAGTGTGGACTTTGACAGACTTGCCCGATGATCGGCGAGCGATAGAAAATAAATGGATCTTTAAGAAGAAGACGGACGTGGATGGAAATGTTACCATCTATAAAGCTCGACTTGTCGCTAAGGGTTATCGACAAGTTCAAGGAGTTGACTACGATGAGACCTTCTCACCCGTAGCGAAGCTGAAGTCCGTCCGAATCATGTTAGCAATTGCCGCATTCTACGATTATGAAATATGGCAAATGGACGTCAAAACGGCATTCCTTAACGGCTTCCTTAAGGAAGAATTGTATATGATGCAGCCGGAAGGTTTTGTCGATCCTAAGAATGCTGACAAAGTATGCAAGCTCCAGCGCTCAATCTATGGGCTGGTGCAGGCATCTCGGAGTTGGAACATTCGCTTTGATGAGATGATCAAAGCGTTTGGGTTTACACAGACTTATGGAGAAGCCTGTGTTTACAAGAAAGTGAGTGGGAGCTCTGTAGCATTTCTCATATTATATGTGGATGACATACTATTGATGAGAAATGATATAGAATTCTTGGAAAGTATAAAGGCCTACTTGAATAAGTGTTTTTCAATGAAGGGCCTTGGAGAAGCTGCTTACATATTAGGCATCAAGATCTATAGAGATAGATCGAGATGCCTCATAGGTCTTTCACAAAGCACATACCTTGACAAGATATTGAAGAAGTTCAATATGGATCAGTCCAAGAAGGGCTTCTTGCCTGTATTGCAAGGTGTGAGATTGAGCACGGCTCAATGCCCGACCACGGCAGAAGATAGAGAAAAGATGAGTGTCGTCCCCTATGCCTTGGCCATAGGGTCTATTATGTATGCCATGCTGTGTACCAGACCTGATGTAAACCTTGCCGTAAGTTTGGTAGGAAGGTACCAAAGTAATCCCGGCATGGAACACGTGACAGCGGTCTAGATGCTAGCTTCGACACAGATCTGGATGACTCTAAGGATATGTTTCTCGTTTATGGAGGTGACGAAGAGCTCGTCGTAAAGGGTTACGTCGATGCTAGCTTCGACACAGATCTGGATGACTCTAAGTCACAAACCGGATACGTGTATATTTTGAATGGTGGGGCAGTCAGCTGGTGCAGTTGCAAGCAAAGCGTCGTGGCGGGATCTACATGTGAAGCGGAGTACATGGCAGCCTCTGAGGCAGCACATGAAGCAATCTGGATGAAGGAGTTCATTGTCGACCTAGGAGTTATTCCCAATGCATCGGGGCCGATGACTCTCTTCTGTGACAACACTGGAGCTATTGCCCTTGCCAAGGAGCCCAGGTTTCACAAGAAGTCCAGGCACATCAAGCGTCGCTTCAACTCCATTCGTGAAAATGTTCAAAATGGAGACATAGATATTTGTAAAGTACATACGGATTTGAATGTCGCAGATCCGTTGACTAAACCTCTTCCACGGGCAAAACATGATCAACACCAGAATTCTATGGGTGTACGATCCATCACAATGTAACTAGATTATTGACTCTAGTGCAAGTGGGAGACTGTTGGAAATATGCCCTAGAGGCAATAATAAAATGGTTATTATTATATTTCCTTGTTCATGATAATTGTCTATTGTTCATGCTATAATTGTGTTATCCGGAAATCGTAATACATGTGTGAACACATAGACCATAACATGTCCCTAGTGAGCCTCTAGTTGACTAGCTCGTTGATCAATAGATGGTTACGGTTTCCTGACCATGGACATTGGATGTCATTGATAACGGGATCACATCATTAAGAGAATGATGTGATGGACAAGACCCAATCCTAAGCATAGCACTAGATCGTGTAGTTCGTTTGCTGAAGCTTTTCTAATGTCAAGTATCATTTCCTTAGACCATGAGATCGTGCAACTCCCGGATACCGTAGGAATGCTTTGGGTGTACCAAACGTCACAACGTAACTAGGTGGCTATAAAGGTGCGCTACAGGTATCTCCGAAAGTGTCTGTTGGGTTGGCTCAGATCGAGACTGGGATTTGTCACTCCGTATGACGGAGAGGTATCTCTGGGCCCACTCGGTATTGCATCATCATAATGAGCTCAATGTGACTAAGTAGTTAGTCACGGGATCATGCATTACGGAATGAGTAAAGTGACTTGCCGGTAACGAGATTGAACGAGGTATTGGGATACCGATGATCGAATCTCGGGCAAGTAACATACCGATTGACAAAGGGAATTGTATACGGGATTGCTTGAATCCTCGACATCGTGGTTCATCCGATGAGATCATCGTGGAACATGTGGGAGCCAACATGGGTATCCAGATCCCGCTGTTGGTTATTGGCTAGAGAGGTGTCTCGGTCATGTCTGCATGATTCCCGAACCCGTAGGGTCTACACACTTAAGGTTCGATGACGCTAGGGTTATAAGGAAGGTTTGTATGTGATTACCGAATGTTGTTCGGAGTCCCGGATGAGATCCCGGACGTCACGAGGAGTTCCGGAATGGTCCGGAGGTAAAGATTTATATATGGGAAGTCACCATACGGTCACCAGAAATATTCGGGGGTATACCGGTATTGTACCGGGACCACCGGAGGGGTTCCGGGGGTCCACCTGCCCCGGAGGGCCTTATGGGCTGTAGGTGGAAGGGAACCAGCCCTTAGTGGGCTGGGCGCCAACCCCCCTAGGGCCCATGCGCCTAGGGTTTGGGGGAAACCCTAAAGGGGGGCGCCCCCCCTTGCTTGGGGGGCAAGCCACCTCCCCCTTGGCCGCCGCCCCCCTCTAGATCCCATCTAGAGGGGCCGGCCGCCTTCCCCCTTCTCCCTATAAATACAGGGGTGAGGGGAGGGCTGCAGAACCACATCCAAGGCGCAACCCCTCCCCTCCCCAACACCTCTCCTCCTCCGCGTGTGCTTGGCGAAGCCCTGCCGGAGAACTGTCACTCCACCACCACCACGCCGTCGTGCTGCTGTTGGAGCCTTCTTCCTCAACCTCTCCCTCCTCCTTGCTGGATCAAGGCATGGGAGACGTCACCGCTCCGTACGTGTGTTGAACGCGGAGGTGCCGTCCGTTCGGCGCTTGGATCATCGATGATTCAGATCACGACGAGTACGACTCCATCAACCCCGTTCTCTTGAACGCTTCCGCTCACGATCTACAAGGGTATGTAGATGCACTCCTCCCCTCTTGTTGCTAGTAAACTCCATAGATTGATCTTGGTGATGCGTAGAAAATTTTAATTTATGCTACGATCCCCAACAGTTTCTGCGGCTTCCTTATCCGGTACATGTCATATAAATAATGTTGCTGCGGCAATGAAGTGAAGTGACCCCCTTCATCACCCAGAACTGCACCTGTGGCACATGATGCTGAGTCTTCATTGTATGATGCATCTACATTCACCTTAGAAAAACCATGAACTGGTTTGCTTCATTTCAGATCTTGCTTTCTTGGCACATACTTACTGCTCCCGGCACTAATGAAGTTTGTTGTAAGTGCTCTAATGGAAGCTACAGTTTTGTAGGATGTTTGGACTGCTTCTCCTTTCACAGTCTGCCGATCCTGCCACCAGCAATACCATGAAGTGACGGCCATCAGTTCAGCCACCGGGTATCAGACTGAGCATCGTTGGCCTCCTCAAACATTAATAACTGTTCCATATTGATAGAGCCAGAATGATCACGAGCAACAGTTTGGTTAATCAGATCAAGGAGACTAAGCTCTTCCCATACACGGTTCACCCTATGACATTTAAGTGGTTAGGGCATCTCCAACACTGACTCTCAAACTGCATACGTCCAGACCATGCGGTCCGGGTGTGTTGTGCCATCCAACACGGTGTTGTATCGGTCCGCTGAGTGATCTGGACGCAGTTTCTTCCACAAATCGGAGACAAACTAGGGGGCTTTGAAGGCGTCCGGACCGCTGTCATGCCCGTGTCTAACCGCACTGGCCCACCCAAACCCTCTCCCTCGCCCGCGCGCGCTTCCCGCCCAAAACGGATAGTGCCGCTCTATAGCGTCAGTGCTGCGTTCATGTCTCGCCAGAGTGGACGCGACCTCTCATTGGCACTGGCATTGAAGCCGGCAAAGAGAGCGTCGCCCGTGCTGCTTTCCAGCGCACGCGACTGCTCAGCTTCAAACAACACCATGGCCTTCCGCTCATCTGCCGCCCACATTAATGACATGCGGTTGCCGAGGAACCTATTCCGGCACTAACTTGTCCGTCCCTCTGCCGCCCACCATTGCCATTCGCCCGGCATATAAACTGCATCTCCGGCCATAGCTGCATTCATCCTCCTCCGGTCCCTTTCTCTCTTCCGCACCACTCCCACCATGGCCTCATCGCGCTCCAAAGCTCTCTGGGACGGCGCTGGAGCAGAAGAAGGAGATGGCCGCCATTGCTGTTGGCCGGCAGGCCAATAGGCAGCCGGAGTCCGATGACGTTCCAATGGAGGAAGCGGTCGGGGACGAGTCGGCGCCATCATTGCCGGTGCATTGCACCATGACCATCGGTGAGGCACGTGCCCATTACATGGATATGATGCGGGAGGAGCGGCAGGAGCAGTTCAGGGAGGCAGAGGTCGACGCCGCCTACGACCTCTAGCTCCTCCAGGAGCTCCATCAGCGGAGGAGCAGCTCAATGCCGGCTGGGAGATCGTGCCGGACATGGACATGGCGGACTAGGTGGCGTTGCATGAGTCCTACCGCTCCGCCCGTGAGATCCGCCTCGCCCGCTACTCGTACCACCAGCGTCAGGCGGAACTGGAGGCCGCTTACAAGGAGTTCGATGAGGCGGCGGACGAGGTGTGGGGAAGATCAACTACAAGAAGGATATCGCCAGCTCCGTCGAGGCCTCGCCCCGCCGGCACGTCCGCGGGGCACCGCTGACAGCAAGGAACAATAGTGCACGGTAGATCCCTGCTGCTCCTCCCCTCCCGTTGAAGCCAAGCTTGGTGGCCCGAGCATTGTCAGCCGATTAGCTGCTTGGTAGCGACTTGGAGGCGGACAACTTCACTTCCCGGTGCTCCGGAGGCAGAGCTGGAGAGCGCCGAGGCGGATCTGGAGAAGACGAAACTTCAGTTCTCAGGGCTCATGGCCAGACATGGGGAACGAGCGCCGACGATCATCTAGTTTAGGTTTAGAATAGAAATATGTCCGAAATTATACCTTCAGAGTCGGACGAGCTCCGCTTTTAGTTGAAGTATATGTCCGAAATGCAATGATTTCACTATGTTTTTTTTCGAGAGTATGCAAATTGCGTACCGTATTTTATAGAAGAGAGAAACAGTGATTTACAAGAGATCCCTCGAGTTGTGAACAACCCGAGAGCATTACCCACTCACTCCAACACGAAACAAAGATCTACTCTCTCACAAAACGTTGTAGTCCTCCGGCCACTCTAAGTGCTAGCTTCCAATCCTTGATCTCTTCCAGAATTTTGGCCACAAGTAATTGCGCCTCCATTTGTTGTTCAGTTCTAGCAAAGACACGAGTGTTTCTCTGCTTCCATAAAGACCACACCGTGCAGATGACAAAGGTGTCAAAACCTCGCTATTTTGCCTTGCTAAAATGTTGTCTGTGTTGCGTCCACCATCCTAGGAATGTATCTGCTGCTAGTGGCCTCTGGATGGGAAGTTGTAGGGCATCAAGGCAGCGATGCCAAGTCTCTTGCGCATAGACACATTGCATAAAGATATGGTCGACGTTATCTTCCTCCTGCAAGCAAGTGAAGCAAGCCGATGTAGTGTCTTGTAATCCATGCCGTGCGCGTCGATCCGATGTCCAAATTCGATATTGAGCAGCAAGCCAGTAGAAAATCTTGCACTTGAGAGGAGCCCAACTTCTCCATATGGCGGAGGAAAAGGAGCAACATTTCTTGGTATAACCAATTGTAAGTGGATTTAGCTGAGTAAACGCCGGATGCGGCGCAAGGCCAAGTGAATGTGTCTGGACTTTCGGCGTCTCGTGGCACAGATGCAATTGCCTGCTGGAGATGCATCAATTGAAGCAGAGCCGTGAATGATGGAGAGGTCTTGATGTCAGAGATCCAACAGTATTCCTCGAGAGCTTGTTGCGCCGTTCTGCTGTTGATGACACGGGTGTCCACAAGCTCAACAATCGCCGGTGCCACATCATGTACAACAACTCCATGGATCCATCGATCCCTCCAGAACAAGACTCGATCTCCTTTTCCAACCTCGATGTTGACAATGCTATCAAATAACATCCATGCTTCACTGTCCACCATGAGCGCCAGCCCTTGCCACGGCCTCTCCCTATCAGTGCGTCGGAGCCATTCCCATCTAACACGCAGTGCCAGAGCTTGATTGTGTAAGTTTTTGATCCCCAGACCACCGAATCGCGTTGGTCGACATATGGTGTCCCACGCCACCAAGCATTGGCCACCATTGGCTTTCTCTTTTCCTGCCCAAAAGAAGGCTCTACACCAACTGTTGATGTCCTCTAACACCCACTGTGGGGGCTGTAACACGAGCAATTGGTGAATCGGCCGAGCTTGCAATACAGACTTCACCAATATCAATCGTCCCTGTCGCTGCAAGAACCCTCTTTGCCATGCCGGGATGAACTTCCTGACCATATCCAGAAGCGGTTGCCAGTCAGCTTTGGTGAGCTTTTTGAGCGCCAGTTGTATTCCCAAATACTTGCACAGGAATTCAGCAAGCTCACATTGCAGAAGGTTAGAGACCCTGTCTTTGTCGTCCTGCTCGCCATGTATGAGAGTGGATGTAGTTTTTCTATAGTTTATCCTCAGGCCCGAGGCCTCGCCAAAAACCTGAAGTACCTCCCTGATAAAACTCACGTCGCTTGTCGTGGGATGTACGAACAAAGCGACATCGTCGGCGTAAATGGACAACCTCTGCCGTGCCCAATACCCCTGTATGAGCTAATCACGCCCTCTTCCAAAGCTTTCTCAAAGATTGCCGTGAGGGCGTCCATGGCAATCACGAAAAGAAGGGGGGATATGGGGTCGCCTTGTCTGAGACCACAAGCATGTATAATGCCCCTGCCCGGGATCCCATCCACCAGAACTTTTGTGGACGCAGTTTGTAGGTGTATTGACAGCCACTTGATCCAATTATCTCCGATTCCTTTTGCTCTCGGTACTTCAAATCGAAACGGCCATGAGAGCGAGTCAAATGCCCTTGAAATATCAAGCTTCAAGAATACACCTTTGCTTTTCTTGTTAGCGATTTTCCTCGCTACTTGCCGTACCAATAGGAAGTTGTCATGGAGGCTTCTTCCATGGATGAAAGCAGATTGATTGATAGTGACTAAGTCTTTTATATGTGGACGCACTCTCATCGCAGCTATGTTTATATCAAATCCGCCGTGTTTGCATGAATCTCTTCCGGTTTATATCAAAATCAGTCCGGTTTGCACGAATTTCATCTGGTTGGTTTAAAAAGTTGTTGAAATGTATGCAAACAGTGTTGGATGGATGTGGGAGGAAATTTGCGGATCGACGTTGAAGGTGCCCTTATTGAGCTTTTCTTTTTTTTAGCCGTTGGAGATGCTACTGGACCGCAAATGAAACGACATCGTGCATGCCTAGTCAGGAAGCGGACTAAATTACAAACCACACGAGCAGATCTGAATCCTCCGCGGTTCGTAGCAGCAATTGGCTGAAGAACCCGCGTGCCTGCCGACCATTTTAGCAATACACGCAAGCGGCGTAGAACTTTGGATCAGACATGAGACTTGTCCGCTGCAGTTAGATAGATATCCGTACATGCTGCCTCCACTAACACTCTTGGCTCGACTAATCACACTTGCTCGATCTCGACCCAAACGTAAAAACGAGTGGTGAGAGCGCGAAACGGTTCCCGCGTCTGAATCGTCGCCCAACAGCGAACACGAGATCCGGGGCGCAGTGGCCGACCTGCTCCGTAGCCTCGCGAGGTCTCCATTCCATCGGTTTCCCAGTCGCCACCCTCCGCAAACCGCGAGGCTCCAAGTCAACACTCCCACACGCCACACGCCTCCGCGCTCCCCGACCACCGTCATGCCACTCCCGTCCACCCCACTCCACCGCCGCCTCCTCCTGCTCCTCCTCACCGCGGTCGCCTCCGCGCGGCAGCCCGCGCTGCTCGAGCCCTGCGCCTCCGCCACGGCCTGCCCCGCGCTGCTCTCCTACACCCTCCACGCCGACCTCAAGCTCGCCGACCTGGCCGCACTCTTCGCCGCCGACCCGCTCGCCATCCTCGCCGCCAACGCCATCGACTTCGCCGTGCCGGGCCCGGCCGGCCGCATCCTCCCGGCCGGCCTCGCGCTGCGCGTGCCGGTCCCCTGCGCCTGCTCCGGCGGCGTCCGCAGGGCCACCTCCGCCCGCTACGTCTCCCGCCCGGGGGACACGCTCGCCTCCATCGCCGCGCGCGTCTACGCCGGCCTCACCGCCCCGGACTGGATCAGGGACTCCAACGGCATCCCCGACGCTGACGCCGACGTCGCCGTCGACGCCGGGACCGCGCTCCACGTGCCGCTGCACTGCGCGTGCTTCGGCGGGGTGGACAACGGGGTGCCCGCCGTGTACCTCACGTACGTGGTGGCCAGAGGGGACACCGTGCCCGCCATCGCGAAGAGGTACCGGACCACGGCCACCGACGTGATGAGCGTCAACGACATGGCCACCGCCGACGTCGCCGCCGGGGACATCATCGTGCTCCCGCTGCCAGGTGAGTCCTTTTTGTTGCCTCTTCTTGGAGATCCGGTAAATTTTGGTTTTGTTTGTTCTGCTTTGGTGAGAGAACTGACAGCACTGCCCTGCACGTAGCTCCGTGGTTGGTTGGTCAGATCCGATGTTTGCAGACAAAATTGGTCGGTAAACATTTACTCCGTGGTATATTTTACTCACGCACTCTAGTTGACAGACACCGATGCCATTCTGGCAAAAACCATTGTTGTGGCAATCTAGCTCTAGACTAATCGATCATCAGTGTCCATGACCAACTTGATGTTTGCACTTCAAAGTTCAAACTTAGTTTGGTTTGGCGGTAGTGCAACGTCTTGACAATCAAGTCTGCCGGATTCAGAAACAGACATATGAGCCATTTTAAATCCCCCATACTGAATCTCGAACAAAAAATCCCCATAGTTGTCCTCGAATACCAAACAACCAAATCGTAGTATGAGGTTTTCCAGAAGTAAACAATTCAGAGTCATACTGGTAGCAGTGCTCTGACTGTCAGTTTTCCTGCCATTTTGTTCATCATGTACCCCCAATTGCCATTGATAAAATGATGGGGTATGCAAACCTCATCTGTCTTTTCTGAAGAAAGCGAGGACAAAATTGGATCCATCACTATTCCCAGATGCTCCGTCCGATCATGGGCTAACAGGACGAGGATAGCATCGATTATTAACCAATGACTAGTTACCATACTTACTAGTCGGCAAACAGGACGAGGATATGCATCTTGTTCTCGTCTCCAATCTTGTCATTGCAACTTACCCTACCATCTGCTGCTTACTGACAACCTGACATCCTTCCATTTTCGTGTCCCTGTGCAGCGTGCACCTCGTCGTTCCCCACGTTCACCTCCGACCACGGGCTGGCCGTGGCGAACGGGACCTACGCAGTGACTGCCGACCGGTGCGTCCAGTGCAGCTGTGGTCCGGCCAACTTGGAGTAGGCACCATCGCGGACCTGCCTTCGTTCAACGATCTTTTCTTTTTTACCAAGTTTTATTACTGACGCCGTCGTTCGATCCTCGCCGCAGGCTGTTCTGCGTGCCGGCGCCGCTGGCGGACGCGGCGTGCTCCAGCATGCAGTGCGGCAACAGCAGCATGATGCTCGGCAACTTCACCCTCGTCATGACCGGCGCCGGCTGCAGCGTCTCCTCCTGCGGCTACGGCGGCTACGCCAACGGCACCATCCTCACCACGTAACCAATCCAGCGCCATGCCATGTCAACTCCATCACGTTCTGCAACTCATTGACAGTTCCGTTTCATCTCTGCATCTTTCTTTCAGGTTAACCACGGCGCTCAAGCCCCTATGCCCAGGTAATTTTCTTGCCGCTCTTCTCCATCTGTTTCCCGTAACTGTAAATCAATACTCCAGTGCTGGTCGTTGGCTCAAACATCGTGCTGTTCTTGTGTGCAGTCCCGCACCAGTTCCCGCCGCTGATCCCGCCGCCGACGTCGTCCTTCTTCGAGACGTACCTCGGCCCTTCACCGGCGCCGATGCCGTCGGAGGGGGGAATCAACAGTCCGACGATGGCTGGAACGGCACCAACGGCCAGCCCGGACGCCGTCGCCGGTGCTCCTTCCACGGGCCGGCACTTCAGCGACGTCATCAGAGTGTTCGCGCTCTGCCTTGTCACCAGCGTGCTGTGGTAACCGAGCATCCACGAGGGATCGATCGAGCAGCCGAATGTAAATGGACGGCTAGCTTCGATTCGAGTTATTCTTTTTGTACAGGAGCAGCCGGCTGCTGTGCTGGGGCAGTGGGGCTACGCTGTGCAAATTTTTTGTTGCTGCTCATCTCATATGCGGTTCTCTGAAATTGAAAGCACTCTCGCTGAATTCTCTCTCGCTCAGTCCGTCTGATTCGTTCAACGAGATCAAAATGTAGGAGCGAGCTATTACCATAGCGTAAGATAAACGAGAAAATGGCTCTCAAACTAGACTTCCAAACAAAATACTGCTAATATTATACGTATGAACAAGTAAAAAAAAAATTTCGCGATACGCAAAGTTTTGCGTATCATTTCATTGATAGAAGAAGTTAAAATGAATATAAGAGGTGGTACAACACATGACACGAACGCAAGAGGCGTGAACATGGTGCCGGAAATAAAGAGACATGAGATGCTCGACCCAAATTAAGATAACACAGCTAAAGTCGCCGATGGCAGCGCCTCCAAGAAGGGAACGGCACCCGCGGGT
The DNA here is from genome assembly GCF_002575655.3 of Aegilops tauschii subsp. strangulata. Lineage (NCBI taxonomy): Eukaryota > Viridiplantae > Streptophyta > Magnoliopsida > Poales > Poaceae > Aegilops > Aegilops tauschii. Next base: position 364,030,234 of record NC_053039.3, read on the forward strand.
GTCGCCGCTGCCAGCATAGGATGCAGGGATTTCTCCCTGACCAAAATCCGAGCAATCCCAAGCCATCGGAACACGAACCGGAGAAGCGGAAGTTTATCATAGGCCGGAGCTGCGACTGTAGGAAGGGGAGCCACGCCCAACGCCGAAGGAGGCACCGGGCGCTGCCGGACGCGCGGGCCTCGGAGGAGGGCAAGGTTGTGTGGCTGAGCGGAATGAAGGCGACGGGGATGCGACGGTGGCCGGAGACCCGGGTGAGCCAGAATCCGAAAGGGAGCGCAAATCCAGGCCACCGGAACCGGAGCAGCAGGGACGCCGTATTGCTCAAAGAGCTGGAAGAGGACGCAGCTCTCGAAGCGTGACGGAATCGACGATGCGTCGGGATGGACGGCCAACCAAGGGCGCCAGCACGGTGATGGTGGTGCGGTGATGCCAGGGAGTCAACAAACCGAAGAGGCCGGAAGGAGCGCAGCTTCCAAGGCTCGTTGGATCCGAAGCCACGCCGGCCGGCCACGAACACAGGAGGGGCGCAGGTCCATGGTCGCCGGGCCGAAGCCGCCCCTGCCGGGGGTGGGTGGTGAAGAGGACTCACGGGCAGCCAAACTTCCGGCGCGCTATAGGGAGCAGACGCCGCCGGGCACAACCAAGCACCTCCATGGCCGCCTCCCGAAGAAGTCGACCCGAAGCCTAACCAGGGGATGGGGAGGGTCGGGGGAGCGGGGGCGGGGAGCCGCAGCGAGTTGAGATGGGGAGCACCGTGACCAGCCGGGGTGGCCCCAGATCTCGTCTGGGGCGGACCGTAGCAGAGGAACCGCAGCTGGGGGAGGCGACCCAAGCAGTCAACGCGCCGGGGGAGGCCGCCCCTGCCGCCGGTGGAGGCCGCCGGTGCCGCCAGGGTCCGGATCTGGGGGAGGGGGCAGAGTGGATGAGGAGAGGGCAGGGGGCGAGGGGAAGAGAAACAACCCCGCCGCCGCCATCCCAGGGCCCGGCGCAGCTTCGCCGGCCGGCCCTCCGGCGACGGAGACGCGGGGTGGGAGGGAGGTGGGGGCGGGCCGCCGGCGAGCAGGGTTCCCCCCGAGTCACCCGGCTCGGGCGACGCGAGGGTCGGGGAAGGGTCGGGTGAAAAGTTTAAAACGGTCAAGTGAAATATATAGTATATTGGTATGCAATGGAATATACCCCCAAATTTGTTATACTATTCAAAATCCCTTCAAGGGTAATTCATTAAGAAAGGGCCCCATTAGCCAGCGAACATTACATTTGCTATGGGACATTGGCAATTGCAAACGTTTTGTATGGCAAATTCTTCTGAAGCACATGGTAGTTTGTTCACAAATTCATGGTAATTTCTGGCAAACAGAGGATTTTGTACGAAATTGCCCTGTTCCCTTGAAGAATTGCCGTGCTCCTAATGCATAGATTGTGCAAAAAACGTTCGTTTCGGCACGCACCCCCAAAGAACGTTCGGTTTACCACGCACCCCAATGAATGTTCGCTGAATAACGTCACTGTAAAGAAAGAGAGAGAAAATTTACACAAACAAACAATTTTTAGGGTTGAGATAACACAAAACTCTAGTAACAAGATACGCATAATTGCTCTGATTAGTCATTTAATGTGAAATATGATGAGCAGGTCCCACTTTTCAGAGACGGGAGTGACATCTTTGCCCAGCTCTCTAGAAATTTTAAATTTTAAAAAGACAGAGATATGAAAAAAAAACAAAAAACTGCAAAAAAAAGTAGTTCTAATCAACTTCACTAATCAATTCTGAAATTTGGCTCAAAATTCAACAATATTTTCCATTTTTTATGAAAAAAATCAAGTAATTTAGTCCATCTTCGTGAACCAATCATGAAAATTTTCAACCTATTTTGCATAGCCGTTTTACAGTTTGGATTTTTTTGGTAAGTCACTCAAGTCACCCTCATCCAAAAGTTCTCCAGACTTTAAAATGACAGTACAATATGGTCCGCAAATTTCCTACATTTATAATTGAGCATGAATTGAATTACTAGATATTTTCCAATTTTTAAAAAAGTTGTCAAATTTTGAGCCAAATTTGACCGGATCATATATAATTTTTCCAAATATTAAAATGGTTGGGTGAAATGGCCTAAAAGTTTCTCAGACTGCACAGTGAACATGATTTGAATTATTATTTAAAAAAATCAGATTTTATGAATTTTGCTTAATTTTGTTTAGAAATTCTGAGAAAACCCAGTTTTTATATTAAAAAACTAAAATAAATTAGAGAGCTGAGCTTAGCTCGTCTAGTTAGCATTAAGCGACTAACTAGATAAAATATGTGTTTTATTAGTACTTAGTCTTCATCACCGCTTTTATCAAACTAACAGATGTTTCAATATTGATCATTGTTCTCATTCGCCTGATGCTACAGTAGTGTAGAGTAGACTACGACTGGAAATTACATGTGAAGCTTGCGAGCAAAACTAGTTGTTAGTGCAATAATTTGCCTCCTTATGTTTTGGAGATTATTGTCATAAACAGTATGAGACTAATATGTTTGCTAGTGCACCTAGAGTGACAAATCTGTGAAGTCATGTGGAGTTTGGTACAAACTCTGAAGATAATCTCCTGCGAGGTAGTGAAGATTATCATCCAAGACTATGTCTGTCGGAAGTGACCCCCCAAAATTGTTGACCTGAAGCAATTGGTTCGGTGACTGTTCGAAAAAATTGACTGCAGCTGAGAAGTTGAAGAAGCAAAGACATAGCATTTGTTCCGTTGTTCTTCTTTCTGTTTCTTGAATCATAGGACCACCATACTATTATGAGGGTTATAGTGTTCGAAGCTTACGGTTCGCTCATGCTAAACCCAAAATCTATGTGTGTTGAGAGAAATATCTTTGTGTTTCAAATTTATACTCGCCAGCAAGAGACGAAGTTCTTCTTTGCTGCGAGAGACTTGATTCGGACCGAGGAGTTAGAATTACGTGCTCCGCAAGTAATATTACTATTGTGCTAAAAAAATCTGACCGTTGGTTATGTGTCGGTTGGGCATTGGCTGAGTAGTCATGTCAAAATGGTCTTTCCCCATTGAGAAGACCGTGGCTATAAATGGCCCACTCCTTCCAACGTGCACCCTCTTGGTTTCTCCGTGTCATTTCAAGAAGACTGTGTGAGCACCCCTCCCTGAGTGATTTGAGTTTAAAACCCACCAAGAGAAATAATCCAGAGCCGAAAAATTAGGTAGTCCTTAGCATCACTCGAATCTAAGTCCAGTATGATCCGCCTATTACTCTTGAGAGCTGTGAACTCTCCAGACGGTTAGGTGTCAAGTCTTTTAGTAACCAAGAGTAATTGCGGTTCACGAATACAAAGTATGTGAAGGTTTGGAGACCACCTCAAGTATCTACCGCGAGTGATCGACGTTGATTGATGAATCGGTTGTCGAGGAGAATAGGGCAAATAGAGTTTATCTTCTTTGTTCAATCACGAACCCTTCCAACCAGACGTAGTCCTTTTGCAGAAGGGCGAACTGGTCTACCAAATCATTCGTCGCCATCGAGCAACACTGGTCACTTCTTCACTCTATTTACATTCGTGCATCTGTTGTTAATTATGTTTTGACCATATGATTGATTCTCAATGCGTGTGGTAGTTCTCGTTTGGTAGTTTTTTCTTGTTATTTGTTCACTGTTCATTTTTGTTCCGCTACGAGTTCTGAGAGATTTGAAGTTTCTGAAAGAAATTTGAAATCTCCCATTCACACCTCCCCTCTGGTAGATGTACTTCGTTCCTACATTAGTAGCTCGTGACTGGGCTCAAACTCTTTGACTAATGTGGAGCCAAGGTTTAATCTGACCTCGCGTTAACATAATGAGTTCAACAAGCTAGGCTAAGTTTCTGGTTTGACTCGTTAACAAAAGGATGATGTGATAGGTACCACATTATTGTTAATTATTGTCATTTGTGGAGTGCACCATGTGGCCTTATGGTGTAAATTGTTGATTGTTGTGGTTTGGGAAGAACAATATGCACCCATAATATTTTTTAGATGGGTGTTAATCTATCCTGAGTGGGAAGAGCATTATCTTTTTTCTTAGCTAGAGAGGTGTCCGATAATACTCCTTTGATTATTGACACTGGATCTCATAGTGTTACTCAACCCATTTTTAGGTTTGAAAATTCTTGGATGTTGAGAGAGAGTTTTAAGAATTTTGTTTCAACAATTTGGGATGATCATTATGAATGTTATAACATTGAACAATGGCAACAACGACTTAGAACTTTGAGGAGGAAAATTAGGGGGTGGAATAAAAATGTTGATGATGTATATAGAAAATTTAAAACTGGGTTACTTGCTCAATGGGACATCATTGATAGAAATGCTAAGGTTTGAAGGCATATGACTCAAATGTGCAGAAAAAACTTAGATATGAGCTTGGGAAAATTTTGAAACAAGAAGAATAGAAGTGGCTGCAAAGATACAAAGAGAAAGAAATTATAGGAACTACAACACTAGATATTATCATGCCAAAGTTAATGAAAGGAGAAGAAAAAATAGAATTATTTATCTAGATCAAGAGGAGGGAGTGATGAAGGGGAGGAGAATCTTCTCAAATATATCACTGATTCTTGTAAAAACTTTTTGGTAATGCTGAGGAAACAACAATCACTTTAAATATCTATGATGCTCATAAAACCTCTAACTTAAAAGCTGGCAAATTAACAAAGCCTTATTCTATGGAAGAGTTACATTTGGTTGTTTTCTAGATGTAGGGGATGGTTTTATACATGAAGCGAAATGATTTTGTGAAGGGGGTTCTTGTGGAAGATGCAACATCCCAATTTTCAATTTGGATGTTAATCATTAGGTCATCATATGCATCCATGATTTGTGCATTTTTGGATTTGGTTTATTTGGACATTTTGATCCTAGAAGCCTTAAGCAACTCAAGGACCAATTGAGAGAGTTGGAAGTTTTCTTAAAAATCCATTTTTGAATTTTCAAAATTGGCATATCGGATCAAAGTGGTTTTATTCGAAATTATTTCAAAATAAATAAAATAATGAGAGAAGATAATATGACTTCTTCAAAATGGCTAAGAAATAATGGAAATATAATTTTGAATAAAAATATATATTTTATTTGAATTTTTTTATTTAGATTTCATTCGGTTAAATTAGGAAAAATGTGCATTTTTAAAAACTGCATTTAGCCCAGAAAAATGTTCACTTTGTCCTAAATATTAGGGGAGGACGGCGAAAATTGTTTCTGGAATTTTAGGAATTTTCTTTTCTTTTATTTGGTATTTTTCTTTGCAGCAATTTAAAAAAAAAGTTCTCGCGCGTGCCGACTGGGCTGGCCCAGCCGCCGACCGCCTTCCCCGCGCGTCGCCCGTGTCCTCACCGGACTCCGTCTAGGAGTCTGGGTCGGAGCCGTCGCCGCTCGGCCCTGCTCCAAGTCGGCCACCCCCGGGCCTTTAAAAGTCGACCCCGCCGCCCCTCCTCCTCACAAATCGCCGCCGCCCCGAGCCGCCACCGCCCGCACCGCACCGCCGCCGCCGCACGCCGAGCCACCCGCGCCGCCGCCCGCCGTCGCTGCCAGAGCCGCCTCGCTCGCCGGAGCCGCCACCCCGCCTCATCGTTGACCTCGCCGCCGTTTGACCGAACCGGTAAACCGCCGGTCTTCTTGGTTTTTTTTGGTTTATAGGTTTAAATCGGTTCGTTTTTTTAGTTAGTTTACATAATGAGCGTTCACCCAATTGGTTCTGTTAACGAACGAATTTGTTCGTTAGTCTCTGTTAGTGGACGTTCGTCCGATAGATTTTTTTTCAGTTTATTTTCGGCCAGGGACCTATTTGCGATTACTTTTCCTACAAATTAGTCCCTGATCTTTAAACCCTCCCTAGTTTTTGCTCGTTTATCTAAATCCAACGAAACCAACGTCAATATCTTCATCTTGATCCCCTCTATTAAGAGAAACAACTTGAACATGATTGTGGAAATTTAAAATTTGGTTTCAAGCAGATTTGGATTTGAACTTCTTTTGATCGTAGTTTGTGTTTTGTAGCTCCGAGTCGATTGATTTTTTTTGCAAGTTGAAGCTCTTCACTTGATCTTTCAGTTTAGACCTTTTTATTCGGTTTTTATTTTTTGCATCGTATGCTTGAGTGCTTATGTATGCTATTGTTTGTTCACGATAGAGTTTCCGGAGTGCGAAGCGTGCTACTACGAATCTCTAGGGTTTTCCGATCGTCAGCAAGGCAAGTAACACTTTGATCATATCCCTTTATTACCCAGTTTTATGCATTAGTTTCAACCCTCAAACATTGCATGTGTAGGACTTGGTAACATATGGGTGTGGGAAGTAGTTGTTGAGGTAGGAACCTATTGTCTTTTATCAACCCTGGGTTTATACGTTATGCTCATACGGCTTTGCTATGCTCATAGACGTGGATTGGTATGTGAGATTCATGAAAGATGTGAGAGTTATATTTAACTAAGGGAAACTTAAGGTGTCTACTTTAATACAAATATGGGTGGATTGGTTGTGGGCACCTGGGGAATCCAGTGTTGTCCTAGGAGATCCCGAGGTACCCATGTGATCATCCTATGGAATGCCACCCAGGCTAAAAGGGATCATAAGATTATTCATGCTAGAAACTTCCGTGTGCAGCCACAAGCCATTATGGGCTCTGGCATAGTTGAGTAACTTGTGGGAAACCTTTCCATGATGGGCCAGCAGATGTAGGGGATTGTAGGTGTACCAGCCTATCTATCGGTTAAGGGGACCTCTTCGGAAAGACTGTGTCTCGATCATCATGTAGTGCGAGAAATTCAACGGAGGAGATCGAGTCTTGTGGGGAAAAGTGCGCAAACCTCTGCAGAGTGTACAAACTAATCATGGTTAGCCGTGTCCCCGGTGAGGGAGTCCTGGATTAGGGGGTCCTCGGACAGCCGGACTATATACTTTAGCCGGACTGTTGGACTATGAAGATACAAGATTGAAGACTTCGTCCCATGTCCGGATGGGACTCTCCTTGGCGTGGAAGGCAAGCTTGGCAATACGGATATGTAGATCTCCTCCCTTGTAACCGACTCTGTGTAACCCTAGCCCCTCCGGTGTCTATATAAACCGGAGGGCTTAGTCCGTAGGACAACAACAATCATACCATAGGCTAGCTTCAAGGGTTTAGCCTCTACGATCTCGTGGTAGATCAACTCTTGTAATACTCATATCATCAAGATCAATCAAGCAGGAAGTAGGGTATTACCTCCATCGAGAGGGCCCGAACCTGGGTAAACATCATGTCCCCCGCCTCCTGTTACCATCCGCCTTAGACGCACAGTTCGGGACCCCCTACCCGAGATCCACCGGTTTTGACACCGACACCCGGTTATGGACATCTTGAGTATCTGGAACTTGAATTATTGATTTGATCTCGTCACGTTACTTAATAAATATGTTGGGCTATTAATACTATTTTGGGATTTGAGTTGGGGGTACCTTCTCATTAATGACATAAACTTGGTAGTTAAATAAAATATATTCCTTTGTTGTAGGGAAAAATTGGTTTTATGCAAATATTAAACTTAGAGCCTCCACCAGCCATATTTGCATGTAGTGATAGCTGTTATTTGTTCATTGCTCTATAGTGTTATCTTGCCAGCATATTCCATGTGCCGCCCTACACGGCTGCAACGTATCATGCTGCAGAATTTTCAGACAAAGAGTAAAGTGCACTAGGTCGTTGTCATGCACTCAGTTTTGCCGTGGAGTTGGATGGACTCATTTATCTACGATGCTTCCACAGTTATCTATTTTAGATGGCCTTCAGCCATATTATTGTAATAATTACTCATTTTGAGACACTCGATGTAATAAGTGTGTGATTGAACTCTGTTATAAATCCTCGAGTACTGTATGTGTCAGCAATACCGATCCAGGGATGACACTTAAGCACAGAGACTACGGTCCATTGGGATCGGGTCGCTACAAGATGGTGTCAGAGCACACGCTGTCTGTAGGACGTGATCACTAGGAAAAGCCATAGGATACTCTTCTCTACTCATTTATAACTCTTCTCCCTTTCTACTCTATAGATGGCGGACCCAAGGAACAAGTTCACACAACCGGATGACGACACCCCTTTCGGACGGCACTTGAAGGAAGTCACTAAGTATCTGAACATCGGCATACCAAGCTTCACCGGAACCTTCACCGCCACTTTACCAGAAGAGGAGTGCTGGACGATTCAAGTTCGTGTTCCAGGAAGGACTTTTACACCAGTTACCGAGCCCATCGAGTTTTCCTTTGATGCACGAACCTGGAGTTTGGGAAAGAGCATGGCCGCCCACATCGCCATTGGACGCATAGAGTGTACAACAAGGATCTTAAGGGCACCATTTACCAGATATGTGGACGCCGAGATGAGCAATGGGAGATGATTCGCACCAGGAAGGATAAATCTATTGCAGCCTACATACAGGAGTTGAATCAGCACATTCGTCGTTATGAGAACCAGATGTGCGCCAACATGATAGACACGAAGAAGGTGATGACCCGGAACATGGAGCTGGAGGAAGAACTCAAAGCTACACGCGATGGATATGAAGAGGAAATTTCTGTACTACTGGAGAAGAATGAAGACCTGAAGAAGAAGCTAGGAATATTCATGGGTGATCCTAAACCTGAAGAAGACATCCGTTCTGAAGACTACATCATACTAGACGACACGGACTCCGACCGCAACAGCGATGATGATTATGAAGACGAAGCTGGAGCAGATATTATGGAGTCTTCCACCGATCAAAATTTCTAGTCGACCCCCCTATCGCCATTAGAAGTTCTTCCATGTATATAGTTATAGTTCGCGAGATTTTGTAACGGTAGCTTAGATCGATTGTATGAATCTTGTCTGATATTGAGTGGTGTGGAATGAATATGTTTGTCTCATGTGCATATGGGTAGTGATTTCTCTTTAGAACCTACTCTATTCTGTTCTCACCCCTCTAAACCTATCAGATGCCTCTGAGACGTGACCTGGATTCGTCCGGAGCTCACTCAGTTGATCCAATAGCAGAATGCCTTGATGCAGTTGCTAGTCCAGAACCAAGGCAACAACAACAACAACCCACTGCCACGACCCCCAGTTGACAACTTAGCCCGCTTTCTAAGGTTGAATCCGCCGGTGTTCTCTAGCAGCACCAAGCCGATTGTTGCTGATGACTGGCTCCGCAAGATTGGAAGGGAGCTAACCACCGCAGGCTGCACAGATGCTGAGAAGGTGCGCTTTGCCACACATCAACTAAATGGACCAGCAGCCTCATGGTGGGAGAACTACACAACCACTTTCCCTGTGGCCAATGTCACTTGGGATCAGTTTCAACAAGCCTTCCGCACTGCACACGTCTCAGCTGGAGCTATGAGTATGAAGAAGCGTGAGTTCCGCAATTTATGCCAAGGGAATTGTACCGTGGCGTAGTACGTGGATGAGTTCAGCAAGTTAGCACGCTATGCCCCAGATAATGTGGCCACAGATGCCGCGAAGCAGGAGGAGTTTCTTGAGGGACTAAATGATGAACTGAGTATGCAGTTGATGGTGGCAACATTCACCAACTATGAGGAGCTGGTAGACAGGGCCCTCATGATTGAAGGCAAGCAGCAGCAGATAGAGAGCCGCAAACGGAAGTACGGAAAAGGAAAGTACAACTCTGGAGCTCAGCAGAAGCCTCGATATACCTCGTACTCGGGAGGACACACTCATACCCATGGAGGACATAACCATGGAGGACATTCTCATCCTGGAGGAAGTGGACACAACCACAGTGGCCCTAAGAATGGAAATGGGAATGGAAGTAATAGCAGTCAGATCCGTTCCATCCCCGTGACACCCGCCAAGAAGGATCTAAGTCACGTTACCTGTTTCAAGTGCGGGAAGACTGGACACTATGCCAACGATTGTTCTGAGGCAAAGAATGGTAACGGAAATGGAAGCTCTGGAAAGAAGCCCAACCCTTTCACCAGAGGGCAGGTGAATCACGTCAACGTGGAGGAAGTTGAAGAGCAGGCTGATGCAGTTATTGGTAAGTTTTGATTAAGTCATTTACAGCTATTGTCCTTTTTGACACTGGTGCATCGCATTCATACATATCAAGGGGATTTGCGGATAAGTTTAAGTTGCCCAACGTAGCCCTTAAGACACCTATGTTAGTAAACTCACCAGGAGCGGAGTATATGGCTAGCCGAGGATGTTTTCAGTTACCATTGACCATAGGTAGGCATGTTTTCCCCTCCGACCTCATTATTCTGGAATCACAAGGATTGGATGTGATACTAGGCATGGATTGGCTATCGATGTGTGGAGGAAATATCGATTATGCTAGTAAGTCAATTCTTCTCACCACTCCAGAAGGGAAACGGATCAAGTATGTGTCTAGGCATATGCCAAGGAGGACTCAAGTAAATTCACTCTCGGGAGTTGTACAGGAGGAAGTGCCAGTTGTAAAGGATTATCCCGATGTATTCCCGGAGGAACTACCAGGCATGCCACCAGATCGAGACATAGAGTTTTTGATCGAGTTGTTGCCAGGCACCGGACCAATATCTAAGAGACCGTATCGGATGCCCGCAAATGATCTGGAGGAAATTAAGAAGCAGATTAAGGGGTTATTGGAGAAAGGTTATATTCGACCAAGTTCATCACCGTGGGGAGCCCCAGTGCTCTTAGTTGAGAAGAAGGATGGATCTTTGAGAATGGTTGTTGATTATCGTGCACCGAATGAGGTGACGATCAAGAACAAATACCCACTACCGATGATCAATGATTTGTTTGACCAGCTGCAGCGAGCTAAAGTATTCTCCAAGATCGATCTACGATCAGGATATCACCAGTTGAAGATCCGGGAACAAGATATACCTAAGACAGCTTTTACCACAAGGTATGGGCTATATGAGTACACGGTCATGTCTTTTGGTTTGACTAACGCCCCTGCCTACTTTATGAGTATGATGAATAAGGTATTCATGGAGTTCTTGGATAAGTTTGTTGTGGTGTTCATTGATGATATATTGGTGTACTCGAAGAATGAAGAAGAACACAAGGAACATTTGCGTTTGGTTCTCGAGAAGCTCAGGGAACATCAGTTATATGCCAAGTTCAGCAAATGTGAGTTTTGGTTGAAGGAAGTTGGATTTCTCGGACATGTTATATCTGGAGAAGGTATAGCGGTAGACCCTTCCAAGGTTAAATCTGTCACCGAGTGGTTGGCACCCACTTCAGTTGGAGAGATACGCAGTTTCCTTGGACTCGCAGGATATTATCGGAGATTCATTGAGAATTTTTCCAAGATCGCGAAGCCCATGACGGAGTTATTGAAGAAGGACACCAAGTTTAAATGGACCGAGGAGTGTGAGGCCAGTTTTCAGGAGTTGAAGAAATGTTAAGTTACAGCCCCAGTGCTAATTCTCCTGAATATATGCAAGGATTTCCAAGTATATTGCGACGCTTCTCGCCAAGGACTTGGAGGCGTACTTATGCAAGAAGGAAGAGTTGTTTCATATGCCTCACGTCAGCTTCGACCTCATGAGTTGAATTATGCCACGCATGACTTGGAGTTAGTAGCCATAGTGCACGCGCTCAAGACCTGGAGACATTTCCTTATCGGAAATCGTTGTGATGTGTACACGGATCATAAGAGTTTGAAGTACATTTTCACGCAGAAGGAGTTGAACCTCGGGAAGAGGAGATGGCTAGAGCTCATCAAGGATTATGACATGAAACTGCATTATCATTCAGGCAAGGCCAATGTAGTAGCAGACGCTTTGAGCCGCAAGAGTTATGTCAATACTCTCGTAACCGGAGGATTACCTCATGAGTTAGCCGGCGATCTTAGAGAACTTCGGATGGAGATAGTTCTGAGAGGTTTTGTTGCAGCGTTGGAAGTTCAGTCCATGTTGTTGGGAAAGATTCGAGAAGCTCGGAAAACTGATAAGGAGATTGTGGAGATAAAGGAGAAGATGAGTAAAGGAAAGGCCAAACGATTTCATGAGGATGAACACGAAACTTTATTGTTTGAGGATCATATTTATGTGCCCAAAGACCCAGAGATCAGGAAGTTAATTCTTCAGGAAGCTCATGATTCGCCATACTCGATTCACCCAGGAAACACCAAGATGTATTTGGATTTGAAGGAACGTTTCTGGTGGATAGGTATGAAGAAGGATATTGCCAAGTATGTAGCAGTATGTGACGTATGTCAGAGAGTTAAGGCAGAGCATCAGAAACCAGCCGGATTACTTCAGCCTTTGCCGATACCCGAATGGAAGTGGGATAAGCTTGGCATGGATTTCATCACCGTATTACCCAGGACACGATCAGGCTATGACTCCATCTGGGTAGTAGTTGATCGCTTGACCAAAGTGGCTCACTTTATCCCCGTGAAAACCACTTATACAAGCGCGAAGTTGGCCAAGATATATATGACCAGGATCGTATGTCTGCATGGAGTTCCGAGGACCATCGTATCAGATAGAGGAACACAGTTTACTTCAAAGTTTTGGAATCAATTACACAAGACTTTGGGTACCAGGCTAGAGTTTAGTACAACCTTTCATCCGCAGACAGATGGACAGACCGAGAGAGTCAACCAGATTCTAGAGGACATGTTGAGAGCTTGTGCACTAGATTATGGATCTAGTTGGGATGATAATTTGCCTTACGCAGAATTCTCGTACAACAACAGCTACCAAGCCAGTTTGAAGATGGCCCCTTTCGAAGCCTTGTTTGGAAGGAGGTGCAGGACACCATTGATGTGGGATGAAGTAGGAGATCGACAATTGTTCGGGCCAGATTTAATCAGGGAATCTGAGGAGAAAGTCAAGTTTATTCGCGATAGACTGAAGGTAGCTCAGTCCAGGCAGAAGAGGTATGCCGATAGTAAATGCAAGGAGGTAGCCTATGAAGTCGGGGACAGAGCATATCTTCGTGTGCTACCACTTCGAGGAGTTAAACAATTCGGAGTCAAAGGAAAGTTAGCCCCAAGATTTATAGGACCATACCGAGTTTTGGAACGTATGGGTGAAGTTGCCTACAAGTTGGAGTTACCCGAAGGTTTGTCAGGAGTTCATGACGTGTTTCACGTTTCCCAGTTGAAGAAATGCCATGCAGAGATGGCCAATAATCCTCTAAGCGATACAGTGCCCCTGGAAGCAATTCAGTTGGAGAGTGACCTAACCTATGAGGAGAAACCCGTCAAGATTCTAGAGTTCGCCAACCGAGTCACTCGCAGCAAAGTCATCAAGTTTTGTAAAGTTCAGTGGAGCCACCATACCGAGGAAGAAGCCACCTGGGAGCTAGAAGAAGACCTCCGGAAAGACCACCCACACCTATTTGCTAGCCAACCCGAATCTCGAGGGCCAGATTCATCTTAAGGGGGGTAGCTTTGTAACATCCCAATTTTCAATTTGGATATTAATCATTAGGTCATCATATGCATCCATGATTTGTGCATTTTTGAATTTGGTTTATTTGGACATTTTGATCCTAGAAGCCTTGAGCAACTCAAGGACCAATTGAGAGGGTTGGAGGTTTTCAGAAAAATCCTTCTTTGAATTTTCAAAATTGGCATATCGGATCAAAGTGGTTTTATTCGAAATTATTTTTCCAATTATTTCAAAATAAATAAAATAATGAGAGAAGATAATATGACTTCTTCAAAACGGCTAAGAAATAATGGAAATCTAATTTCGAATAAAAATATATTTTTATTTGAATTTTTTTGTTTAGATTTTATTCGGTTAAATAGGAAAAATGTGCATTTTTTAAAACTGCATTTAGCCCAGAAAAATGTTCACTTTGTCTAAATATTAGGAGAGGACGGTGAAAATTGTTTCTGGAATTTTAGGATTTATATTTTATTTTATTTGGTATTTTTCTTCGCGGCAATTTTTTTTTAAATTCTTGCGCGTGCCGACTGGGCCGGCACAGCCGCCGACCGCCTTCCCCGTGCGCCGCCCGTGTCCTCGCCGGACTCCGGCTAGGAGTCCGGGTCGGAGCCGCCGCCGCTCGCCCTTCCTCCAAGTCGGCCACCCCTCCCGGGCCTTTAAAAGCCGATCTCGCCGCCCCTCCTTCTCACAAGTCGCCGCCGCCCCGAGCCGCCACCGCACGCACGGTGGCGCCGCCGCCGCCGCACGCCGAGCCGCCCGCACCGCCATTTGCCCGCGCCGCCGAGCCGCCCGCGTCGCGTTGCCGCTGTTGCCGCTCGCGCCGTCGCCGCCGGAGCCGCCTCGCTCGCCGGAGCCGCCGCCCCGCCTCGTCATTGACCTCGCCACCATTTGACCGAACCGGTAAACTGCCGGTTTTCTCAGTTTTTTGGTTTATAGGTTTAGATTGGTTCGTTTTTATTTAGTTTATATAATGAGCGTTCACCCGATTGGTTCTGTTAACGATTAGTCTCTTTTAGCGGACGTTCGTCCGATAGATTTTTTTCAGTTTATTTTCGGCCAAGGACCTATTCGTGATCAGTTTTCTAATAGATTAGTCCCTGATCTTTAAACCCTCACTAGTTTTTGCTCGTTTATCTAAATCCAACGAAACCAACGCCAATTTCTTCGTCTTGATCCCCTCTATTCAGATAAACAACTTGAACATGATCTTGAAAATTTAAAATTTGGTTTCAAGCAAATTTAAATCTGAACTTCTTTTGATCGTAGTTTGTGTTTCGTAGCTCCGATTTGATTGATTCTTTTTGCAAGTTGAAGCTCTTCACTTGATCTTTCTGTTTAGACCCTTTTATTTGGTTTTTATTTTTGCATCTTATGCTTGAGTGCTTATGTATGCTATTGTTTGTTCATGATAGAGTTTCCGGAGTGCGAAGCGTGCTACTATGAATCTCTAGGGTTTTCCGATCGTGAGCAATGCAAGTAACACTTTGATCATATCCCTTTATTACCCAGTTTTATGCATTAGTTTCAACCCTCAAACATTGCATGTGTAGGACTTGGTAACATATGGGTGTGGGAAGTAGTTGTTGAGGTAGGAACCTATTGTCTTTTATCAACCCTGGGTTTATACGTTGTGCTCATACGGCTTTGCTATGCTCGTAGACATGAATTGGTATGTGAGATTCATGAAAGATGTGAGAGTTATATTTAACTAAGGGAAACTTAAGGTGGCTACTTTAATACAAATCTGGGTGGATTGGTTGTGGGCACCTAGGGAATCCAGTGTTGCCCTAGGAGATCCCGGGGTACCCGTGTGATCATCCTATGGAATGCCACCCAGGCTAAAAGGGATCATAAGATTATTCATGCTAGAAACTTCCGTCTGTAGCCACAAGCCATTATGGGCTCTGGCATATTTGAGTAACTTGTGGGAAACCTTTCCATGATGGGCTAGCAGATGTAGGGGATTGTAGGTGTATCGGCCTATCTATCGGTTAAGCGGACCTGTCGTGGTTTTGTCACGGCAGATGTCCTAGAGAAAGGACTTAGTCGTGGAGCCATCGCTACGGGTTAGCTTAAAGGGGTTAAAGCGAAAAAGGGACGCAAGAGAGTTTTATACTAGTTCGGCCCCTTACGATGAAGGTAAAAGCCTACGTCTAGTTGTGATGGAATTGATCGGGTTTCGATGACCAGGGAGCGAATACGCTTTGCCTGAGTCTCGAGTTGTTGTCTGTTGTCCCTGAACCGCCGCCGGGTCGTCCCCTTATATACATGGGTTGACGCCCGCCGGTTTACAGAATCCCGAGGCCGGCTCATAATCGTGTCCGGCTCGGTCTCTGCTACCTCTATCTTACAACACAAGTTTACATATCATTGCCGGTTTGTGTCTACAGGCCTTAAACCGGCTTTGGGCCCTCGGCCTTCATGGGGCGTCACCGTCTGTCTTCATGGGCTTCAGATACAGATGAACTACTTATGGGTTAACCCGGCCTCTCTTGGCCGGTTTACACCCAGTGGTAATATCCCCAACATTAGGCCCCAGATTGATTTGAACTGGTTCATGTCAATCCTCAATTCTTCAGAAAATTTCGTCTTCAACATCTTCATACAATCTTGTAAACCGCCATGACATCATCTTCTAGGATCATGGTAAACCACCGTGACGTCACCTGTCATTAACGAGCCTCCGACAATCGAGGCGACAACTCCGCCTCATATCCAAAAATTCGGCTCCTTGATTTTCGCGCCTGTCGGTTATCTCCCTTATAAATAGGGCCAGGGGGTCTTTCCATTTTCCCCCTCGTGCCTCTTCGCGTCATCGTCATCCTCGCGACGCCCGAGCCTTCGACCTCAGCCGCCGCCGTCAACCTTCGACTGCTGCACCAACCTTGGCCGCTGCATCGACCTGAACGTACCAGAGCTCCTCCGCGCGCCGCCGCTGCTCGACAGCCTCCGTAAGTCTCCCCTTTCTCTTATCATAGATCTGCACTTAGGGTTTCTGTCGTTCGTTAGTGTTCTTCGCCGCCCTTCTTTATCCTTACTTATATCCATGGATTAGATCCAAAAACCACATAGATCTCGCGCGGTAGTAGTTTTAGCACCTGTTTGATATCCAACTCATCTCGTTTAAGTAGAAAATCCCATCTGAACCTTCATCAACTGTGAAAGATCGTGGATGTCGCCTAGAGGGGGGGGTGTATAGGCGTTTTAAAATAATTACGGTTTAGGCTTGAACAAATGCAGAATAAACCTAGCGGTTAATTTGACAAGCACAAAACCTACAACAACTAGGCTCACCTATGTGCACCAACAACTTATGCTAAGCAAGATAAACAACTAAGTGATAGCAAGATATACGACAAGAAACAATATGGCTATCACAAAGTAAAGTGCATAAGTAAAGGGTTCGGGTAAGAGATAACCGAGACACGCGGAGACGACGATGTATCCCGAAGTTCACACCCTTGCGGATGCTAATCTCCGTTTGGAGCGGTGTGGAGGCACAATGCTCCCCAAGAAGCCACTAGGGCCACCGTAATCTCCTCACGCCCTCGCACAATGCAAGATGCCGTGATTCCACTAAGGGACCCTTGAGGGCGGTCGCCGAACCCGTACAAATGGCAACCCTTGGGGGCGGTCACCGAACCCGTACACTTTGGCAACCCTTGGGGGCGGTCACCGGAACCCGTCAAATTGCTCGGGGCGATCTCCACAACCTAATTGGAGACCCCGACGCTTGCCCGGAGCTTTACACCACAATGATTGAGCTCCGAACACCACCAACCGTCTAGGGCGCCCAAGCACCCAAGAGGAACAAGCTCAAGGGCACCAAGCACCCAAGAGTAATAAGCTTCTCAACTTGTAACTTCCACGTATCACCGTGGAGAACTCAAACCGATGCACCAAATGCAATGGCAAGGGCACACGGAGTGCCCAAGTCCTTCTCTCTCAAATCCCACCGAAGCAACTAATGCTAGGGAAGAAAATGAGAGGAAGAACAAGAAGGAGAACACCAAGAACTCCAAGATCTAGATCCAATGGGTTCCCCTCACATAGAGGAGAAAGTGATTGGTGGAAATGTGGATCTAGATCTCCTCTCTCTTTTCCCTCAAAAACTAGCAAGAATCCATGGAGGGATTGAGAGTTGGCAAGCTCGAAGAAGGTCAACAATGGGGGAAGAACACGAGCTCAAAAGATAAGGTTCATTGGGGAAGAAGACCCCCTTTTATAAAAGGGGAAAAATCCAACCGTTATGTGCTCAGCCCGCACACGAGCGGTACTACCGCTCCACGAGCGGTACTACCGCTCTGGCGGAAGAAGCAGGGAAAAGGAGCAACCAAACATGAACCTTGGGGCGGTAGTACCGCTTATAAGCGGTACTACCGCGCACCCCAGCGGTACTACCGCTGGAGGAGCAGAACACGGGACCAAAAATGCAGTAGCGGTACTACCGCCCGACCGGAGCGCTACTACCGCTTACAGGCGGTACTACCGCCCATCGGGGCGGTACTACCGCTTATAGGCGGAACTGCCGTGCCTTACTGCCGTGCAACTACTGCAAAACTCGACACGAAAAATGCAAGACCCAAAATCGAGGCGGTACCAGCGCGGAACCGCAGCCGTACTACCGCTTATGGCCATAGGCGGTACTACCGCTTTGGACAGTGGTACTACCGCTTGGGGCGATAAGCGGTACTGCCGCTCTGGCCGCGGTACTACCGCAGAGAGAAAACCAGAACTACCATAACTTCTTCATATGAGCTCCGAATTGAGCAAACTCAAGCTTGTTGGATACAAGACAATGAGTAGCCAACAAATAGAGGAGTGAAACCTCCAACCGAGAAGAACCGGCATAACCTCCAACATCGAAAACATCATAGAAGATGCGAGTAAACTCCGTTTTCGATGAACTCGAGTTTGTCATCAAGATGACCATAAGCTCCAAAACTCACAAAGAGAAGAACTAAACAAGAACCAACAAAGATGATGCAAGGATGCAATGGTTTGAGCTCTCTATGAACGATACGATCAAGCTACTCATCGAGAGCCCCCCTTGATAGTACGGCAATCGATCCTATAACCCGGTCTCCCAACTACCATCATGAGACCGGTAAAATAGAAAACCTATCAAGAGCAAACCTTTGCCTTGCACATGGTCCACTTGAGCTAGATGATGACGATCTTGACTCCCTCAAGTTGGACCACCTTTCTTGGTGGTGTTGGCTCGATGAAGACTAGTTGATTGCTCCCCCATACTCCACTATGGGTGAGCTCTCTTCCGCACATCTTCACAAGTCCACTGTCACCACAATGGACGGCAAGCTTCAAGCATTTGATCTCTTCATGATGCTTCACTTGAACTTGCACACCGCAACATCTTCACAAGTCCATTGTCGCCACAATGGACGACAAGCTTCAAGCATTTGATCTCTTCATGATGCTTCACTTGAACTTGCACACCGCAACCTAACCCCACAAAGAACTCTCACGAAGATCATGGGTTAGTACAGAAAGCGTAATTGACAATGCTTACCACACCATGGGATCGCTTGATCCCTCTTGGTACATCTTGTGCGCTTTGTGTGTTGATCAACTTGATTCACTCTTGACTTAGTCTTGATCAACCTTGACTCTTTCCAACTCTCTTCATTTGGATGATGTCTTGAAGGTAAACATGAATGATCACACAATCTTCTTCTTCAAGACATGCTTGCAATAAGCTCTACTCTCACATGACCAATCTTTGGATAATTCCTTAATAACACCTTGGTCACCACATAAACTCCTTGAAACCAACACATGGACTTCAAGAAATGCCTATGGACAAATCCTTCAAATATAACTCAAGGCAACCATTAGTCCATAGAGATTATCATCAATTACCAAAACCAAACATGGGGGCACCGCATGTTCTTTCAAACTGCTTCGGTACAAATATTTAGGTCTGAATATATTTTCATTTTCTGACATGTGGTAGATCCAAAATTACGATGCCAACTTGTGAAATCTGTTTTTCCCTTCACTTATACATTTTTAATACCAGATTGGGCGGTTTAACTTCACATACAAAATGATGACCCAGTAGATTCCATTAGTCCCCTTTGAACCGCCAATGCTGTCATCTTTGTACTGTTTCCATTGTCAGACTCCGGTTTACGAATAACCAATTCCAGTTTATCAACATGCTTGTATCCTTATACTACTGCATAATTGTCCACTGTAAATCTTAAACCGGCAATCACCATGTTTCAGACTTCCATTGCCATGGCCAAGCAAGTGTATGAATGCAATTGGGCTCCTTCTCGAGTAACCGAGGAACAATTAAACAATCTTGTTAAAACGGGCGCTTTGGCCAAGAAAGATGTCATCCACTGGAGGGTCCCTGGCCCGGAAAATCCTCCTACACCCAAGGACGGAGAGGTAGTCGTGTTTGCTGATCATCTCGGACGAGGTTTTAGCCCTCCCGGTTCAAATTTTTTCCAGGATGTACTGGCCAATTTTCAGCATCTGCCACTTCCAAGTCTTTTGTGAGGTTTATCTGCAAGAGGAACCTTCAGTCGAGCTGTTTAGGGATTTCTTTCACTTAAACCATCGCACAGAGTTCTCAGACGGACCCAATACAGAGCTGGGCGGAATGGCGGTTCAGAAAAGGAAGGAAGTCACCTTCCCTCACCCCAAACTCCACAGTCACCCCAAAGAGTGGAACCAGACTTGGTTTTACTGCATTGATACATCTCCATCTGATGAAAATCCTTTGCCGGGATACCGCCCTGAACGTCTTAGCAACACACATCCTTTTCCTCAGAGGTTGACAGCAAGAGAAAGGGGCCAACTATGCTCCCAAATTATCAAAGCTTAGAGCCTTCATGGCGAACGATTTAACAGGAGTTGATCTTGCTCGTTGCTGGATAAGCTAGAGTATTCTGCCCTTAAGCCGGCGCCCCGGTTTGATGTGTGAGTACACGGGGAGTCTGAAGGATGCTCAGCGGCACATTGACATTCAGCTTACAGATGCAGAAGTCACTGAAGCTGTAAAGAAGATACTGAACGAACCGGAGGCTGTCTGTGCCCAAACCAGACTACTCCCTTTCTGCACCTTCAACAAACCGCCAGCTGTAAGAATCATATAATCTTTTTATCTGAAGTTGCTTCTGTCCAAATATTCTCTGAAAGTGTGATTATTTTCTAACAGGGTGATGATCCGTTCTGGAACAAGAAACCCTCCCAAGACAAACCAGCGAAGCCGCTAGATAAACCGGTCAAGCCGGTTCGTCCAAAGACCAGGGTTGTTAAAAAACCTTCCAAGAGAAGGACCACCGCATCCTCCGATCCACCAGCTGATGACGATGTGGGTCCGGAACCAGAGGTAGAACTTGACTCTCTTGGTTCATTTTTCATACATCTCATTGACAATGATTATTATCAGGATGACGCTGAAGGCAGTCATGCTGAGGACGTAGAGGTAACTATTCTTTCCTCCGATTCAGATCCTCTGCCAACATCAAAAATCCGTCAAGCAAACCGGAAAGTAAAATTTTCTCACCCTCTTGCTTACTTGGACCCAAACTTTCTTTTGAAGACGCAGCAGCACGAAGCTCGCCGTACAACCCGGCACAGTGGCCAGGTAGTTACCTCCGCCGGTTTACCGAACAGTCCGGTTCGGAAACGCCGATCAGAGGTCTCTTATCCCATTGATACTTCATGCCCAAAAGCAGGTTGTTTCCGCCAGCCTCTTAACCCGTCTGATTCAAATTATCAGGGTACTTCTCACTCATCCTCTGGCGAATCATCGGCCATGCAGCTTCCACCTCTCAAAACAGTTCCTGGGTGAGCTATGCATGTGTCTTTATTCTTGATGTGTTATCTTTACATACTGTACTGATCCTTATGTCTTATCTTTTCTCAGCGCTAAGCCAAGACCCAACAAGAAGGCTCGGTTAAGCAAACCGGCTGATGATAATGTAGCTGTTGAACCGGAGACAACTCCAAATCCGGAAGAAACCGACGCTGACGACATGCTTAACGATCCGCCGCCTCAAGACCATGACTTTTTTGCTGAACAAGTGCAAGTTGACATTACAAGCCATGCAAGCCGGCAAACCAGCCCTGTCCAAACTGATGACAAACCGGCGAGTCCGATTAATGATACTGACAAACCGCCAACTCCATCGAAGGCTGCTAATGATCAAGATGATGACGTTATGATTACTGGCATTGGCCACACCACTCCTGGCAACCCTGTCGCTTTGTCAAAGCATACTGCCAAGGACGAGCTCTCTGCTATCGGCAAAGGCAAATGGAATGCCGATTTATCAAGCTACGCCAATCTCAATGCTCAAGACATTCACTCTGGCTTCTTGAACCGTCTGTATACCAGCCGTGACTATGAAGCTAGTTTAGTAAACTTGATGAAGGAGCGATATGAGGTAACTACTATTTTTCTCTTTTGTCCAATTGCAGTTTATCAACTCCTAGTAGCCCCCAAGTGATGGTTTATGATACCATTCTAAACCGGGACTTTTGTGATAACTTAACTTTGCATATTTAGCCTCTAGGGACCGGATTACCTTTTTAAGATGAACTGGTTCCTTAAAATTTGCCATGCTGCTCTTTCACCGGTATAGCCCCCAAGGGCCGGGTTAACTTTATAAAGATGAACCGGGACTGTAGAAGAATTCCCATCCAACAGTTTTTGAGCAAACACACATTAGCCCCCAAGTGCCAAGATTAATACTTGTATTGTGCTTGGGACTTGTAGAAATTTCTGATAAGGAGCAAATATGCATTATCCCCCAAGTGTCAAGGGGATAACTTGTTATGTGCTTGGTACTTCAAATATGTACTGTCAACTCATTGTGTATCTGTCTCTTTATAGGCTGAACTGAGCAAGAAGGAAAGCCAAACCGCTGATCTGCAAGAGAACATCAAGTCCCAACAGGCCGAAACTTCAAAAGCAAAAGATGAGCTGACGAGCGCTTTAGCCGCTATGGAAAAGCTAAAGGAGAGCTTTGCCAAGGAGCGGGTGGATTGGAACACAGAGAAATCCGCTTTGCGGAAAAGAGCTGAAGACGCAGAAGCAGCTCTCAAACCGGTGGTAGACGAGCTGACTGGTGTAAAGCGGCAAGTACATGCGATGACCGCTGTTGTGTTTGGTAAGCATCTTTTCCTTAATACTTTCAACATATCTTCCTATGCGTTGCCGATTTACTGATGTTTGCAATGATGCAGGAACTCTCATTAGTCATCTGGGCTCTGATGTTCAGAAGAAGCTGAAGGATGCCTACACGCTGATAGAACAACTGTATACCGGCGCTCAACGAATTATCTGCGCCGCTTCTCACAATAAGCCGCCCCCGACATTAATCAAGGATACCTTAGATAGGCTATCTATGCTGCCTGCCCGGGTAGAAGAACTAAAGAGGTCTGCTGCAAGGGCTGGCGCTCTGACCGCTCTAACCCGGGCAAAGGCGTGGGTGCCTGATCTTGATCCGGTGGACGTGGCTAAAGGCTTCCCAAGCTTAAAAGAAGACGGATCAGAATTTGGCCAGGAGGATCTCCGCGCCATAAACCGGGAAGTACGTCCACTGGCTTGCCAATTGGCTGAAGAAGTTGATCTCTCACACTATCAGGCAAGCTACGATGATAAGAACAGACGGGTTGCGGCGCCAATTCCAGAAGCGCAAAATCTGATCCCTCCAATCCGTAAGCACACTTATGCCCCTGATATTGAACCGTCAACCCTTATAAGCGATGAAGCTGTGTTCCAAGCTTTAACTGGGATCGACTGGACAACTATTGACTTCCAGCCGCTGGGTAGAGACGAAGAAGATGAACCGGTGCAAGGTGATCCGCATCCGTCAGGTCAAGCTGATCAGCAATCATAACCCGGGGGCTGGTTTAATATTCCACGCTGCAATGCTTAATGAAAAACAATTATCCCTTTGGTCATTGAAACGCCTTGTAATAGGCTAGTTGAAACACTTGGTCTGTTATGCCTTCATGCATATTTTATCTGCAACTGATGTGTGTTAATCCGTCCTGCTTAAGATATGATGTTCATAATCCATAGCTATTTATTCAATCTGTTCCTGCAGATAAGAAGCTTAAAGCGCCCTGGCGGTTTACCACCGGGCAGGTCATGATACCCAAATATATATATGACCAAGGTTGTAAAAGATAACCAAATATGGAAACACATGATACCTGTGACCTTTAGGCATAGTGTTGGCTGATAAACCTTGTAATGAGGGTAATAACCCTAATCCGGAGAAAAAGCAACTCCTGTTATATGATGCCGGTTTACAATAAAACCGTTCCGGGTTGTGATAAACACCGGTTTATTCCATACTGGTGACTTTAAGTCAAAACCAGACCGGGCTGATAGTCTCTAGATTATAACTTGAACATGTACTGACAACTTGTAGTTGACAGCCTAACCGGGTTGATAAACACCGGTTTGAAAACATCACAAATTTTATCAAAAAAAGAGAAACTTAGCAAAAGGCAAATCAAACCGTTGTAGTCGAGGCTTTTCACGGGCTGCCAGGCCCTAAATTCGACAGAAAGAATCTCCAAAAAACATTGTGAGCTGTGCTCAGTGGGTGCCTATGTTTGAGCTGTTGTTTTACAACACTCTCTTTGGCCCCGAATTGATTTGGCTTTGAGCCGATCAAGAGGTGTGACTGTGGTTCGGATACGACCCAGCCCCCAAGTGATGTTGTGGCATTGCGACGAGCAAGAGGCGTAGCTATGGTTCGGGCTCGACCAAGCCCCCAAGTGATGTTGTGGCATTGCGCCGATCAAGAGGTGTAGCTATGGTTCGGACACGACCAAGCCCCCAAGTGATGTTGTGGCATTACGCCGATCAAGAGGTGTAGCTATGGTTCGGATACGACCAAGCCCCCAAGTGATCTAATATTAAGCTTTGAGAAGCTAAATCAAGAGGTAAACCGGACGCCGCTTTGTAAGCTCTATGTAACCACACATGATGTAAGAAAACAACAGATACCCCGCTTTAGCTGAGGTTCCGGTTTATTGTATTGATCATAATATATACAATGTCATAATATGTACATAAGCAGAGCCTGTAGCTCAAGTATAGTAGGGCCGAAGATGAGAAATATTCCACGGCCGGTTGGTCTCCTCCTCCGATTTACGTGAGTCTTTGCGCTCTCGAACATCGATTAGGTAGTATGACCCATTGTGCAGATTCTTGCTGACCACAAAAGGTCCTTGCCAAGGGGGGGATAGTGTTGGAAATATGCCCTAGAGGCAATAATAAATTGGTTATTATTATATTTCCTTGTTCATGATAATCGTTTATTATCCATGCTAGAATTGTATTGATAGGAAACTCAGATACATGTGTGGATACATAGACAACACCATGTCCCTAGTAAGCCTCTAGTTGACTAGCTCGTTGATCAATAGATGGTTACGGTTTCCTGACCATGGACATTGGATGTCGTTGATAACGGGATCACATCATTAGGAGAATGATGTGATGGACAAGACCCAATCCTAAGCCTAGCACAAGATCGTGTAGTTCGTTTGCTCAGAGCTTTTCTAATGTCAAGTATCATTTCCTTAGACCATGAGATTGTGCAACTCCCGGATACCGTAGGAATGCTTTGGGTGTACCAAACGTCACAACGTAACTGGGTGGCTATAAAGGTGCACTACAGGTATCTCCGAAAGTGTCTGTTGGGTTGGCACGAATCGAGACTGGGATTTGTCACTCCGTGTAAACGGAGAGGTATCTCTGGGCCCACTCGGTAGGACATCATCATAATGTGCACAATGTGACCAAGGAGTTGATCACGGGATGATGTGTTACGGAACGAGTAAAGAGACTTGCCGGTAACGAGATTGAACAAGGTATAGGGATACCGACGATCGAATCTCGGGCAAGTAACATACCGATAGACAAAGGGAATTGTATACGGGATTGATTGAATCCTCGACATCGTGGTTCATCCGATGAGATCATCGAGGAGCATGTGGGAGCCAACATGGGTATCCAGATCTCGCTGTTGGTTATTGACCGGAGAGTCGTCTCGGTCATATCTGCCTGTCTCCCGAACCCGTAGGGTCTACACACTTAAGGTTCGGTGATGCTAGGGTTATAGAGATATTAGTATGCGGTAACCCGAAAGTTGTTCAGAGTCCCGGATGAGATCCCAGACGTCGCGAGGAGTTCCGGAATGGTCCGGAGGTAAAGATTTATATATGGGAAGTCTTATTTTGGTCGTCGGAAAAGTTTCACACTTTATCGGTATTGTACCGGGAGTGCCGAAAGGGGTCCGGGGGTCCACCAGCCCCGGGGGGGGGGGGGCACATGGACTGTAGGGGGTGCGCCTTGGCCTATATGGGCCAATGGCACCAGCCCCAAGAGGCCCATGCGCCAAGAGATAAGAAAAAAAGGAGAGTCCTAAAGGGGGAAGGCACCTCTGAGGTGCCTTGGGGAGGAAGGACTCCTCCCTGGCCGCACCCTTCCTTGGAGGAAGGGCCAAGGCTGCGCCCCCCTCTCCCTTGGCCCTATATATAGTGGGGGGAAGGGAGGGCAGCAATACCTAAGCCCTGGCGCCTCCCTCTCCCTCCCGTGACACCTCTTCCTCCCCGCTTGCGCTTGGCGAAGCCCTGCCGTGATCCCGCTACTTCCACCACCACGCCGTCGTGTTGCTGGATCTCCATCAACCTCTCCTCCCCCCTTGCTGGATCAAGAAGGAGGAGACGTCGCTGCTCCGTACGTGTGTTGAACGCGGAGGTGCCGTCCGTTCGGCGCTAGGATCATCGGTGATTTGGATCACGACGAGTACGACTCCATCAACCCCGTTCTCTTGAACGCTTCCGCTCGCGATCTACAAGGGTATGTAGATGCACTCCCCTTCCCTCGTTGCTAGATTACTCCATAGATTGATCTTGGTGATGCGTAGAAAATTTTGAATTTCTGCTACGTTCCCCAACAGATAGCTTGTGCATATCCGTCTGATCCTGGATGAGTTGAAGCACCAAATCTCCTTCTTGAAAGGTTCTGGTTCTAACCCGGCGGCTATGATAACGACGTAGATCTTGCTGATAAATCACCGAATGGGCTGCCGCCATGTCACGCTCCTCATCTAACAGGTCAAGAGCTTCCTGCCGTGCCTTCTCGTTGTCAGCTTCAACGTAAGCTGCTACACGAGGTGAGTCATGACGGATGTCACTAGGAAGAACCGCTTACGCTCCATAAACCATGAAGAACGGTGTGTATCCTGTTGATCTGTTGGGTGTGGTATTGATGCTCCATAACACTGAAGGTAGCTCCTCAACCCAACAACCCGGCGTCCGTTGCAAATGAACCATAAGCCGGGGTTTGATGCCTCTCAAGATCTCTTGATTGGCCCTCTCCGCTTGACCATTGGACTGGGGGTGAGCCACTGATGACACGTCAAGCCGGATGTGCTCATGTTGACAGAACTCCTTCATGGCACCCTTTGACAGATTGGTACAATTGTCTGTTATAATGCTGTGTGGAAAGCCAAACCGGAAGATCACCTTTTTGATGAATTGAACCGCCGTGGCTGCGTCACACTTACTAACTGGCTCTGCCTCCACCCACTTCGTGAACTTATCAACCGCCACCAAAAGGTGGGTCTTCTTGTCCTTGGACCTCTTGAAAGGCCCAACCATATCCAGCCCCCAAGTTGCAAACGGCCAGGTGATTGGAATCATCCTCAATTCTTGAGCTGGTACATGAGCGCACCATGAGAATTTCTGACAGCCATCACATCTTTTGACCAAGTCCTCGGCATCAGCATGAGCTGTCAACCAATAGAAACCGTGATGAAACGCCTTGGCCACCAAAGATTTTGAACCGGCGTGGTGACCACAATCTCCTTCGTGGATCTCACACAAAATTTCATGGCCTTCCTCAGGAGACACACAGCGTTGAAACGCCCCTGTCACACTGCAATGATGTAATTCTCCATTGATAATTGTCATGGACTTGGACCGCCGGGTTATCTGCCTGGCCAAAGTTTCATCCTCTGGTAAATCGCCCCGGTTTATATACGCTAGATATGGAACCGTCCAATCCGGGATAACATGAAGAGCCGCCACCAACTGGGCCTCCGGATCAGGAAGAGCCAAATCCTCTTCACCAGGGAGCTTGACGGATGGATTATGCAAAACATCCAGGAAGACATTAGGTGGAACCGGTTTACGTTGGGAACCCAGGCACCTTAAAGCGTCCGCCGCTTCATTCTTCCGCCGGTCCACATGATCCACCTGATAACCTTTAAAGTGGCCTGCAACAATATCCACCTCACGGCGATATGCTGCCATTAGTGGGTCCTTGGAATCCCAAGTGTCGGACACTTGTTGAGCCACCAGATCCGAGTCACCGAAGCACTTAACTCGGCTTAGGTTCATCTCCTTAGCCATCCGAAGACCATGGAGTAAAGCATCATATCCTGCTGCATTGTTAGTGCAAGGGAACATTAAACGGAGAACATAACAAAACTTATCACCTCGTGGGGAAGTTAATACGACTCCAGCCCCCGAGCCCTCCAATTGCCTGGACCCATCAAAATGAATAGTCCAATAAGTATGATCCGGCTTCTCTTCTGGTGCTTGTAGTTCTGTCCAATCATTGATGAAATCCACAAGTGCCTGAGATTTGATCGCCGTTCGGGGTATGTATTTCAACCCGTGAGGCCCGAGCTCTATAGCCCACTTAGCAATCCGGCCAGTTGCTTCCCTGTTCTGGATTATATCCCCCAAAGGAGCGGAGCTGACCACCGTGATAGGATGACCTTGGAAATACTGCTTAAGCTTCCGGCTTGCCATGAAAACCCCATACACCAATTTTTGCCAATGCGGGTACCTTTGCTTGGACTCAATAAGCACCTCACTGATATAGTAAACCGGCCGCTGAACCGGATATTCCTTTCCTGCCTCCTTGCGCTCCACCACAATAGCCACACTAACAGCTCGAGCATTAGCTACCACATATAGCAACAATGGTTCTTTGTCCACTGGAGCAGCGAGAATCGGCGGATTAGCCAGCTGCCGCTTTAAGTCCTCAAATGCTTCATTAGCAGCGTCACTCCAGACGAAGTTATCCGTTTTCTTCAGCATTTGATATAAAGGTATGGCCTTCTCGCCAAGGCGACTGACAAACCGGCTCAACGCGGCAATCCGGCCTGCCAGGCGTTGAACATCATTGATACACTTCGGTTTAGCCAAGGAGGTGATGGCTTTGATCTTTTCCAGATTAGCTTCAATGCCCCTGTTAGACACCAAAAAGCCCAAGAGCTTGCCTACTGGTACACCAAAGACACACTTGGCCGGATTAAGCATCATTTTATAAACCCGCAGGTTATCAAAGGTTTCCTTCAAGTCATTAATCAATGTCTCCTTCTTCCTTGACTTTACCACAATATCATCCACATAGGCGTGAACATTGCGGCCGATCTGTTTATGCAGACAATTCTGCACACACCGTTGATAAGTCGCCTGGGCACTCTTGAGCCCAAAGGGCATGGACACATAGCAGAAGGCTCCGAAGGGAGTTATGAAGGTTGTCTTCTCCTGGTCCTTAACTGCCATTTTGATCTGATGATAACCAGAATATGCATCCAAAAAGCTTAAACGCTCGCAACCCGCCGTAGCACCAATAATTTGATCAATACGGGGAAGGGCAAAAGGATCTGCTGGACAAGCTTTGTTGAGATCTGTGTAGTCCACACACATACGCCAAGTGCCATTCTTCTTAAGGACCAGCACCGGATTAGCCAACCACTCAGGATGGAATACTTCAATGATAAATCCAGCCGCCAAGAGCCTGGCTACTTCTTCTCCAATAGCTTTGCGTCTTTCTTCATTGAACCGGCGGAGAAACTGCTTGATCGGTTTATACTTGGGATCAACATTGAGAGTGTGCTCAGCGAGTTCTCTCGGTACACCTGGCATGTCAGAAGGCTTCCATGCAAAGATGTCCCGATTCTCACGGATGAACTCGATGAGCGCGCTTTTCTATTTCGGATTCAAGTTAGCACTGATGCTAAACTGCTTGGACGAATCACCAGGCACGAAGTCAACAAGTTTAGTCTCATCAGCCGATTTAAACTTCAGGGCCGGATCATGCTCTGTAGTTGGTTTCTTCAATGAAGTCATATCTGCCGGATCAACATTGTCCTTGTAGAACTTCAACTCTTCCGTTGCACAAACCGACTCAGCATAAGCCGCATCACCTTCTTCACACTCCAAAGTAATCTTGCGGCTCCCATGCACGGTTATAGTTCCCTTGTGACCCGGCATCTTGAGCTGCAGATAGACATAACAAGGCCGTGCCATGAACTTAGCATAAGCTGGACGTCCAAATAGGGCATGATACGGGCTGCTGATTTTCACCACTTCAAAGGTCAAGGTTTCTGATCTCCAGTCATGCTCATCTCCAAAAGCCACCTCCAGAGCTATCTTACCAACAGGATATGCTGACTTACCAGGCACCACACCATGGAATACCGTATTGGACGGTTTAAGATTTTTATCTGTTAACCCCATGCGACGGAAAGTTTCATAATAAAGGATATTGATACTACTCCCTCCATCCATGAGTACCTTAGTGAACTTATAACCTCCCACCTGAGGTGCCACCACCAGAGCCAGATGACCCGGATTGTCAACCCGGGGCAGATGATCTTCTCTACTCCACACAATTGGCTGTTCGGACCAGCACAAATAACGGGGCACCGCCAGTTCAACGACATTCACCGCCCTTTTATAAAGCTTCTGATCACGCTTGTCCAAGCTAGTGCTGAAGACATGGTACTGTCCGCTATTCAACTGCTTCGGGTTGCTCTGGTTGTTGGGAAATGTAGTACTTTCAAAAAAAATCCTACGCACACGCAAGATCATGGTGATGCATAGCAACGAGAGGGGAGAGTGTTGTCTACGTACCCTCGTAGACCGAAAGCGGAAGCGTTAACACAACGCGGTTGATGTAGTCGTACGTCTTCACGATCCGACCGATCAAGTACCGAACGTACGGCACCTCCGAGTTCAGCACACGTTTAGCTCGATGACGTCCCTCGAACTCCGATCCAGCCGAGTGTTGAGGGAGAGTTTCGTCAGCACGACGGCGTGGTGACAATGTTGATATTCTACCGACGCAGGGCTTCGCCTAAGCACCGCTACGATATTATCGAGGTGTAATATGGTGGAGGGGGCACCGCACACGGCTAAGAGATCAATAGATCAATTGTTGTTGTGTCTATGGGGTGCCCCCCTGCCCCCGTATATAAAGGAGCAAGGGGGAGGCCGCCGGCCAAGGAGGAGGGCGCGCCAAGGGGGGAGTCCTACTCCCACCGGGAGTAGGACTCCTCCTTTCCTTGTTGGAATAGGAGAAGGGAAGGGAGAAGGAGAAAGAAGGAAGGGGGCGCCCCCCCTCCCTAGTCCAATTCGGACTAGTCCATGGGGAGGGGTGCGGCCACCCTTTGGGGCCTTTCTCTCCTTTCCCGTATGGCCCATTAAGGCCCAATACGAATTCCCGTAACTCTCCCGTACTCCGAAAAATACCCAAATCACTCGGAACCTTTCCGAAGTCCGAATATAGTCGTCCAATATATTGATCTTTACGTCTCGGCCATTTCGAGACTCCTCGTCATGTCCCCGATCTCATCCGGGACTCTGAACTCCTTCGGTACATCAAAACACATAAACTCATAATATAACCGTCATCGTGACGTTAAGCGTGCGGACCCTACGGGTTCGAGAACTATGTATACATGACCGAGACACCTCTCCGGTCAATAACCAATAGCTGAACCTGGATGCTCATATTGGCTCCCACATATTCTACGAAGATCTTTATCGGTCAGACCGCATATCAACATACGTTGTTCCCTTTGTCATCGGTATGTTACTTGCCCGAGATTCGATCGTCGGTATCTCGATACCTAGTTCAATCTCGTTACCGGCAAGTCTCTTTACTCGTTCCATAATACATCATCCCGCAACTAACTCATTAGTTACAATGCTTTCAAGGCTTATAGTGATGTGCATTACCGAGTGGGCCCAGAGATACCTCTCCGACAATCGGAGTGACAAATCCTAATCTCGAAATACGCCAACCCAACAAGTACCTTTGGAGACACCTGTAGAGCACCTTTATAATCACCCAGTTACGTTGTGACATTTGGTAGCACACAAAGTGTTCCTCCGGTAAACGGGAGTTGCATAATCTCATAGTCATAGGAACATGTATAAGTCATGAAGAAAGCAATAGCAACATACTAAACGATCGAGTGCTAAGCTAACGGAATGGGTCAAGTCAATCACATCATTCTCCTAATGATATGATCCCGTTAATCAAATGACAACTCATGTCTATGGCTAGGAAACATAACCATCTTTGATCAACGAGCTAGTCAAGTAGAGGCATACTAGTGACACTCTGTTTGTCTATGTATTCACACATGTATCATGTTTCCGGTTAATACAATTCTAGCACGAATAATAAACATTTATCATGATATAAGGAAATAAATAATAACTTTATTATTGCCTCTAGGGCATATTTCCTTCACTGGTAACCCGACTGCTGCTGCTGCTGTTGATTGCCCTGATGATTATAGCCGCCTTGGTTACCCTGATTACCTTGATTGTTATGTCCGCCCTGATTACCGTGGAAGCCTGAACCAGAATTTCCTCCGCCATAACCCGGCCCATGAGAGCAGGGGCCCGAACCGCCTCCTGATCCATGATCATACCGGAAAGAATCAGAATTTTTGAACTCTTGCATGATGTAACAATCTTTCCAGAGGTGTGTGGACGGTTCCTCCTTCGTCCCATGCTTCAAACAGGGCTGGTTCAACAGATAAGACAAACGGTCCAGATTAGGATTTGGCCTTCCACCGCGCTGGGGCGGTTTACCCTTACGCCGCTGGCCCTTGTCGTGTGTATTAGTGTTAGCCACAAAGTCTAAACTATGGTCCGCTTTACGCTTGCCGCCGTTTCCATGGCCCGCCGAGTTGTGGTGTTGCCCCTTGGCGTTGCCGCTCTTCTTTCCCTTCCCTGTCTTATCATCGTCAGACTCGGGATCCTTGGTACTATTAGAGTCGGCATACTTCACGAGTGCAGCCATGAGGGTTCCCATGTCATTACAATGACGTTTGAGCCGTCCCAACTTCAACTTCAGGGGTTCAAACCGGCAATTGCCTTCCAATGTTAAAACTGCGGTGTCAGCGTTAATGCGATCTGATGAATGCAAAATCTCCGAAACCCGGCGCACCCAATGGGTTGTTGATTCTCCTTCCTCCTGGACACAGGCAACTAAGTCCACAATTGACATGGGCTGTTTGCATGTATCCTTGAAATTCTGAATAAACCGGGCTCTCAACTCGGCCCATGACCTGATAGAATTAGCTGGTAAGCTCTTTAGCCAAGTGCGGGCCGTCCCTTCTAGCATCATGGTGAAGTACTTCGCACATGCCGCATCATCCACGTCCAGCATCTCCATGGCCATCTCATAGCTTTCGACCCATGTTTCAGGGGATAAATCGGCGGTGTAATTCGGCACCTTGCGCGGGCCCTTGAAATCCTTGGGCAGGTGCACATTGCACAGCGCTGGGACAAGACATGGCACTCCCAAGGAACTAGAGGTAACTCCTGGTTCCACTGATGTGGTTGGACGAACCGGGGTAAGCTGACGGGCTTCATGCTGCGCCGCCAACTCGACCTCTCTGCGTGCTCGATCCCGGTCCACCACCTCCTGAGCATCACCAGCGCCAGCCGCCGAGTTATTGCCACGGGGCGGATCACGGTTCCACGCATTACTTGACACTGCCGGTTCATCCATACGCCTGCTGTAACTCCGGCTTGGACGGGGAGTGGAATGAATCCGATCGCGACTATATGAATAGGCCTCCTGTTGAACCAAGGCTGTCTGAAGAAGCTCCTTAACCCGACGCGTCTCGACTGCTGCTGGAGAATCGCCTTCGATTGGGATGGCCGCCAGCTGTGAAGCGGCAGCGACAATGTTGTCCATCGGGTTAGAATAATGACCCGGTGGCGTGGGGACATGCGGTGCCACAATGTTGTTCTGACGAGGCGGATCCACCAAACGTGGCTGAACCGGCGCCCCTGCCCCCGGTGCCTCCACCCGGTTTACCACCGGCGGATTACTGGTCCCCGCTCCTGGGGTGTTAAAGAGATTTCTAGCGTCATAAACCGGCGGCAGGCGAGATCGGTGCTTCCTCTTTAGGACTTCGTTCGACGCACTTTGATCCAGCATAATCCGGTAAGCTTGTGCATCCAAAGCGGCCCGCTCTGCGGCTATCCTGGTATCCTCAGCTGCTAAATCGGCTTTGGCCTGAGTGATCTGATCTTTCACCTTTGCGATTTCCGCATTGTGTGCATCCTGATCCGCCGGGTTAACCTCCGCCATCAGCGTGTCGGGACCCCGATTCCAAGTCACATCGATCTAGCCGGTAACACCTCATATCACTTTGCGGCCTCATGCACGGTATTCCCACGGGTGTCGCCTTACCATGGCCCGGGACCATTTGCGTCTTTTGGCTCACGTATATGATAGTGTCGCTAGCATCCATATGACAGAGAACCCGGGCCGACATGACTAGTCGTGAACCCAAAGTGGCACTAACTTACGGGGACAGGCATACATGAATCAACATCGAGCATGTCGGTCAGCAGCGTGCGAATCCGGGCTGTAGCACTGGGCTAACAGGACTCCGGCGAACCGGGCTGTAGTAGGCTAGGCAGGACTCCGGATGTCAAAGCGTGACATTTCCCCGAAGGGACAGACACAGGAACGAAGTGAATCACATGCCGGCCAGTCAAGTGTTCCGGAGCAGTAGTGCTGGGCTAGCAGGACTCCGGTGAACCGGGCTGTAGCGGACTACTATGGCTGATGGAAGCACAAGACTACATTTCCCCATAAGAGAGGCTACCAAGGATAAACAACTAGGTTGTCGGATCCCACATACCAAGCATTTCAATCATACACACAATATGCTCGATATGTGCAAATACAACATGGCATCACAACAAGACTCTATGACCCAGAGTATTTATTCATTAGGCTCCGAAGAGCGAGATATTACAAACATGGGTCTCATGACCCAACATTCAGAGCATACAAGTCAAAGCACATGCGGAAGCTTAACATGTCTGAGTACAGACATCTACAAAAGAAAAAGGCTGTGAAGCCTGACTATCTACAAGACCCTGCCGAGGGCACAAGATCGTAGCTGAGGTATCAAGCTAAACGTCGAAGTCCACACGGAACTACTAGCGAGACTGACGTCTCTCTGCAAAACATAAAATAGGCAAACGTGAGTACAAATGTACCCAGCAAGACTTACATCAGAACTATCTACAGATGCATCGGTATCAACAAAGGGGGTGGTGGAGTTTAACTGCAGCAAGCCAGCTTTGACTCAGTGGCTATCCTGAACTACGACTGCAAGTAACTCTTTTGAGGTGGTGCACACGAGTCCACATATTCACCATATCAATACACCACTATGGATCCGCTCCCGTCTCCCTACGGGAACGCTATCCATAGCACTCACGCTTATCTTGCGCATTTTAGAGTATCCACTTTCACTTGTCTATGAACTGTTATAGGCAACCCAGAAGTCCTTTACCGCGGACACGGCTATTCGAATAGATCATATTAACCCTGCAGGTGTGTACTTCGTCACACACGCTCTCGCCACTTACCACCATGTACACGTCGTGTACCTCCGCAACCTTCAAGCGGAAGCCTGGTGAGGGAGTCGGCCACGACCTGACTAACCACACAAGTCTCTAGTCCAGGTTTATCGCCTATTCGGGTTCCATCCGCAAGGAGATCCGGCCGGGGTGTCGCTCACGGCCCCAAACGATGTTTGCAGGGTTCCCGAGCCCACCATCCGGGTGCCACTCGGTACACCAGGCCACGTGTGCCTAGTCTGCCCCAAGCCCACCTGTACCGGGTGCCACTTGGTAGACTACTAACACTACCTACAAACACCAGAAACTAGTTGCAACTCCTGGACAGAGATCAGGTTGATTAATAAGTCGAGAGAGCTTGGAGCGCCCGGAGCCCAATGTGTGGTAGTAACTATTCATGGATCACAAACACAGAACTCAGTTCCTGAGGACGGTTTCAATGAGACAACCCACCATGTACTCCTGCATGGCCTCTCACCGCTACCTTTACCAAATCGTGTTCACACACTTCGCTCTCACACAGTAGGACATGTTCACAACTTTCCAATTCATTCCCGATGAATCAGACCTGACACAACTCTAAGCAATAGCAGGCATGACAAACAAGCATGAATGAGTAGGCACATCAGGGCTCAAACAACTCCTACTCATGCTAGTGGGCTTCATCTATTTACTGTGGCAATGACAGGTCATGCAGAGGATAAAGGGGTTCAGCTACCGCAGCAAGTAACAGATGAATCGTTGTTGTCCTAATGCAGTAAAAGAGAGCAGGGGCGAGAGAGTGGGATTGTATCAGAATGAACAAGGGAGGTTTGCTTGCCTGGCACTTTTGAAGATAGTATAGCTCTTCATCGGTGTCATCGATCTCATCGTCGGAACACGTCTATCGAGAGGGAACAACCACCGGCAACAGAGAAGCAACACAATCAATGCAATGCACAATATGATGCATGCTATGACATGGCAATATGAATGTGTTTTGAGCTAATGCAACTAGCAACACATTAAATGGAGTTGGGTTGAACCTTAGGTTCAAATTCAAACTTCATATGTGGAAATTCAAATGCCATTTACATGATTTGTCCTAAACAGCAGCCATAAATTGTTCTAACATGCATGAAAATGGTACAGATGGATAGATTGCATTTTTCTGATAATTTTTCATATATAATTTGTTTCATTTGGAGTTATGGTTGAATTTCTATGAATTTTAGAAGTTTTGAGTGTTTTCTGGAATTTCCTGTATAAAAATAATTCCAGTAATTAAATTAATGCGTCAGCATTGCGTCAGGGTGATGTCAGCTGGTCAGCGGGGTCGTCCAGGTCAAACCTGATGTGTGGGGTCCACACGTCAGTGACTAACTAACTAACCTAAATTAATTAGTGTTAAACTAATACTAACTAAAAGCGTCAGGGGGTGGCCCACGCGTCAGTGACACAGGGGAGGTCAAACCCCCTGGTCAGCGGGGTCAAACCCGCCGGACTTGGTCCACGGCTCGTCGCCGGTGAAGCCTGAGACGGCAGAGGGGCTCGGGATTTGCCCACGGTCGACCAAATCGGCCGCGGTTTGGTCCTACGCGTAGCTGGGGCTCGCGCGCATCTGGTAGGGCAAGCGGGAGGAGCTGGGGTGGAGCGAGCTCACCGGAGTCGAGCTCGTGGCGGCGGCTGGAGTTCGGACGGGGCTGGGTTCGGCGCTACGGTGCACGGGAGGAGGAGCTGGTGGTGTCTACGGGCTCCTGGTGCTGCGTTGAGCACAACGGTGAGCTTGGCTTCGAGCCACTGTGGCTCTAGCCACGTCGGCGACGAGGCACGGCGGCGGCGAGCTTCAGCCGCGGTGGTTAGTGGGGCTAGAGGAGGAAATCGATGGCGGGGAGAGAGGGGTTGGGTGAGGGGCTCGCGGAGGTTGCAGCGGTGGCCTCTTCGAGCTCGGGGAAGGCCGGACGGCGACGAGTCGACGATGGGGATCCGCGGCGGCCGACGATGAAGAAGAGGTCAGGGACGGCGTTTTGAGGCGTCTGGCACCGAGTGGGTCGACGGGGAGGATGAGGGCGTCGAGGCGGAGGCCATGGACACGTCGGCGAGGCGAGGGAGGGCATGTGGCCATGGCTACGGCGACAGCGAGCTCACGGCTGTCTCGACCATGGTGGAGAGGGCGAGAGGGAGGCGAGGAGGAGAATGGCGGGGCGGTCAGAGTGATCCAGACGGCTCTGGCGGGTCTGTCCGCGTCGCCACGCAAGCTAGCAGGCAGGAGGTGGCACGGGCGCGTGTGTGCGCACGGCGAGCACACGCTTGGCGTCCTTCTGGCGCGGTGGAGACGACGACTGGCGTCGGCCAGCTGGTTTGGGCCGTGCTGGGCCAGGCCAGGTAAGCGCTAGGTGAGTTTGCTCTCTCTCTCTCTCTCTCTCTCTTTTATTTCTGTTTTCTAATATTCTGTAGTCTTTAGGGCTTTATTAAAAATACCAGGGCATTTCCAAAAATCATGAAACTAATCATGGCTACTGTTTAGAATATATCCAACATTAAACATTTTAGTTTATGATTATTTGAGCATTTAAAATATTTAATAGCATTTAAATGCCCAAATGCAAATACTATATGATTTAATTCAGAGCCCAAATATGTCATGGAAAAATGTGCAGCACCTCTGGTTATTGTTTCCAGCATTTTCCAAAAATGATGAACATTTTTAAAAGCCATTTGGAAACACTGAGAATATTTTAGTTGAACCTAGTGAATTCCTTTGATGCTAGGGTTTAGGCAATCCCCATTTCAATTTTCTGCAAAATTCAAACATGATGCACACATGAAGCTAGCCTAGTGCAATACGAGAAGCTAGGGATGTGACACAGCGTTGCCAACGCGTCAAAAAAATCAGATAGAACCTAAGCTGGCGGTCGCACAGGGCCTCCTGCCCCGCCCGCTGCCGACACAGCTGATCCAGAAATCATCGCCGCTGCGGTCGAAGAGTGGAGCGCCGGTTGCATGCCGGCCATGAAGATCGCAACCCGGTTTGGCAGATCAAAGGGGTCCGGAATACTGTCGCCATCGGAATAGCCCTCAATCCGGCCATCTTGTAACTGATATAACGACTCGATCTCTCCGGTCGATGACTCATCGCCGGAGTAAACGACGGTCTCACCACCAGATTCTGATCTATCCTCCGATTCCCCTCCATCGATAACTCCCACGAAGGCATGCTTCATGACAGGCTTGACCCGGGCAGATCTCGCACGCTGAGCCGTTTCGACGAGGTCGGTGCAGATGTCCGGCTCAGGGCCCGGTTCGCCGATCTTGCCAATGAAAACGTGTATGCCACCAAACGGGACCCGGTACCCATACTCGATTGAGCCGGCCTCGGGGCCCCAGCCTGCATCGTCGATGTAGAGCTTGCCGCAACGACTCTTGGTCATCCGGCCCACAACGTAACCCTTGAGTCCTTCGAAGTTGCCCTCCAAGAACTTGAAACCATCGTGCGATAGCCCCACGATGGGCGCCAACTGTCGTGGCTTTGTTACGGCAGATGTCCTAGAGAAAGGACTTAGTCGTGGAGCCATCGCTACGGGTTAGCTTAAAGGGGTTAAAGCGAACAAGGGACGCAAGAGAGTTTTATACTAGTTCGGCCCCTTACGATGAAGGTAAAAGCCTACATCTAGTTGTGATGGAATTGATCGGGTTTCGATGACCAGGGAGCGAATACGCTTTGCCTGAGTCTCGAGTTGTTGTCTATTGTCCCTGAACCGCCGCCGGGTCGTCCCCTTATATACATCGGTTGACGCCCGCCGGTTTACAGAATCCCGAGGCCGGCTCATAATCGTGTCCGGCTCGGTCTCTGCTACCTCTATCTTACAACACAAGTTTACATATCAATGCCGGTTTGTGTCTACAGGCCTTAAACTGGCTTTGGGCCCTGGGCCTTCATGAGGCGTCACCGTCTGTCTTCATGGGCTTCAGATACAGATGAACTACTTATGGGTTAACCCGGCCTCTCCTGGCCGGTTTACACCCAGTGGTAATATTCCCAACAGGACCTCTTCGGAAAGACTGTGTCTCGATCATCCATTTCTCAAACATCATGCAGTGCGAGAAATTCAACGGAGGAGATCGAGTCTTGTGGCGAAAAGTGCGCAAATCTCTGCAGAGTGTACAAACTAATCATGGTTAGCCGTGTCCCCGGTTATGGACATCTTGAGTATCTGGAACTTGAATTATTGATTTGATCTTAGCACGTTACTTAATAAATATGTTGGGTTATTAATACTATTTTGGGATTTGAGTTGGGGGTACCTTCTCATTAATGACATAAACTTTGTAGTTAAATAAAATCTATTCCTTTGTTGTAGGAAAAAATTGGTTTTATGCAAATATTAAACTTAGAGCCTCCGCGAGCCATATATGCATGTAGTGATAGCTGTTATTTGTTCATTGCTCTATAGTGTTATCTTGCCAGCATATTCCATGTGCTGACCTACACGGCTGCAACGTATCATGTTGCAGAATTTTCAGACGAAGAGTAAGGTGCGCTAGGTCGTTGTCATGCACTCAGTTTTGCCGTGGAGTTGGATGGACTCATTTATCTACGATGCTTCCGCAGTTATCTATTTTAGATGGCCTTCGGCCATATTATTGTAATAAGTACTCATTTTGAGACACTCGATGTAATAAGTGTGTGATTGAACTCTGTTATAAATCCTCGAGTACTGTGTGTGTCAGCAATACCGATCCAGGGATGACACTTAAGCACAAAGACTACGATCCATTGGGATCGGGTCGCTACAGAAGATTTAGATAAAGGGGTTAATATGTTGCAAAATGTTGATGATACTATTTCCCTCTTACAAAATGATTAGGAATGTGCAGATAATTTGAAATTTATTTTGAGCGCCTTTGAGTAGATGTCTAGATTAACAATCAGTTTTCACAAAACTAAAAATTTTCTGTTTGGGGAGGCTATTAATAAATCCAAAATTTTACTTATGAGGTTGGGGAGATCCCACTAAAATAAACGGGGTTTCTTGTTTCCAATATTAAAATTTTGAACAAACATTAGAACATGGCAACTGAAAAAGTTGAAAAGTGATGTCTGTGCTGGCAAGGCAGGTTATTGAACATTGTTGGAAGAATAACACTTGTCACTAACATGCCTCTATATATGATGTCTTTCTACCCTCTTTCTGTGGGAGTTAGAAAAGAAAAGCTAACTTTGAAACTTATGTGTTTGGTAGGCTCATGAAGACAAGAAAAAAATATATCATTTTGTAAAATGAAAATCTTGCTATCAACCAAAAGATCAGGGGGCACTTGTGATACTCAATATGAACATCATGAATAAGGCACTGTTGGCTAAGCGGTTATGGAAACTAGAAACTGAAAGTGATCTATGGCAAGATGTTCTGTTAAAAAAATGTGTCAAAGGTAAATGCATTTCTGGTATCAAACATAAAGTGGGAGATTCCCATTCCTGGTCCAGTCTTCTTAAGGTCAAAAACTTTTTTCTATAAAAATTGCAAGAGATTTTGGGAGATGGGAAGAACACTAGATTTTGGGAAGACTAGTGGGTGGGAGATAAACCACTCAAAGTGGCATACCCTAGGTTGTATTTACTCAGTTTCTATCATGATATTACTATTGTTGATGCTATTATCAAAGGGTGGAGCGGCTTCACTTTTAGGAGAACTCTCATGGGTGAATCACTACACCTTTGGAATAGCTTGAAAATGCAGCGTGAAGAGGTTATGATGTTTGGAGGTAAAGATCCAACTAGATGGATTCTAAGTGCAGATATTTTTTTGTGAGATCTCTTTATGTCTCTCTTATTAAATTGAAGGGTTTTTTATTTCTTTGCCCCTGGTTCTATAGCTCTACTCATTCATCCCCACTATGTTAACTTTTGCTCACTTTTCCCCACTCCCTTGCCCAAAACCCTCAGAACAGGTTACAACGAACGTTGTCGTCGGTTCAATGCCTTTGACCGTTAACTCTGACGAGTGGGGCCGCGTAGGGACGAGTACACCTTTGACCGTTATCCATATAGTTGTTTCGTATGCTGACCGTACAGGTATTCGTATACGTGGGCGCATGCAACGGTCCGCGGTCGTGGGGTAGCACGTGTCCATGGGACATGCCTGAAATGTCCCATCGTACAAAGAGGGGCAACCACCTCCATTGCCCCTACCATTTTCCCCCAAATCCCCTCCCTGCCGCATCATCTTCCTCTCCCCCACCGGCGTCGTCTCGCTCTCCTCCACTGCCTTAACCACACTGTCTCGCTCTCCCCCACCGCATCCTCTTCCTCACCTTCATCGCCTTCACCCGGAGATGGCTGAAGCCCGTGGCGACGCCGGCGCAGCGGCCGGAGATGTGGTCGAGCTGCAGGGCGCGGTGACCGCGGATGTCGGCGGCGTCCATGGCGGTGCGGGGAAACTCGCAATCGCTGCAGATGTGGAGAAGGAGGTGGCGGGCTCCGCCTCAGCGCTGTAGAAGGTGACGGCGTCGAGCGGTGCAGTCAATCCCGATACCCCCCATGCACAGCCTGGCGAGGAGCAGGAGGTATTTGCACTTGCTTTGCTTTAGGATATTAGCTTGTAGAATTAGTTGGATTGGTTAGATTATGGATTCATACCGTAGTTCAGATGGTTAGAGTAGTTGGTTTGACGGATGGGCCGGGGTTTTCTGTATTAGGGGGATGGGGTTTTTTGTACTAGGGTTTGTTGGATAAATTTGTTGCAAAAATGCTACATAGATCTGTTTATTAGATGTGCTTCAATGCTACACAGATGTATGCTTATTAGATTTGTTTTTAATGCTCACAGATTGGGGTTTTCAATGCTACAGACGTGTATGCTTATTAGATTGGGAGATTGGGTCCCTATTAGATTTGTTTTTGAATGCTACTCAGATTGGGGTTTTGAATGTCATATGCCCAAATGGAATCCATTGATTAAGAAGTTATTTGATTCATTAGTATATAAATTTGTCCACAATATGTAGTTATGTTAGCTCTGTTCTTCAATGTGTGTGCATGACCAATGATCAGTGTGTTATTTGAATGTCATATTGGGGTTTTTGATCAATGTGTGTACAAATCTAATACATTGATATACTAGTGATGGATGTGGTTTTTTAATGCATAGAGCTAAGGGGCATAGAAATAAAAAAAACCCACTTCTAAAACATTTATGATATTGGGAGTATATTAGCCCTATGATCAATGTGTCATGTGTGCATATCTAAATTTTCAATTGGCTACTAGTGATGGATGTAATTGTATATTCAGGA
The DNA here is from genome assembly GCF_002575655.3 of Aegilops tauschii subsp. strangulata. Classification (NCBI taxonomy): domain Eukaryota; kingdom Viridiplantae; phylum Streptophyta; class Magnoliopsida; order Poales; family Poaceae; genus Aegilops; species Aegilops tauschii. The sequence goes on from NC_053039.3 coordinate 364,072,639, forward strand.
GGATGATGGTTGGGGAGGGGGGGAAGAGGAAGCTGGCCGACTACGACCCGTACGAGGGGGCGTTTAGTGACGATTCTGAATATGAGGTAAGCCTATCCCTTGTTCATTTAGTTCCTTTGACATGGTGTATATGAATCTATAATGTATTAATGCAATTCATTCATGTGTGCAGTATGATTCTGGAGATGATTTGTACAAGGGCAACGCCGCGTCCTTCACAGCCAAGGAGGTGGAGAAGATCAAGGCCAAGGGAGTTGCTTCCTTATACAACCGCAAGTTCAAGAAGTGGCACTGCCCCTACTGCACCACCAAGCCAAAGCCCAAGGATGGCCGCTTCGATCACCTTCTGTCTCATGCAGAGGATGTAGCGATCCGCGGGGAGGACTACATGATCAGGGGGCAGCATGTCGCACTCGCGAAGGCCCTGACTACGGCATGAAGTGATGTGATGATGTGATGTTGTGATAGTGTGATGCTGTGAACTAAATCTTAATCTTTTGGGTACTTACGGTCCGGTTACTTATGGTAACTTAATGTGGCTGTTTATGGTGTGAACTTAATCTATGGTGATGCTAGTAACATATTATTCTATCTATATTTGTCTGTCCTTATATTTGCCTGTGGTTATGGTTAGTTCTACTTAGATGTTGTGAACTATGAGTTTAGGTGTTGCAATGATCAAACATGTTGTTCTAGTGTTGCTTCACTGATCAGACATGGTGTTTCAGTGTTGCTTCACTGATCACTTCAGTGTTGCTTCACTGATCACACATGTTGTTTCAGTGTTGCTTCACTGATCACACATGTTATTGGTGTCATGTTTATTAATCAAATCAAATGCATGCTTTTTCCCACCAGCAAATTATCTATGTATGTTTGTGTAAATTCAAGAAAATGCAAAAAAATAAAACCTTGGCAAACTATCTATGTTTGTGTAGGAGATCATGTGTGCAAAATTTGAGGTGATTTAGAGGAGGTCCAAGAAATTTGAAGTTGAGAAATGTGCTCCAAATGAGCTCCCAGGCTAGGGTAAATAGCCCATTTGTAATCAAGTTTTTTTGGACCTACTCTAAATGAGCCAAACGTTTTTATTAACACCTATTCAATCTATATAGTGTAGATTCAAAGTCTCACTTTTTTTGAATTAATCTTCATATTTTTACATTTTCTTTTAAAAATATGCTTTAATATCAAAACTATTAAAAAACACATTTAAAATATGAAAATGGAAAACTAAGTTCAAATCCTTCTTATTCACTTTGAAATAAAGCTTTGGTGATATTTTTGATTTTTTTAAATTTTCCAAAAACAGAAGGTAACCCTACCTCATCTTCTTGAACTCTATGAAATCTTGTAGGTGATAACTCATATGTGTGAAGGTTTTCTCATGAAAATGACCATAGACCAAGTTTATAATTTTTGGTTGGTAACATGTCACATAAGACAACATTGTGCGCAGGTTTCATTTTTTTATTTTTTTAAATTAATGGTGCTCATTTGACCTCGATCGTGCCAGCTAGGGTTTTTTCATGAAAAATGATGATAGACCAAGTTTAGTATTTTTCCTCATTAGTGTGTCTTATAAAACGACGAACGGCGAAGGTTTCATATTTTTTGATTTTTTTTAAATTAGTTATGCTCAGTCAAAGCTTTTGTAACCCCGTTGACCAGCCCAAAACCCCTCTAAACCCCGGCGGGTTTCGCCTAACCCTAGCTCCGAACGTCAGCCGTCCGATCATACCCTGGCGCCAAGCGACAACCCTCAGATGTGGTCTTCTAGAAGGAATTCGGTGGGCAGGCTGCGTGCAGGCTCCGGGCCGTTGGATCACAAGGACGGCTCCGCATCGTTGGATCGAGGGGCGATCCGCGAGAGGCGATCCTGTTGGTTGTGCTCGACTGCTCGCCCACCACTGACTCTGCGAAAAAACGTTGTTATTGGGCCCAAAAGGAAACCAAGCTCTCGTTGGGCCGTCAAATTGCGTCGTTTTTTTTGTGAACGTGTTGGCTCTGTTTTTTTGCATCGTTTGAAATTACACAACAATTGATCTTGCGTAGAAAATTTAGTTCTTTTTGTTCTATACAAATGCAAACTGACCAAATTTATAAGGGTTAAATTTATTTTTATCATGCAAAATGGCCACAAACTATTAAAAAATGGGTCATTTTGCATTTGTATAATGGCCACAAGCCCTCTATCTTTTTTTATCATGCAAAATGACCAATTTTTTTAAGGAAATATGCCCTAGAGGCAATAAAAAGGTTTTTATTTCTATTTCCTTATATCATGATAAATGTTTATTATTCATGCTAGAATTGTATTAACCGGAAACTTAGTACATGTGTGAATACATAGACAAACAGAGTGTCCCTAGTATGCCTCTACTTGACTAGCTCGTTAATCAAAGATGGTTAAGTTTCCTAGCCATGGACATGTGTTGTCATTTGATGATCGGGATCACATCATCAGAGAATGATGTGATGGACAAGACCCATCCATTAGCTTAGCATAATGATCGTTTAGTTTTATTGATATTGCTTTCTTCATGACTTATACATGTTCCTCTGACTATGAGATTATGCAACTCCCGAATATCGGATGAACACCTTGTGTGCTATCAAATGTCACAATGTAAATGGGTGATTATAAAGATGCTCTACAGGTGTCTCCGATGGTGTTTGTTGAGTTGGCATAGATCGAGATTAGGATTTGTCACTCCGTGTTTCGGAGAGGTATCTCTGGGCCCTCTCGATAATGCTCATCAGTATAAGCCTTGCAAGCAATGTGACTAATGAGTTAGTTACGGGATGATGCATTACGGAACGAGTAAAGAGACTTGCTAGTAACGAGATTGAACTAGGTATGATGATATCGATGATCGAATCTCGGGCAAGTAACATACTGATGACAAAGGGAACAACGTATGTTGTTATGCTGTTTGACCGATAAAGATCTTCGTAGAATATGTAGGAGCCAATATGAGCATCCAGGTTCCGCTATTGGTTATTGACCGAAGATGTGTCTCGGTCATGTCTACATAGTTCTCGAACCCGTAGGGTCCGCACACTTAACGTTCGATGACGATTTGTATTATGAGTTATGTGATTTGATGACCGAAGATTGTTCGGAGTCCCAGATGAGATCACAAACATGACGAGGTGTCTCGAAATGGTCGAGAGGTAAAGATTCATATATTGGAAGGTTGCATTCGGACATCGGAATGGTTCCGAGTGATTCGTGCATTTTTCCGGAGTACCGGGAGGTTACCGGAACCTCTCTGGGGAAGATTGGGCCTACATGGGCCATAGGGAAGAGGGGAGGCAGCCCCCAAGGAGCAGCCGCGCCCCTCCCTATAGTGAGTCCGAATTGGACTAGGGAGGGGGGCGCGCCTCCCCTTTCCTCCTCCTCTCCCTTCCCTCTTTCCCCCTCTCCGGAAAACGAAAGGGAGTCCAACTAGGATTGGGAGTCCTAGTTGGACTCCCCTCTATGGCGCGCCCCCTAGGTCGTCCGCCTCCTCCTCCGCTCCTTTATATACGGGCGAGGGGGGACCCCATAGACACACAAGTTTGTCTTAACCGTGTGCGGTGCTCTCCTCCACAGTTACACACCTTGGTCATATCGTCACAGTGCTTAGGCGAAGCCCTGTGCCGGTAACGTCATCATCACCGTCGCCACGCCGTTGTGCTGACGGAACTCTCCCTCGTCCTCAATTGTATCAAGGGATCGAGGGACGTCATCGAGCTGAACGTGTGCTGAACGCGGAGGTGCCGTACGTTCGGTACTTGGATCGGTTGGATCGCGAAGACGTTTGACTACATCAACCGCGTTACTAAACGCTTCCACGTTCGGTCTACGAGGGTACGTGGACACACTCTCCCTGCTCGTTGGTATGCATCTCCTAGATAGATCTTGCGTGATCGTAGGCAAAAAAATTAAATACTACGTTCCCCAACAGTGGCATCCGAGCCAGGTCTATGCGTAGATGTTATATGCACGAGTAGAACACAAAGAGTTGTGTGCGATAATAGTCATACTGCTTGCCAGCAACATCTTACTTTGATTAGGTGGTATTGTTGGATGAAGCGGCCCGGATCGACATTACATGACCACGTTCATGAGACTGGTTCTACTGACGTGCTTCGCACACAGGTGGCTAGCGGGTGTGTGTTTCTCCAACTTTAGTTGAATCGAGTTTCACTACACCCGGTCCTTGTTGAAGGTTAAAACAGCACACTTGACAAAAAATCGTTGTGGTTTTGATGCGTAGGTAAGAACGGTTCTTGCTAGAAGCCCATAGCAGCCACGTAAAACTTGCAACAGCAAAGTAGAGGATGTCTAACTTGTTTTTGTAGGGCTTGTTGTGATGTGATATGGTCAAGACGTGATGAGATATAAATTGTTGTATGAGATGATCATGTTTTGTAACAGTTATCGGCAACTGGCAGGAGCCATATGGTTGTCGCTTTATTGTATGAAATGCAATCGCCATGCAATTGCTTTACTTTATCACTAAGCGGTAGCGATAGTCGTAGAAGCAATAGTTGGCGAGACGACAACGATGCTTCGATGGAGATCAAGATGTCAAGCAGGTGACGATGGTGATCATGACGGTGCTTTGGAGATGGAGATCAAAGGCACAAGATGAGGATGGCCATATCATATCGCTTATTTTGATTGCATGTGATGTTTATCCTTTATGCATCTTATTTTGCTTAGTACGACGGTAGCATTATAAGATGATCTCTCACTAAAAAAATTTCAAGGTATAAGTGTTCTCCCTAAGTATGCACCGTTGCTATAGTTCTTCTTGCCGAGACACCACGTGATGATCGGGTCTGATAAGCTCTACGTTCACATACTTCGGGTGCAAGCCAGTTTTGCACACACAGAATACTCGGGTTAAACTTGACGAGCCTAGCATATGCAGATATGGCTTCGGAACACTGAGACCAAAAGGTCGAACGTGAATCATATGGTAGATATGATCAACATAGTGATGTTCACCATTGAAAACTACTCCATCTCACGTGATGATCGGACATGGTTTAGTTGATTTAGATCACGTGATCATTTAGCTGACTAGAGGGATGTCTATCTAAGTGGGAGTTCTTAAGTAATATGATTAATTGAACTTTAATTTATCATGAACTTAGTACCTGATAGTATTTTGCATGTCTATGTTGTTGTAGATCAATGGCATGTGCTACCATTCCTTTGAATTTTAATGTGTTCCTAGAGAAAGCTAAGTTGAAAGATGATGGTAGCAACTACACGGACTGGGTCCGTAACTTCAGGATTGTCCTCATTGCTGCACAGAAGAATTACTTCCTGGAAGCACCACTAGGTGCAAGACCCGCTGCAGGAGCAACTCCAGATGTTATGAACGTCTGGCAGTGCAAAGCTCATGACTACTCGATAGTTCAGTGTGCCATGCTTTACGGCTTAGAACCGGGACTTCAACGACATTTTGAACGTCATGGAGCATATGAGATGTTCCAGGAGTTGAAGTTAATATTTCAAGCAAATGCCCGGATTGAGAGAATTGAATTCTCCAATAACTTCTACAGCTGCAAAATGGAGGAGAATAGTTCTGCCAGTGAACATATACTCAGAATGTCTGGGTACCACAACCACTTGACTCAAGTGGGAGTTAATCTTCCTGTTGATAGTGTCATTGACAGATTTCTTCAATCACTACCACCAAGCTACAAAAGCTTCGTGATGAACTATAATATGCAAGGGATGGATAAGACAATTCCTGAGCTCTTCGTGATGCTAAAGGCTGCAAAGGTAGAAATCAAGAAGGAGCATCAAGTGTTGATGGTTAACAAGACCACTAGTTTCAAGAATAAGGGCAAAGGGAAGAAGGGGAACTTCAAGAAGAACGGCAAGCAAGTTGCTGCTCAAGTGAAGAAGCCCAAGTCTGGACCTAAGCCTGAGACTGAGTGCTTCTACTGCAAAGGGACTGGTCACTGGAAGCGGAACTACCCCAAGTATTTGGTGGATAAGAAGGATGGCAAAGTGAAAGGTATATTTGATATACATGTTATTGATGTGTACCTTACTAATGCTCGTAGTAGCGCCTGGGTATTTGATAGTGCTTTTGTTGCTCATATTTGCAACTCGAAACAGGGGCTACGGAATAAGCGAAGATTGGCTAAGGACGAGGTGATGATGCGCGTGGGAAATGGTTCCAAAGTTGATGTGATTGTTGTCGGCACGCTACCTCTAAATCTACCTTCGGGAATAGTTTTAGACCTGAATAATTGTTATTGGTGCCAGCGTTAAGCATGAACATTATATCTGGATCTTGTTTGATGTGAGATGGTTATTCATTTAAATCAGAGAATAATGGTTGTTCTATTTATATGAGTAATATCTTTTATGGTCATGCACCCTCGATGAATGGTCTATTTTTGTTGAATCTCGATAATAGTGATACACATATTCATAGTATTGAAGCTAAAAGATATAAGTTTAATAATGATAGTGCAACTTATTTGTGGCACTGCCATTTAGGTCATATTGGTGTAAAGCGCATGAAGAAACTCCATGCTGATGGGCTTTTGGAATCACTTGATTATGAATCACTTGATGCTTGCGAACCATGCCTCATGGGCAAGATGACTAAGACTCCGTTCTCCGGAACAATGGAGCGAGCAACAGACTTGTTGGAAATAATAAATACTGATGTATGCGGTCCAATGAGTGTTGAGGCTCGCGGCGGGTATCGTATTTTCTGACCTTCACAGATGATTTGAGCAGATATGGGTATATCTAGTTGATGAAACATAAGTCCGAAACATTTGAAAAGTTCAAAGAATTTCAGAGTGAAGTGGAAAATCATCGTAACAAGAAAATAAAGTTTCTACGATCTGATTGTGGAGGTGAATATTTGAGTTATGAGTTTGGTCTTCATTTGAAACAATGTGGAATAGTTTCGCAACTCGCGCCACCTGGAACACCACAGCGTAATGGTGTGTCCGAACGTCGTAATCGTACTTTATTAGATATTGTGCAGTCAATGATGTCTCTTACTAATTTACCGCTATTGTTTTGGGATTATGCTTTAGAGACGGCTGCATTCACGTTAAATAGGGCACCATCTAAATCCATTGAGATGACACCATATGAATTGTGGCTTGGCAAGAAACCCAAGTTGTCGTTTCTTAAAGTTTGGGGCTGCGATGCTTATGTGAAAAAGCTTCAACCTGATAAGCTCAAACCCAAATCAGAGAAATGTGTCCTCATAGGATACCCAAAGAGACTGTTGGGTACACCTTCTATCACATATTCGAAGGCAAGATATTCGTTGCTAAGAATGGATCCTTTCTAGAGAAGGAGTTTCTATCGAAAGAAGTGAGTGGGAGGAAAGTAGAACTTGATGAGGTAATTGTACCTGCTCCCTTATTGGAAAGTAGTTCATCACAGAAATCAGTTCCAGTGATTCATACACCAACTAGTGAGGAAGCTAATGATAATGATCATGAAACTTCTGATCAAGTTACTACTGAACCTCGTAGGTCAACCAAAGTAAGATCCGCACCAGAGTGGTACGGTAATCCTGTTCTGGACGTCATGTTACTTGACCATGATGAACCTATGAACTATGAGGAAGCGATGATGAGCCCAGGTTCCGCAAAATGGCTTGAGGCCATGAAATCTGAGATGCGATCCATGTATGAAAACAAAGTGTGGACTTTGGTTTACTTGCCCGATGATCGGCAAGCAATAGAGAATAAATGGATCTTCAAGAAGAAGACTAACGCTGACGGTAATGTTACTGTCTACAAAGCTCGACTTGTTGCGAAAGGTTTTCGACAAGTTCAAGGAGTTGACTACGATGAGACCTCCTCACCCATAGTGATGCTTAAGTCTGTCCGAATCATGTAAGCAATTGCCGCATTTTATTATTAGGAAATTTGGCAAATGGATGTCAAAACTGCATTCCTTAATGGATATCTTAAAGAAGAGTTGTATATGATGCAACCAGAAGGTTTTGTCGATCCAAAAGGTGCTAACAAAGTGTGCAAGCTCTAGCGATCCATTTATGGACTGGTGCAAGCCTCTCGGAGTTGGAATATACGCTCTGATAGTGTAATCAAAGCATATGGTTTTATACAGACTTTTGGAGAAGCTTGTATTTACAAGAAAGTGAGTGGGAGCTCTGTAGCATTTCTAATATTATATGTGGATGACATATTATTGATCAAAAATGATACTGAATTTCTGAATAGCATAAAAGGATACTTGAATACAAATTTTTCAATGAAAGATCTCGGTGAAGCTGCTTATATATTGGGCATCGAGATCTATAGAGATAGATCAAGACGCTTAATTGGACTTTCACAAAGCACATATCTTGATAAAGTTTTGAAGAAGTTCAAAATGGATCAATCAAAGAAATGGTTCTTGCACGTGTTACAAGGTGTGAAGTTGAGTCAGACTCAATGCCCGACCACTTCAGAAGATAGAGAGAAAATGAAAGTCATTCCCCATGCCTCAGCCATAGGTTCTATCATGTATGCAATGTTGTGTACCAGACCTGATGTGTGCCTTGCTATTAGATTAGCAGGGAGGTACCAAAGTAATCCAGGAGTGGATCACTGGACAGCAGTCAAAAACATCCTGAAGTACCTGAAAAGGACTAAGGATATGTTTCTCGTTTATGGAGGTGACAAAGAGCTCGTTGTAAATGGTTACGTTGATGCAAGCTTTGACTCTGATCCAGATGACTCTAAGTCACAAACCGGATACGTATTTATATTGAATGGTGGAGCTGTCAGTTGGTGCAGTTCCAAACAGAGCGTCGTGGCGGGATCTATGTGTGAAGCGGAGTACATAGCTGCTTCAGAAGCAGCAAATGAAGGAGTCTGGATGAAGGAGTTCATATCCGATCTAGGTGTCATACCTAGTGCATCGGGTCCAATGAAAATCTTTTGTGACAATACTGGAGCAATAGCCTTGGTGAAGGAATCCAGGTTTCACAAGAGAACCAAGCACATCAAGAGATGCTTCAATTCCATCCGTGATCTAGTCAAGGAAGGAGACATAGAAGTTTGCAAACTACATACGGATCTGAATGTTGCAGACCCATTGATTAAGCCTCTTCCACGAGCAAAACATGATCAGCACCAAGACTCCATGGGTGTTAGAATCATTACTATGTAATCTAGATTATTAACTCTAGTGCAAGTGGGAGACTGAAGGAAATATGCAATAGAGTCAATAATAAAGTTGTTATTTATATTTCCTTATATCATGATAAAATTTTGTTATTCATGCTAGAATTGTATTAACCAGAAACTTTGTACATGTGTGAATACATAGACAAACAGAGTGTCCATAGTATGCTTCTACTTGACTAGCTCATTAATCAAAGATGGTTAAGTTTCCTAGCCATGGACATGTATTGTCATTTGATGATCAGGATCACATCATTAGAGAATGATGAGATGGACAAGACCCATCCATTAGCTTAGCATCATGATCGTTTAGTTTTATTGCTATTGCTTTTTTCATCACTTATACATGTTCCTCTGACTATGAGGTTATGCAACTCCCGAATACCGGATGAACACCTTGTGTGCTATCAAACATCACAACGTAAATGGGTGATTATAAAGATGCTCTACAGGTGTCTCCGATGGTGTTTGTTGAGTTGGCATAGATCGAGATTAGGATTTGTCACTCCGTGTTTCGGAGAGGTATCTCTGGGCCCTCTCGGTAATGCTCATCACTATAAGCCTTGCAAGCAATGTGACTAATGAGTTAGTTACGGTATGATGCATTACGGAACGAGTAAAGAGACTTGCCAGTAACGAGATTGAACTAGGTATGATGATACCGACGATCGAATCTCGGGCAAGTAACATACTGATGACAAAGGGAACAACGTATGTTGTTATGCGGTTTCACCGATAAAGATCTTCCTAGAATATGTAGGAGGCAATATGAGCATCCAGGTTCTGCTATTGGTTATTGACCGGAGATGTGTCTCGTTCATGTCTACATAGTTCTCGAACCCATAGGGTCCGCACGCTTAACGTTCGATGACGATTTGTATTATGGGTTATGTGATTTGATGACCGAAGATTGTTTGGAGTCCCGGATGAGATCACAAACATGACGAGGTGTCTCGAAATGGTCGAGAGGTAAAGATTCATATATTGGAAGGTTGCATTCAGACATCGGAATGGTTCCGAGTGATTCGGGCATTTTTCCGGAGTACCGGGAGGTTACCGGAACCCCCCGGGGGAAGATTGGGCCTACATGGGCCATAGGGAAGAGGGGAGGCAGCCCACAAGGGGCAACCACGCCCCTCCCTATAGGGAGTCAGAATTGGACTAGGGAGGGGGGGCGCCCCCCCTTTCCTTCTCCTCCTCCTCTCCCTTCCCTCTTTCCCCCTCTCCGGAAAAGGAAAGGGAGTCCAACTAGGATTGGGAGTCCTAGTTGGACTCCCCTCTATGGCGCGCCCCCTAGGCCGGCCGCCTCCTCCTCCCCTCCTTTATATACGGGGGAGGGGGCACCCCATAGACACACAAGTTTCTGTTAACCGTGTGCGGTGTCCCCCTCCACAGTTACACACCTCGGTCATATCGTCGCAGTGCTTAGGCGAAGCCCTGCGCCGGTAACTTCATCATCACCGTCGCCATGCCGTCGTGCTGACAGAACTCTCCCTCGTCCTCAACTGGATCAAGAGATCGAGGGATGTCATCGAGCTGAACGTGTGCTGAACGCGGAGGTGTCGTACGTTCGGTACTTGGATCGGTTGGATTGCGAAGACGTTCGACTACATAATCGCATTACTAAATGTTTCCGCTTTCGGTCTACGAGGGTACGTGGACACACTCTCGCCTCTCGTTGCTATGCATCTCCTAGATAGATCTTGCGTGATCGTAGGCAAAAAAATAAATACTGCGTTCCCCAACAAATTTTAAGGGCCAAATTTATTTTGATCATGCAGAATGGCCACAAGCCCTTCAAAAATTGTCTCTTTTTGTTCATATAATATATATATGACCATGGATTCCCACGCGTGCAATTAGCGTCTTTTTCTTCTTCTTTTCAAACCACTGTTTCCCATGCGTGTACAATCCCAATGCTGCGGTGGGCTTGACAAACGGGCTACTAACTTCACATTTGACCCCGTTATTGCCACGGCCAAATAACACGTAGCACTACAGCTATTTAAGCCACACTCTGCCTCTGCCATCCCTCATCCATCTGCCCTTCTTGCTCTTCAACCCCTTCTCCTTCTTCTGCACATCCCTCAGCCATGCAGTACACCAGACCAACCTACCGCTTCCCACCCACCATTCCGGAGAGGCTCTACCCTACCGGCGTGTACGTTGATCGCACACTACGTGTGTGGGCGATATCATGGCTGAGGACCACAAGGAACTTCATCGAGTTCTTCCTCGCGTCCGGCTACCACCACCTCCCGAGGGGATCTCCAACGATGTTCCGCGTCGAGGAGGTCATCCAAAACTGGGTGGTGGCTGCTCTCCTTGCCCACTTCACCAACACATTCGACGCCTTCTACCTCCTCGGCCGGGTGTTTTGGTGTGGCTCCGAGTTCATCACTTTCACCACCCACAACAGGTTCACGGAGTACACCAACATCTTCCCCACCGCGACGCGCATGCACACTCTTCCGTACCCCATCGACAACACCCCGAAGGAGCAGTGAAAAGGGCGCCCGGAGGAGGAGCGAGGTGGAGAAGGCGGCGGCTAGGGTTCTAAACCCTCTATCTTTTTTAGTCTATGTTATGTTAAGTTGTAATTGAACTATGTTGGAGTTGCTATGGGCTTGTTGGCTTAAGTTTTCTATCTATTCTATTATTAAGTTCTTCCTAGTTTGAACTATGTAATCGTGTTATGGGCTTGTTGGCCCTATCTACATATTGGGACTACATATTTGTTGACTATTTTCTTAGAGAGCTCGGCTTGTTAGTAGGGTTCCCTTGTTAGTAACCACCTAGTGCATGCAAGCAAGCTTTGTTAGTAGGGATGAATGAGTAGAGCTAAGCAAGGGAGTGGCTCTTTTTTTTACACAAGCCACAAATATGTAGCCACCTAGCTAGAAGAGAGGAACCAGCGGCAGTGATCGTCGCTTCATCCGTGGCGGCTGGCGTGCAAGAAAGTTGCTCGGTCAGTGCATCGTGGCGGATGCATCGGCGCATGCAGGCTCGGTCGGTGCATCGTGGGATCGTGGCATCGGCGCATGCATGCTCGATCGATGCATGCAGGAAGGCTTTGCTGGGTGCATGCATAGTAGGCTTCTGTCCTAGTGGCGCGCACAGACGTTTAATGCAAGGGACGACCCAACGGTCGAACAGTGACACCACCCAACGCATCCCCACTTGTCAGGTCAAACGGACGACACAGTCCAGCGTTGCCCCACTAGTCAGAGTTAACGGTCAAGCCTTTGACCCGACGGCAACGTCCGTTGTGCCCAGTTATGAGGGTTTCTGGCAAGGGAGTGGGGAAAATTGAGCAAACATTAAGAGTGCGGGGATGAATGAGTATTGCTAAGGAACCAGGGGCACAGATGTAAAAATACCTAAATGGAATGTGGTTTCCCTCACAAATATTGTGGAACACTAAAATTACGGCTAGGGTTAAATTTTTTTCTCTGGTTGATGACTGATAACCCACAAGTATAGGGGATCAATTGTAGCCTCTTTCGATAAGTAAGAGTGTCGAACCCAACGAGGAGCTAAAGGTAGAACAAATATTCCCTCAAGTTCTATCGACCACCGAGACAACTCTATGCATGCTTAACGTTCGCTTTACCTAGAACAAGTAAGAAACTAGAAGTACTTTGTAGGTGTTGTTGGATAGGTTTGCAAGAATATAAAGAGCACGTAAATAAAAATTAGGGGCTGTTTAGATAAAGACACAACTAAATTAGTTTTAGTAGAGAGCTTTTTGTCACGAGAAAGTTATTTGTCCCTAGGCAATCGATAACTAGACCGGTAATTATTATTGCAATTTTATTTGAGGGAGAGGCATAACTAACATACTTTCTCTTCTTGGATCATATGCACTTATGATTGGAACTCTAGCAAGCATCCGCAACTACTAAAGATCATTAAGGTAAAACCCAACCATAGCATTAAAGCATCAAGTCCGCTTTATCCCATACGCAACAACCCCCTTACTCGGGTTTGTGTTTCAGTCACTCACGCAACCCACTATAAGCGAATCATGAACATATTGCAACACCCTACAGCGGGAATCCCTCACGCTTGCGTGACACGGAGAGCGCCATAGGACAACACCAATAATAAAACATGCAACTCAAACCAATCACGATCATCAATTAACCCATAGGACAAAACGGATCTACTCAAACATCATAGGATAGCCATACATCATTGGGAAATAATATATAGTGTTGAGCACCATGTTTAAGTAGAGATTACAGCGGGTAAAAGATGGGTTACACCGCTGCATAGAGGGGGGAAGAGTTGGTGATGATGGCGGTGAAGTTGTTGGTGTAGACTGCAGTGATGATGATGGCCCCGGCGGCGTTCTGGCGCCACCGGAAGAGAGGGGGAGAGGGCCCCCCTTCTTCTTCGTCTTCCTTGAACTTCTCCCTAGATGGGAGAAGGGTTTCCCCTCTGGTCCTTGGTCTCCATGGCATGGGAGGGGTGAGAGCCCCTCCGAGATTGGATCTGTCTCTCTGTCTCCCTCTGTTTCTCTCTGTTTCTGCTCTCCGATTCTGCCCTTTCACCGTTTCTTATATATCCGGAGATCCGTAACTCCGATTGGATTGAAACCTTCACCAAGATTTTTATCTGAAAATTAGCTTTCTTGCGGCCAAAGAAGAGCAGCAACCGCCTTGCGGGGTTACCATGAGGGTCAGGGGGGCGCCCCCTGCCTCGTGGCCCCCTCGGGCACCGTCTCGCGTTGATTCTTCTTCCCAAATATCACAAATATTCCAAAAATATTCTCCGTCCGTTTTTATCCCGTTTGGACTCCGTTTGATATGGGTTTTCTGCGAAACATAAAACATGAAACAAACAGGAACTGGCACTGGGCACTGGATCAATATGTTAGTCCCAAAAATAATATAAAAAGTTGCCAAAAGTATATGAAAGTTGTAGAATATTGGCATGGAACAATCAAAAATTATAGATACGACAGAGACGTATCAGCATCCCCAAGCTTAATTCCTGCTCGTCCTCGAGTAGGTAAATGATAAAAAAGATAATTTTTGATGTGGAATGCCACCTAGCATAATCTTGATCATGTATCTAATCATGGCATGAATATTAAGACACGAGTGATTCAAAGCAATAGTCTATCATTTGACATTAAGACAATAATACTTCAAGCATACTAATAAAGCAATCATGTCTTTTCAAAATAACATGGCCAAAGAAATTTATCCCTACAAAATCATATGGTATGGCTGTGCTCCATCTTCACCACACAAAATATTCACATCATGCACATCCCCGATGACAAGCCGAGCAATTGGTTCATACTTTTTAACGCGCTTCAGCCTTTTCAACCCTCACGCAATACATGAGCGCAAGCCATGGACATAGCACTATGGGTGGAATAGAATATGATGATGGAGGTTGTGTGCAGAAGACAAAAAAGGAGAAAGTCTCACATCGACGCGGCTAATCAACGGGCTATGGAGATGCCCATTAATTGATGTCAATGTGAGGAGTAGGGATTGCCATGCAACGGATGCACTAAGAGCTATAAGTGTATGAAAGCTCAAACTGGAAACTAAGTGGGTGTGCATCCAACTTGCTAGCTCATGAAGACCTCGTGCATTTGAGGAAGCCCGTCATCGAAATATACAAGCCAAGTTCTATAATGAAAATTCCCACTAGTATATAAAAGTGATAACTCAAGAGACTCTCTATATGAAGAACATGGTGCTAATTTGAAGCACAAGTGTGGTAAAAGGATAGTAACATTGCCCCTTCTCCCTTTTTCTCTCATTTTTTTGTTTTTTTGGGCCTTCTTTTTTTGGCCTTTCTCTTTTTTTTCGTCCGGAGTCTCATCCCGACTTGTGGGGGAATCATAGTCTCCATCATCCTTTCCTCACTGGGGCAATGCTCTAATAATGATGATCATCACACTTTTATTTACTTACAACTCGATATCTAGAACAAAGATATGACTCTATATGAATGCCTCTGGCGGTGTACCAGGATGTACAATGATCTAGCGTAGCAATGACATAAAAAAACAGACAAGCCATGAAAACATCATGCTAGCTATCTTACGATCATGCAAAGCAATATGACAATAAATGCTCAAGTCATGTATATGATGATGATGGAAGTTGCATGGCAATATATCTCGGAATGGCTATGGAAATGCCATGATAGGCAGGTATGGTGGCTGTTTTGAGGAAGATATAATGAGGCTTATGTGTGATAGAGTGTATCGTAACACGGGGTTTGGATGTACCGGCAAAGTTTGCACCAACTCTCGAGGTGAGAAAGGGCAATGCACGGTACCGAAGAGGCTAGCAATGATGGAAGGGTGAGAGTGCGTATAATCCATGGACTCACATTAGTCATAAAGGACTCACATACTTATTGCAAAAATCTATTAGTCATCGAAACAAAGTACTACGCGCATGCTCCTAGGGGGATAGATTGGTAGGAAAAGACCATCGCTCGTCCCCGACAGCCACTCATAAGGAAGACAAACAATAAATACCTCATGCTCCAACTTCGTTACATAACGGTTCACCATACGTGTATGCTACGGGAATCACAAACTTCAACACAAGTATTTCTACAATCCACAACTACCCACTAGCATGACTCTAATATCACCATCTTTATATCGCAAAACTATTGCAAGGAATCAAACATATCATATTCAGTGATCTACAAGTTTTATGTAGAATTTTATGACTAACCATGTGAATGACCAATTCCTGTGAACTTTCTAAATAGATATAAGTGAAGCAAGAGAGTTTAATTCTTTACAGAAAATATATGCCCATTCTCTAACAAATATAAGTGAAGCAAAAGAGCATTCTACAAATGGCCGTTATCTATGTGAAGAGAAACAGGCAATCCAAACTTCAAATGATATAAGCGAAGCACGTGAAGCATTCTATAAAGCCATACTCAAATGATATAAGTGAAGTGCAATGAGCATTCTATAAATCAACCAAGGACTATCTCATACCAGCATGGTGCATAAAAGAAAAGTGAAAACTAAATGCAAAAGACGCTCCAAGATTTGCACATATCGCATGAACGAAACGAATCCGAAAACATACCGATACTTGTTGAAGAAAGATGGGATGCCTTCCGGTGCATCCCCAAGCTTAGACGCTTGAGTCTCCTTGAATATTTACTTGGGGTGCCTTGGGCATCCCCAAGCTTGAGCTCTTGCCTCTCCTCCTTATCCTCATATCGAGACATCCTCGATCTTCGAACACTTCATCCACACAAAACTCAACAGAAAACTCGGTAAGATCCGTTAGTATAATAAAGCAAATCACTACTCTAAATACTGTTGCAAACCAATTCATATTTTGTTTTTGCATTATAGCTACTGTAATATAACTTTTCCATGGCTTAATCCACTGATAGGAATCGATAGTTTCATCAAAACAAGCAAACTATCCATCAAAAACAGAATCTGTCTTAAACAGGACAGTCTGAAGTAATCTGAACAGTCACCATACTTCTGGTACTCCAAAACTTATTCCAAAATTAGGAAAAATAAAAAATTTGTATATAAAGAGAGTGCAAAAAGTTTCAGAATCATTTGACGTTCCAGTAAAAAATGTAAAATCGCACACTACAGCCAAAGTTTCTGTCCTGCGCCGCACAAACCAACAAGCATTGTAAACATCCTAAAGGCAAACCTTGGCACATTATTTTTATTATACAATGTAATTGTACAAGGGGATAATTATTTTTGTTGAAAAGTTTATGTAATCAAGGATCACAAAGTTTCCATGGGCATGAACAAAGTTGAAGGTTAGCTCCCATTTTAACAATGCTCATCTTTCTCACTTTCGCTTTTCTTTTTGAAAAGTTTTGGGTTCCCCTCTTTATTTTTTGTTTTTAAACTATATAACAGCACTCAAAAGAAATAAATGACTCACTAAAACTTCTGGGTTGTCTCCCTGGCAGCGCTTTCTTTAAAGCCATTAAGCTAGGCATATAGTGCTCAAGTAATGAATCCACCCGGATCCCAAGGTATATCAAAGACAATTTTAATTAACAATGATTTGTAATTTAGTAGTGAGCACAAAGTAACATATATCATATAATTACGAAGTCTAACTCTCTTCATATGCATCGGCATGTCATAAAAGAACAATTCATGCACACAAAGTAAAGGCCAATGCATAGTATAAACAGTTTCTTGCAATTTTATCATGTTGGAAACATAGAGAGGCGGAGATGTAGTTCCTCTCTCATAATAATTGCAAGTAGGAGCAGCAAGCACATGCATATTATATTCATCAAAATCATCATGTGCAACGGTAAAAGGCAACCCATCAATATAATCCTTAATAAGTGCAAACTTCTCCGATATAGTGTAGTCGGGAGAATTCAAAAAGATAATAGGGTATCATGCGTGGGTGCAATAGCAACAATTTCATGTTTAACATAAGGAACTATAGCAAGTTCATCTCCATGAGCATAATTCATATTGGCATCTTGGCCACAAGCATAGCAAGCATCATCAAAAAGGGATATTTCAAAAGAATCAACGGGATCATGACAGTCATCATAGCAATCATCCTTCGGTAAGCATGAAGGGAAATTAAACAATGTATGAGTTGAAGAGTTACTCTCATTAGAAGGTGGGCACAGGTAGCTAATCCGCTCTTCCTCCTTTTGTTCTTCGCTCTCCTCATCATCATTTTCATCCAATGAGCTCACAGTTTCATCAATTTCTTCTTCCATAGACTCCTGCAAAATATTAGTCTCTTCTTGGACAATGGAGGAGTCCTCAATATATGGTTTAATATAAGGATTAGAAGCATAATTATCATAGCAATATTTAAGTATGGCAAAATTTTCAGATTTGTAAAGAGTAGCATCATACTTTTCAATCAAACAAGCAATTTCATAAGCACCCTTAAAAGCAATGAATTCTTCAATTTGTTGAACATCATAGTAATTATAAACACCCTTAGCATACGAAGATACGATTCCATTATCACTAAACTCACATTTGTAGGGAAGGTGTTTCTTAGGGTCTTCAGAACAACAAGTAAAATCATATATTTCACATAAATTCCAAGCATAGCATTGCAAATGGTGAATTTGATCCAGTAAAAGTTTCCCTTTTTCAGATAAGCGGTGTCGCACTTAACAAGCATGCTCATCTAAAGATTTGCCCTCAACTAAGCTAGTTGGGGTTTCAGCACGAGCACAGAGGGATCGAAGATGATCCAAGTAAAAAGCTTCAGGAGTGTGATAGATTTTGAGTGGTTCTTCAACCATTGGTTCAGTAGGTACAACTAATTTTTTTTGTATTTTGTGTTTCCTACCCATAACTAAAGATAGAAAACAGGAGCACGAAATAGAAACTACTTAGTGATAAAGCAAACAAGCACACACGAGAATATTCACCCCACGCTATGACTCCCCGGCAACGGCGCCAGAAAAAGGTCTTGATAACCCACAAGTATAGGGGATAAATTGTAGCCTCTTTCGATAAGTAAGAGTGTCGAACTCAACGAGGAGCTAAAGGTAGAACAAATATTCCCTCAAGTTCTATCGACCACCGATACAACTCTACGCACGCTTAACGTTCGCTTTACCTAGAACAAGTAAGAAACTAGAAGTACTTTGTAGGTGTTGTTGGATAGGTTTGCAAGAATATAAAGAGCACGTAAATAAAAATTAGGGGCTGTTTAGATAAAGACACAGCTAAATTAGTTTTAGTAGAGAGCTTTTTGTCACGAGAAAGTTATTTGTCCCTAGGCAATCGATAACTACACCGGTAATCATTATTGCAATTTTATTTGAGGGAGAGGCATAAGCTAACATACTTTCTCTTCTTGGATGATATGCACTTATGATTGTAACTCTAGCAAGCATCCGCAACTACTAAAGATCATTAAGGTAAAACCCAACCATAGCATTAAAGCATCAAGTCCTCTTTATCCCATATGCAAGAACCCCCTTACTCAGGTTTGTGTTTCAGTCACTCACGCAACCCACTATAAGCGAATCATGAATGTATTGCAACACCCTACAGCGGGAATCCCTCACGCCTGCGCGACACGGAGAGCACCATAGGACAGCACCAATAATAAAGCATGCAACTCAAACCAATCACGATCATCAATTAACCCATAGGACAAAACGGATCTACTCAAACATCATAGGATAGCCACACATCATTGGGAAATAATATATAGCGTTGAGCACCATGTTTAAGTAGAGATTACAGCGGGTAAAAGAGGGGTTACACCGCTGCATAGAGGGGGGAAGAGTTGGTGATGATGGCGGTGAAGTTGTTGGTGTATATTGCGGTGATGATGATGGCCCCGGCGGCATTCCAGCACCACCGGAAGAGAGGGGGAGAGGGCCTCCCTTCTTCTTCTTCTTCCTTGACCTTCTCCCTGGATGGGAGAAGGGTTTCCCCTCTGGTCCTTGGTCTCCATGGCATGGGAGGGGCGAGAGCCCCTCCGAGATTGGATCTGTCTCTCTGTCTCCCTTTGTTTCTCCCTGTTTCTGCGCTCTCCGATTCTGCCCTTTCACCGTTTCTTATATATCCAAGGATCCGTAACTCCAATTCGATTGAAACCTTCGCCAAGATTTTTATCCAAAAATTAGCTTTCTTGCGGCCAAAGAAGAGCAGCAACCGCCTTACGGGGTGCCCACAAGGGTCAGGGGCACGCCCACCCCCCTGGGGCACGCCCCCTGCCTCGTGGCCCCCTCGGGCACCGTCTCGCGTTGATTCTTCTTCCCAAATATCACAAATATTCCAAAAATATTCTCCGTCCATTTTTATCCCGTTTGGACTCCGTTTGATATGGGTTTTCTGCGAAACATAAAACATGCAACAAACAGGAACTAGCACTGGGCACTGGATCAATATGTTAGTCCCAAAAATAATATGAAAAGTTGCCAAAAGTATATGACTGTTATAGAATATTGGCATGGAACAATCAAAAATTATATATACGACGGAGACGTATCAATGACTAAAAAAAGCATTTTAATCAGCAAAAATCTTTTGAAAAGGGGATGCAAAGGGAATAAAATTTGTGTTTCTTGTGGAAAAAATGAAACAATTAAACATCTATTTTTCAATTGCTCTTCTTCTAAACTTGTCTGGAGTCTTATGAAATGTGCTTTTGGTCTGAATTCCACTCCTGATAATCTTCAGGATTTCTTAGGTAGATGGATCAAAAGATATTCAAAAAATGACAATAAATTGGTATTGGTTGGGATAGCTGCTATGTTTTGGATGATATGGAACTGTCGGAATAATATCATATTCGAAAGAAAGTTTATATATGATCAGATGAGAATGATCAAACTAATGTGCTCTTTGATCTTGGATTGGTCAATTTTTGAGACAATGGAGCAAGGGCGAAAGGTACTGACCCTGGGAGCAAAAATAGTAGAGCGGATGGCAAGTGAAGTTTATGGTACTTCGTAGGGCTGGAGACCGCGAGTTCTTCGCATTGGCGGCTGATGAGCATCCTCCTTGCAGCCTATTGATGATCATCTTCCAAGTGGCTTACATTCTTTCACTGTTGCTGGTGCCTCGGCCTTTATCTAGTTCTTGCTTTAGCTATATAATGTTAGGCTAGGATTGTTGACTATGTTGTTTCTGAACGTTGTGTGGGTGCCCCAGTATCAGTTGATGTGTGATTTGACCGATGACAAAGGGAACAACGTATGTTGTTATGCGGTTTGACCGATAAAAATCTTCGTAGAATATGTAGGAACCAATAGGAGCATCCAGGTTCCACTATTGGTTATTGACCGGAAGTGAGTCTTGGTCATGTCTACATAGTTCTCGAACCCGTAGGGTCCGCACGCTTAACGTTCGGTGACGATCGGTATTATGAGTTTATGAGTTTTGATGTACCGAAGGTTGTTCGGAGTCCCAGATGTGATCACGGACATGATGAGGAGTCTCGAAATGGTCGAGACATAAAGATTGATATATTGTACGACTATATTCGGACACCGGAAATGTTCCGGAGAAGTTTCGGATAAAACCGGAGTGCCGGAGGGTTACCAGAACCCCCCGGGGGAACTAATGGGACACATGGGCCTTAGTGGAGAGAGAGAGAGGGGCGGCTAGGGAAGGCCGTGCCCCCCTCCCCCTTGGGTCCGAATTGGACTAGGGAAGGGGGCGGCGCCCCCCTTTCCTTCTTCCTCTCTCCCTTTCCTTCCTTCCCCCTCTCTTCCCTTGTTGGAAACCTACTAGGAATAGGATTCCTAGTAGGAATCCTACTTGGGGCGCGCCCTAGGAGGGCCGGCCGGCCTCCCCCTTGCTCCTTTATATACGGGGGCAGGGGACACCCTAGAATACACAAGTTGACAGTTGTCTTAGCCGTGTGCGGTGCCCCCTCCACAGATTTCCACCTCGGTCATATCGTTGTAGTGCTTAGGCGAAGCCCTGCGCCGGTAACTTCATCATCACCATCACCATGCCGTCGTGCTGATGAAACTCTCCCTCGACCTCAGCTGGATCTAGAGTTCATGGGACGTCACTGAGCTGAACGTGTGCAGATCGCGGAGGTGTCGTACCTTCGGTGCTAGGATCGGTCGGATCGTGAAGACGTACGACTACATCAACCGCGTTGTCATAACGCTTCCGCTTTCGGTCTACGAGGGTACGCGGACACACTCTCCCGCTCATTGCTATGCGTAGGAAATTTTTTGAAATTACTGCGTTCCCCAACAGTGGCATCCGAGCCAGGTCTATGCGTAGATGTTATATGCACGAGTAGAACACAACGAGTTGTGGGCGATAATAGTCATACTGCTTACCAGCATGTCATACTTTGGTTCGGCGGTATTGTTGGATGAAGCGGCCCGGACCGACATTACGCGTACGCTTACGCGAGACTGGTTCTACCGACGTGCTTTGCACACAGCTGGCTGGCGGGTGTCAGTTTCTCCAACTTTAGTTGAATCGAGTGTGACTACGCCCGGTCCTTGTTGAAGGTTAAAACAGCACACTTGACGAAAAATCATTGAGGTTTTTGATGCGTAGGTAAGAATGGTTCTTGCTAACCCGTAGCAGCCATGTAAAATTTGCAACAACAAGTAGAGGACGTCTAACTTGTTTTTGCAAGGTATGCTGTGATGTGATATGGTCAAGACGTGATGATATATAAATTGTTGTATGAGATGATCATGTTTTATAACAATTATCGGCAACTGGCAGGAGCCTTATGGTTGTCACTTTATTGTATGCAATGCAATCACCATGTAATTGCTTTACTTTATCACTAAGCGGTAGTGATAGTCGTGACAGAAATAGTTGGCGAGACGACAACGATGCTTCGATGGAGATCAAGGTGTCAAGCCGGTGACGATGGTGATCATGACGGTGCTTTGGAGATGGAGATCAAAGGCACAAGATGATGATGGCCATATCATATCACTTATATTGATTGCATGTGATGTTTATCCTTTATGCATCTTATTTTGCTTAGTTCGGCGGTAGCATTATAAAATGATCTCTCACTAAATTTCAACGTACAAGTGTTCTCCCTGAGTATGCACCGTTGCGAAAGTTCGTCATGCCGAGACACCACGTGATGATCGGGTGTGATAAGCTCTACGTTCACATACAACGGGTGCAATCCAGTTTTGCACACGCAGAATACTCGGGTTAAACTTGACGAGCCTAGCATATGCAGATATGGCCTCAGAACACTGAGACCGAAAGGTCAAGCGTGAATCATATAGTAGATATGATCAACATAGTGATGTTCACCATTGAAAACTACTCCATCTCACGTGATGATCGAACATGGTTTAGTTGATTTGGATCACGTGATCACTTAGATGATTAGAGGGATATCTATCTAAGTGGGAGTTCTTAAGTAATATGATTAATTGAACTTTAATTCATCATGAACTTAGTACCTGATAGTATTTTGCATATCTATGTTGTTGTAGATAAATGGCCTGTGCTACTGTTCCATTGAATTTTAATGCATTCCTAGAGAAAGCTAAGTTGAAAGATGATGGTAGCAACTACACGGACTGGGTCCGTAACTTGAGGATTATCCTCATTGCTGCACAGAAGAATTACGTCCTAGAAGCACCGCTAGGTGTACCACCCGCGCCGGCAACTGCAGACATTATGAATGCCTGGCAGTCGCATGTTGATGACTACTCGATAGTTCAGTGTGCCATGCTTTACGGCTTAGAACCGGGACTTCAACGACGTTTTGAACGTCATGGAGCATATGAGATGTTCCAGGAGTTGAAGTTAATATTTCAAGAAAATGCCCGGATTGAGAGATATGAAGTCTCCAATAAGTTCTATAGCTGCAAGATGGAGGAGAATAGTTTTGTCAGTGAACATATACTCACAATGTCTGGGTACCACAACCACTTGACTCAACTGGGAGTTAATCTTCGTGATGATAGTGTCATTGACAGAGTTCTTCAATCACTAAGCTACAAAAGCTTCGTGATGAACTATAATATGCAAGGGATGGATAAGGCAATTCCCGAGCTCTTCACAATGCTAAAGGCTGCGGAGGTAGAAATCAAGAAGGAGTATCAATGTAACAGCCTGGTTTTTGGCCCTTTTTCTTTTTCTTTTTGATTTATTGGTTTTTGCTCTGTTTTTCTTTTTGGAGTGGTTCTGTGGCCTTGCCACCTGGAAATCATCCTCATTCCCCCTCCCAAGTGGCTTATCATTCTCAAAACCTTGCCAAGATCATGTCACTTCACTGCTTGACCAAACCCTAAAATCTTTTTCTAGGGAATATTCCTTTTTCTATTAAAGGAATAACCCTGTCTGCCCTAGGTTGTGAAGCAACCTATATTTCTGTCCATCCAAAAATTCCCAAATAATTCCCATGATTTCTTTGGGTCATATGTTGCTCAAATATGCCCAAACATCATCTTGGCCAGTTCAAAAATAATTCTCCAATAATTATTCTTCATTTCTGTCCAGAGTGGCATTTTGTGAAGGAAGTGCCACCTATCCAATCTTGTTTGCTCCCAAACTTGTTGGGCATTCTTTTATGTCCAAATAATTGCCTCATGCCAAAATTAAACTTTATTTGCCTAGCCAATCTTCCTCAGTGATTTTTCAAAGTTTCTGTCAGACAGAAGCCATTGTGAAGGAAGTACTAGCTAGGGTTATCCAAATGAGTTGAAATTTTGCATGTCTCTTCATGTGCTCATATAATTACCCTCCTCCAAATTTCAGCCCCATCCAATCATATATGTGAGCACAGGACCAAATCTTTCATTCTGGCAATATTTCCAGGTTGTGAAGCAAGTGCATTTTATATTGCTTCAAAAATCCTGATAAATTACCAGATCATGCTCCTACCTATATAAGATCTCTCCACCAAATTTGGCACCATTTCACTAAGCCAATATTTCTCTAAAATTATTGCAAGTTTTTGGTCAGCAAGAATGTTTGTGAAGCAAGTACCATCTTGGTAAATCCAATTGGTATGAAATTTTTACAGCATCATTGTATGACCAAATCATCATCCTATGCCAAATTTGAGATCAAGTTGATGCTTCATGTGAGTGCATCATCATACTAAAGTTTCTGGACCATTTTGGTCAGTTGCAAAGCAACTATATTAATCCTTGATTCATTTCTCCTCAAACTCTCCAGGATTGTAGTTCTTCCTTAGTTAATCATCGTAGACAACTCCATTGACCACAATCAAGTTCCCGTTGATCACCAGTACACGTCCAAGTTTACTGTAGTAAACTTCAGACGATGATTACCGTTTAACCACAGAGCTTTTCATCGATCTACCACCGCAGTTGAAACCTCTACTGGATGAACTTACCACTAGACAACAGGTTCCAGCCCATCTCCCCCGCTACATGGCAGTGCACGCGATGACCGTGACGATGGCAAGCCTGTGCACGCGATCTGTGTGCAGTGGCCGCGTCCAGTGGCCGTTTGTGCTTCAGCACCTCCTCCTCTCGTCGCCTTCGCGCGCGTGACCGTGTCCAACGTCTTCACCTCATCGTCACCACCCCCTGGACAACTCACCCCCTCCGTCTGCTTCCTCACCGACGCTCGCCACCGAACGCCCACAGGAGCATAGTGCGCCGACCGTCGTCTTCCTCCTCGTCCCTTCCTCCCTGCGCTCCCTTGGACGCCTCTTCCCCATGAGCTCTCCCTCCTGTTCCCTCTCATCACCTAACCCCGAGCTCATGCGCGTGCACACGCGTTCGCGGCGCCGGACACGTATCCACGGCGACGCCAGCTCGGCCTCCTTGCCTCGCGCCTATTTAAGCTCTCCCCCGAGACCCCCGAGATCACCAACCCCCTCTCCTCACTCCCAGAAACCTCCCCGGCCTCTCCTCCGAGCTCGAGATGGTCCAGAGCCCTCCCATGGCTGCCTCGGCCATCACCGGTTGCTGCCTAAATTGGCAAGCCCGAGCCCATCCCTCTCTTCCTCCACCACCTCGGCCCTCCCCTAGTACTCTAGAGCCACTCCAGCGCTTCCCTTCCTTCCCCGGTGGCTCTGTTCTTCGAGGTCGCCAGAGCCCGAAGGCCTCGTCCGCCGGCGCCCATGTTGCCATCGCCCTGGTCCACCCCACCGTCTGTGGATGGGCCCTGGAGATGCGCTGGAGTCCGTTGATCTCGTCCATGTGCGGAGCCTCGCCGGAGATGCCCTGTAGCTCCGGCAGGCCTTGTCGGGGCCGGCTCTGCCGCGGCCAGGCGCGGGCGAGAGGAAGGAGACGAAGGCCCCGAACCCCTCCCTGCTAGCTGGCCGGTGGACCCCGCGGTCCCACCCGTCAGCCAGTCAGTCGTTGACCCCGCCCCTGGCCACGTGGTAAGTGGAAGCGTATTCCTCTGAATACGTCTTCCTTTGTCCGAAAACGTATTCTTGCTTTGCTTCAACCAGAAATGCGTTTTCTCTTCAGGAAGGCATATTTCTCTCTGTTGCAGCCAAGAATACGCTTTCCAGTTCTGAAAGCGTATTGTCTGAAATACGTTTTCTGTTTTTCAGCCCAGGGACCTGTTTGTGGAGAAATCTTTACAAATTGGTCCCTGAACTTTGTCGAGCTATAACTTTTTGCTCGCAACTCCGTTTGAGGTGAATCCAAAGACCACGTCTTCGTTTCGTCGAGCTCGTTCTGTTGGTTTCATTTTCACTATGGTTTGACATACTGGAAATGACCACTTTGCCCTTGCTCGTAACCAGCTCCTCCGAGAGAGAACTATTTCCGGTGATTCTTTCCGCGGCTTCACCGCACTTCTTCCCGGTGATTTCTTCATCCCCAGGCAAGCCACAACCACCATTTGCATGATAGCCATGCAGTAGCATTGGTTTTCAACCTGAACCTTTAATAACTGTATGTTTGTTTTGCTACTGTTGTCGTTATTTCGGTTATGCTTATGGATCGGTGATTACTCTCATGCTATGCTTTCTTGCACTTTGTTATCATGAACTACTTGCTAGTATTACTTTCATATTGCCATGCTTGGTAGTAGTACATGTTAGTTTGGTCATGTTCTTCGGTGCATGACTGTCGTTGGTTACCGAGTATCGTTGATATGCATTGTTCTTTTTCTATTAGTGGGTTAAGTGTTTACTCGGTAATGTTATTGATGTGTTCTTGCATGGTATTTATTGCCGATGCTAGTGGTCATGTTATGCTATGAGTAGTGTTGTACTTGTGATATTCATGCTCGTCATTATGCCATGCTCAGTTGGATATGATTCATTGTTAATACGGTTGCCGCACCCCATGCTTATATCATGCTCATGCATTATAATTGCATCATGTTATTTTATCATGGCTCAGCATATTGCATTCAAGTTTAACCAGATTAAATTGAACTTGAACAACTGTTGGCTGAGTCATGGTGCCACCACATCAAGCTGACCAGTGCAACCACATTTTCCTAATGGGAAGGTCCTAGCTGGGTCTATTGTCATGCCTCTCGCCGGTGACTCCAACGAGGGAAGGTTATGAGCGCACGCTACCCTGATCAGGTAGGCGGACATAAGATTTGTGTGCCCGTTGTTGTTCTTATGGTACCTTGTCCCCGTTTGGGACCGTTTATGTTTTGCCACGATGGTGGTTGTTGGTGTCTTTGGTAGGCACGGGGCCACCCATGACTTAGCCCAAAAGGGGAGTTTGTCGGAGTGGCCGGGAGGGTGTCATGACAGTAGATCGGTTTTGTCGGAACGCCGTTGGTCCACCCAAATGGGAGTGCGAGGCCATGGGTTCCGTGGTGTGGGTACAGTGTACTAACCTCTGCAGAGTGTATATTACATCTATCGATAGCCGCGCCTGCGGATAAGGGCCCAGTTTGTAGTTGGTCACACTGTGGGTCAACAGTAATAATAATGTGCTTAATAACAACCCTGGTTCGATGATGAGATAAGTTGGTTATGTGATCCGTGAATGATCACCATTTGGTTAAGAGGTAACCCGTTGAGCCAAGAGTGGTTCCGTTTGTGATCCGTGAATGATCACCGCGGTATCGAGGATACCGAGTTGTTGGATATTCGTGATGTTGTGCGAGAATCGTGGGTAAAGATCAAGCTCCTTGTAGTCATTTAATGACTACTACGGTATTGTTTATACCAAGCTTGATTGGATCCTGAGATGATCGTGTGATGTCCGAGGTTGGTAAGTGATGCATGTGATGGTTACGAGGTAACCCGAGCAGAATAAGTGGTGCATATAGTGTCATCATGTTGCATGCTAGTATCGTCAGAGTTATATGTTCATGGCATGCTCATATTGTTCTAGATGTATCATGTTCATGTTGTTCATGCCATGTTATCCTGATGATCTCATGATAATTCCTGCTTAACCTGTAAATGCCATGTTGTTGTTTGTCTTGATTGCTTTGGTTGCTGTGAGCTTGCAAGTACATTCAATGTACTGACCTGGCGTGTCATGCCAAATTGCAGGTGATGCCGTGATTGCATGATTGTTTGTCGAGGTGTCCGTTCGTGCGAGCTAGATCGTGTCCCAGCCAGAGTCCCTACGGAGTGGAGTTCACCACCTTCGTCGTTGTTCCGCTGCTAGAGTTATTCTGCTGCATCGAGTTGTTCTGCTGCTTGCATAGAGCAACCGTGGCAGGCGTAGTGTCGCCGTGCTGATGTAATCCCATTGTATCCATATAGCTTGTAATAAAGAGCTGATTTGTTCTATGCTAAACAGTGACGTGTTCCAGAAGACTTCTCCTCGATCTCTGGGCTGGAATACGGGGCGTTTCGGTTTCTCTGAGCCGGGGTGCCACAATCAAGTGTTGATGGTCAACAAGACCACCAGTTTCAAGAAGAAGGGCAAAGGGAAGAAGGGGAACTTCAAGAAGAACGGCAAGCAAGTTGCTGCTCAAGTGAAGAAGCCCAAGTCTGGACCTAAGCCTGAGACTGAGTGCTTCTACTGCAAAGGGACTGGTCACTAGAAGCGGAACTGCCCCAAGTATTTGGCGGATAAGAAAGATGGCAAAGTGAAAGGTATATTTGATATACATGTTATTGATGTGTACTTAACTAATGCTCACAGTAGCGCCTGGGTATTTGATACTGGTTCTGTTGCTCATATTTGCAACTCGAAACAGGGGCTACGGATTAAGCGAAGATTGGCTAAGGACGAGGTAACGATGCGTGTGGGAAATGGTTCCAAAGTCGATGTGATCGCGGTCGGCACGCTACCTCTACATATACCTTCGGGTTTAGTTTTAGACCAAAATAATTGTTATTTGGTGCCAGCGTTGAGCATGAACATTATATCTGGATCTTGTTTGATGCGAGACGGTTATTCTTTAAATCAGAGAATAATGGTTGTTCTATTTATATGAGTAATATCTTTTATGGTCATGCACCCTTGATGAGTGGTCTATTTTTGTTGAATCATGATAGTAGTGATACGCATATTCATAGTATTGAAGCCAAAAGATATAAGTTTAATAATGATAGTGCAACTTATTTGTGGCACTGCCGTTTAGGTCATATTGGTGTAAAGCGCATGAAGAAACTCCATGCTGATGGGCTTTTGGAATCACTTGATTATGAATCACTTGATACATGTGAACCATGCCTCATGGACAAGATGACTAAAACTTCGTTCTCCGGAACAATGGAGCGAGAAACAGACTTGTTGGAAATAATACATACTGATGTATGCGGTCCGATGAGTGTTCATGCTCGCGGCGGGTATCGTTATTTTCTGACCATCACAGATGATTTGAGCAGATATGGGTATATCTACTTGATGAAACATAAGTCTGAAACATTTGAAAAGTTCAAAGAATTTCAGAGTGAAGTAGAAAATCATCTTAACAAGAAAATAAAGTTTCTACGATCTGATCGTGGAGGAGAATATTTGAGTTATGAGTTTGGTCTTCATTTGAAACAATGCGGAATAGTTTCACAGCTCACGCCACCCGGAACACCACAGCGTAATGGTGTGTCCGAACGTCGTAACCGCACTTTATTAGATATGGTGCGATCTATGATGTCTCTTACTGATTTACCGCTATCATTTTGGGGTTATGCTTTAGAGACGGCTGCATTCATGTTAAATAGGGCACCATCTAAATCCGTTGAGATGACACCATATGAACTGTGGTTTGGCAAGAAACCCAAGTTGTCGTTTCTTAAAGTTTGGGGCTGCGATGCTTATGTGAAAAAGCTTCAACCTGATAAGCTCGAACCCAAATCGGAGAAATGTGTCTTCATAGGATACCCAAAGGAGACTGTTGGGTACACCATCTATCACAGATCCGAAGGCAAGATATTCGTTGCTAAGAATGGATCCTTTCTAGAGAACGAGTATCTCTCGAAAGAAGTGAGTGGGAGGAAAGTAGAACTTGATGAGGTAATTGTACCTTCTCCCGAATTGGAAAGTAGTTCATTACATAAATCAGTTCCAGTGATTCCTACACCAATTAGTGAGGAAGCTAATGATAGTGATCATGAAACTTCAGATCAAGTTACTACTGAACCTCGTAGGTCAACCAGAGTAAGATCTGCACCAGAGTGGTACGGTAATCCTATTCTGGACGTCATGTTACTAGACCATAACGAACCTACGAACTATGAGGAAGCGATGATGAGCCCAGATTCCGCAAAATGGCTTGAGGCCATGAAATCTGAGATGGGATCCATGTATGAGAACAAAGTGTGGACTTTGGTTGACTTTGCACAATGATCGGCAAGCCATCGAGAATAAATGGATCTTCAAGAAGAAGACTGACGCTGACGGTAATGTTACTGTGTACAAAGCTCGACTTGTTGCGAAAGGTTTTCGACAAGTTCAAGGAGTTGACTACGATGAGACTTTCTCACCCATAGCGATGCTTAAGTCTGTACGAATCATGTTAGCAATTGCTGCATTTTATGATTATGAAATTTGGCAAATGGATGTCAAAACTGCATCCCTGAATGGATTTCTGGAAGAAGAGTTGTATATGATGCAACCAGAAGGTTTTGTCGATCCAAAGGATGCTAACAAAGTGTGCAAGCTCCAGCGATCCATTTATGGACTGGTGCAAGCCTCTCGGAGTTGGAATAAACGTTTTGATAGTGTGATCAAAGCATATGGTTTTATACAGACTTTTGGAGAAGCTTGTATTACAAGAAAGTGAGTGGGAGCTCTGTAGCATTTCTAATATTATATGTGGATGACATATTGCTGACTGGAGATGATACAGTATTTCTGGATAGCATAAAAGGACACTTGAATAACAATTTTTCAATGAAAGACCTCGGTGAAGCTGCTTATATATATTGGGCATCAAGATCTATAGAGACAGATCAAGACGCTTAATTGGACGTTCACAAAGCACATACCTTGATAAGATTTTGAAGAAGTTCAAAATGGATCAGTCAAAGAAAGGGTTCTTGCCTGTGTTACAAGGTGTGAAGTTGAGTGAGACTCAATGCCCGACCACTTCAGAAGATAGAGAGAAAATGAAAGTCATTCCCTACGCTTCAACCATAGGTTCTATCATGTATGCAATGTTGTGTACCAGACCTGATGTGTGCCTTGCTATAAGTATAGTAGGGAGGTACCAAAGTAATCCAGGAGTGGATCACTGGACATCGGTCAAGAACATCTTGAAATACCTGAAAAGGACTAAGGATATTTTCTCGTTTATGGAGGTGATAAAGAGCTCGTCGTAAAAGGTTACGTCGATGCAAGCTTTGACACTGATCTGAATGACTCTAAGTCGCAAACCGGATATGTGTTTATATTGAACGGCGGAGCTGTCAGTTGGTGCAGTTCTAAGCAGAGCGTCGCGGCGGGATCTTCGTGTGAAGCAGAATACATAGCTGCTTTGGAAGCAGCAAACGAAGGAGTCTGGATGAAGGAGTTCATATCCGATCTAGGTGTCATACCTAGTGCATCGGGTCCAATGAAAATCTTTTGTGACAATACTGGAGCAATTGCCTTGGCGAAGGAATCCAGATTTCACAAGAGAACCAAGCACATCAAGAGACGCTTCAATTCCATCCGTCATCAAGTGTCGGAAGGGGACATAGAGATTTGCAAGATACATATGGATCTGAATGTTGCAGACCCGTTGACTAAGCCTCTCTCACGAGCAAAACATGATCAGCACCAAGACTCCATGGGTGTTAGAATCATTACAATGTAATCTAGATTATTGACTCTAGTGCAAGTGGGAGACTGAAGGAAATATGCCCTAGAGGCAATAATAAATTGTTATTTATATTTCCTTATATCATGATAAATGTTTATTATTCATGCTAGAATTGTATTAACCGAAAACTTAGTACATGTGTGAATACATAGACAAACAGAGTGTCACTAGTATGCCTCTACTTGACTAGCTCGTTGATCAAAGATGGTTAAGTTTCCTAGCCATTGACACGAGTTGTCATTTGATTAACGGGATCACATCATTAGAGAATGATGTGATTGAATTAACCCATCCGTTAGCTTAGCACTATGATCGTTTAGTTTATTGGTATTGCTTTTTTCACGACTTATACATGTTCCTATGACTATGAGATTATGCAACTCCCGAATACTGTAGGAACACTTAGTGTGCTATCAAATGTCACAACGTAACTGGGTCATTATAAAGATGCTCTACAGGTATCTCCGATGGTGTTTCTTGGGTTGGCATAGATCAAGATTAGGATTTGTCACTTCGTGTTTCGGGGAGGTATCTCTGGGCCCTCTCGGTAATGCACATCACTATAAGCCTTTCAAGCAATGCGACTAATGAGTTAGTTGCGGGATGATGCATTACGGAACGAGTAAAGAGACTTGCTGGTAATGAGATTGAACTAGGTATTGAGATACCGACGATCGAATCTCGGGCAAGTAACGTACCGATGATAAAGGGAACAACGTATGTTGTTATGCGGTTTGACCAATAAAGATCTTCGTAGAATATGTAGGAACCAATATGAGCATCCAGGTTCCGCTATTGGTTATTGACCGGAAGTGAGTCTCGGTCATGTCTACATAGTTCTTGAACCCGTAGGGCCCGCACGCTTAACATTCGGTGCCGATCGGTATTAGGAGTTTATGTGTTTTGATGTACCGAAGGTTGTTCGGAGTACCGGATGTGATCACGGACATGACGAGGAGTCTCGAAATGATCGAGACATAAATATTGATATATTGGACGACTATATTCGGACACCGGAAATGTTCCGGAGAAGTTTCGGATAAAACCGGAGTGTCGGAGGGTTACGGGAACCCCCGGGGGGAACTAATGGGCCACATGGGCCTTAGTGGAGAGAGAGGGGGGCGGCTAGGGCAGGCCGCGCGCCCCCTCCCCCTTTGGTCCTAATTGGACTAGGGAAGGGGGGCGGCGCCCCCCTTTCCTTCTCCCTCTCTCCCTCTCCTTCCTTCCCCCTCTCTTCCCTTGTTGGAAACCTACTAGGAATAGGATTCCTAGTAGGAATCCCACTTGGGGCGCGCCCCAGGAGGGCCGGCCGGCCTCCCCCTTGCTCCTTTATATACGGGGGCAGGGGCACCCTAGAACACACAAGTTGACAGTTGTCTTAGCCGTGTGCGATGCCCCCCTCCACAGATTTCCACCTCGGTCATATCGTTGCAGTGCTTAGGCGAAGCCCTACGCCGGTAACTTCATCATCACTGTCACCACGCCGTCGTGCTGACGAAACTCTCCCTCGACCTCAGTTGGATCTAGAATTCGTGGGACATCACCGAGCTGAACGTGTGCAGATCGCGGAGGTGCCGTACCTTCGGTGCTAGGACCGGTCAGATCGTGAAGACGTACGACTACATCAACCGCGTTGTCATAACGCTTCCGCTTTCGGTCTACGAGGGTACGTGGACACACTCTCCCGCTCGTTGCTATGCATCACCTAGATGGATCTTGCGTGTGCGTAGGAAACTTTTTGAAATTACTGCGTTCCCCAACAGCGCCATGTGAGCTTGTGGCTGCCACGTGTCTCCGTTTGCCCTAATACCTGGCCTTTTTATTCCCTAAAATCCAGAAACCATCAGAGTGAGACCCAAAACAATTATTCCACCGTCGCAAGCCTCTGTTCTTCCGCGATCCCATCTGGAGGCCTTTTTCGATACTTTGTCAGAGGGGAAAACCATTGGGGAGGCAATCTTCACCGACCTTGCTGCCTATATGATGATGTGTGAGTAGTTCCCACAGGACCTGTGGGGCCATAGCAGTAGCTAGATGGCTTTCTCCATCTCTTTTTGATCTTCAATAGACTAACCTCTTCGGAGATCTATTCAATGTAATTCTCACGGTGCGTTTGTTGGGATCCGATGAATTGTACATTTATGATCAGATTATTCATTGAAAGTATTTGAGTTTATTCTGAGATTTACATATGCGTTATATTATCCTTGCATTTCTCTCCATTCTATCCATCTTCGTCGGCCAATTAGAATGATTTATCTTCAGTGGGAGAGTTGCTTGGTAGTAGGTTCAATCTTGCGGTGTCCTTGTTATGTGACAGGAGGAGTTGCAAGGCATGTATTTATATAGTTGCTACTAAGGATAAACCGACGAGGTTCGAATATATTAATTGGTATTACTTTTCTACATTATGTCATCATTCTCCAAACATTACTCTATTTGTTATGAACTTAATACCTTAAGATGCATGTTGGATAGCGGTCGAGAGGTGGAGTAATAATAGTAGATGCAAATAAATTTCGGTCTACTTGTCTTGGACGTAATGTCTACATATTGCTCACGCCATGAAGAATCATCATAACTATGCGCTATTCTAACAATTGCCGAACAATAATTTGTTTACCCACCGTACTACGCTCATGAGAGAGATGCCTCTAGGGAACTTATGGCCCCCCGTTCCATTCATTTTATATTTATTAAAACCCTAAAATACATCATTGTTTGTATTTACTTTTTATTTTTATTTTATTTTATCTATCTATCACTACCATATTTAATCCTTGCAATTTGTGAGAAGAAGGGGGGTTGATAACCCTCTTGCCGTCGTTGGGTCCAAGCATTTGCTTTGTGTGCGTGCAGGTACCGTTTATCTCATCTATATGGTGTCTCCTATTGGTTCGATAAACCTTGGTTCTTAACTGAGATAAATACATTTTGCTACTACACTACTTTGTCTTTCCAATTTGCGGAATCCCAACATCTATCACAAATAGCAGTAGTTTTAAAACTTTGGTTTCTCTGAATGAAATTGAAGACGAAGGACACATAATTTTTTTATTATTGCATGGATGATACATATAATTTATTGTTCACATTTATAACCATTTTAACGAGTTATTAAACGAGCTAGCCAGTTTTGAATATCTACCTGTTATGTTAAAGAGTGAAGTTGAGCTTTTTCGATAAAGGGTGAATTTTATTTATGCAAAACATCAAGAGGATACAAACACAATGAGCACACATCCGCCTTGGTATAGCTAGGATGCACACATCCAACACCAATGCGCTCACACAAAAACTCGTCGGTGAATAACAAAGTCACGTAAGACCAAAACTATTCATAGACAAGGAAAAAAGGAAAAAAGAACCCCAGAGTGATCGGATCCTTGATCGGAAAACTACAACAATGGCCATATCTGCACCAACCATCTCATGACACCACACGGATGACGAGGTTCTTCAATAGCAAAACCTTCAAAAAGGGAGCCACGCTACATCGCCGCCATCATCGGATCTAACCATCGAACGCTAGAATCTATGTTCTCACCTTGAAGAACCAGTCTAAGCATATCCGAGGAATGCCTTCAATAAGGTAACGACGTAGAAACCTCGTCATTGTCGGGTATAACTAACACAAGTCAGACCTACGCTTTCACCCCGATGCTCGAGACCGGGTGCTCGAATAGCACCGCTATCGACGTCACTTATGTGCTACCACCACCACTTTTCCATGATCCCAGGAGCTACATGCAATGTGCGACTGCCATCGCTGCACAACCATTCCTCTAATTCGTCGCACGTAGTTTGCAACTCCACACTGAAGACAACCACCGGATCTAGAGAGAGGACCCTCACGAAGACCTTTCAATGGTCACCGCAATCTATGGAGAACCACCGCCGCGGACCAGAGTGGTGTAAATGATGGAGCCACAAGATCTGCCATTGCATATGACCTCCAAGGCCATGGCGGCACCGCCATCATGCCAGAGCCCCACTGGAGCAGCACCCCAATAGCCAGCCGCCTCCTATCACCGTGGACACGGCGACGATGGCCCCATCCAACTCCAGCTCCATAGGACGGGCAGATCGAGCAGACCACAAAACGGATCGAGATCCAACCACTTCACACACAGCTCTGGCACCTCCACGGCGCCACCCATTGCCCTCGCCCCCTAGTAGGGCCTAGCCCATGCTGGCACGCGTCACCTCAAGCCAATAGCAACAGCGCCACATGCTTTTGGGAGCTGCGACCGGCACGCATCGCACGCCGTACCTCCGCGCAAGCCTGCGGGTGGCCGAGAGCCACACAGATCGAGCCACTCGCCGGCGGGAATCCACCCGACATCCAACACGAGCGAAGGGCGAGCGTCGTTGTAGATGGGGTCAAGGAGGGGCGAAGCTCGCGTGGAACGGCATTGGAGTTGGAGGGGGAAACATCACTTGCTTTGAGGAGCCGCCTTCGTCGCCGCCGCCGGCAGGGCGGTGGCATGGTTGTGGTGGTGGCGGTCAGTGACGGCTAGGGTTGGGGTGCCCCGATGTCGCCCTACGAGGGACACGGAAGCAAGCGCAGGGTCAGATAAGACTTTGCCAAGAGTCAAGTTGAGGTAACTTGTTATCTTAACAAATGTTCAAAAAACTTTTATCATAACGAGCTCTAACGAGCCGAGTCAAGAGGCTGGAATTCCATCCCTAAACCAGACATACCCCTGAAACTTTATGCATACGTTTTGGATCCAGACACCCGTATAATGACTTGATATGCACACCTCTGGCGAATTCAAAACTGGTCGTGCATCCACATGGCAATATGGCATTGCACGAAGTAAGCCAAGTTGCGAGCTGCCGTGCCCATTACGCATGGGCTCCAGCATCCGAGGGGCAAGAAATCAAAATCCGCGCAGAATTCGGTGACGCAAACGCGATTGAATGCTCAGATTGGCTGCTCCCCTCGCGTGCTCGGTTGCTGGCTCCGATGGAACCGATCCCGGCGGCCCTCGTTCCCGTTGGCTGCTGCACATGGCTCGGGCTTCGCAAACCCTCTCCGTTAGATCGACGCACATCGCTCACCTCCGAATTTTGTGCTACACTGATTGAAGTTCCATATGCGCACGATCGCAGATCTCTATGCCTCCCACGCTAGCCGGCATCGATTCGACGGAGCAAAGAGACGGAGTGCTTATATTTTTACCGCGGTGCATGCATCATTGCAGTCTGCAAGTGCCAAGTTTTCCATGCCCGAAATTCTCTGCTCCATGACCAGATCACCGCAATTCCCTGCTCTACGTTAGCTTTGTTAATTCACAGCACCATGGCCAGACCCTTGATTCCTCCGGATCAGTGTCGAGCTACTCATACGCATGTGCATGGAGCGGACACGGTATATATAACACGAATCCGAGAAGCCTTCACGCTCACCGCATCCCAATCACAGCCGTAGCGTGCCGCGCTCGCCACTGCGCCGCTCCAAAATGGCAAGCATCGCGGCGGTCTTGCTCGTCCTGCTTCCGCTGCTCCTTTCCGCGGCCGTCGCCGGCGCGACGCATCCCGACGGCGGCTTCGGCTTCCAGGCAACGCTCACGCACGTCGACGCCGGCGCGGGGTACACGGACGCGCAGCTGCTCTCCCGCGCGGTGCGCCGGAGCAGGTCCCGCGCCGGCGCGCTGCAGTCGCTGGCGACGGCCGCGGACGCGCTCACCGCGGCGCGCATCCTGGTGCAGGCCAGCCAGGGCGAGTACCTGATGAGCATGGCCATCGGCACGCCGCCGCGGTACTACTCCGCCATCCTCGACACCGGCAGCGACCTCATCTGGACGCAGTGCGCGCCGTGCATGCTCTGCGTCGACCAGCCCACGCCCTACTTCGACCCGGCGCGCTCCAGCTCGTACGCCAAGCTCTCCTGCTCGTCCCCGATGTGCAACGCCCTCTACTACCCGCTCTGCTACCAGAACACGTGCGTCTACCAGTACTTCTACGGCGACAGCGCCAACACCGCCGGGGTGCTCGCCAACGAGACCTTCACGTTCGGCACCAACGGGACGTGGGTCACCGTGCCGAGGATCGCCTTCGGGTGCGGCAACCTCAACGCCGGGTCGCTCTTCAACGGCTCCGGCATGGTCGGCTTCGGGCGGGGGCCGCTGTCCCTGGTGAGCCAGCTCGGGGCGCCAAGGTTCTCCTACTGCCTCACCTCGTTCATGTCGCCGGTGCCGAGCCGGCTCTACTTCGGCGCCTACGCCACGCTCAACAGCACCAGCACCAGCGACAGCGGGCCGGTGCAGTCCACGCCGTTCATCATCAACCCGGCGCTGCCGACCATGTACTACCTGAACATGACGGGCATCAGCGTCGGCGGCGACCTGCTGCCCGTCGAGCCGTGGGTGTTCGCCATCAACGAGGAGGACGGCACCGGCGGGGTCATCATCGACTCCGGTTCCACGATCACGTACCTGGCGCAGCCGGCGTACGACATGGTGCACGAGGCGTTCGTGGCGCAGGTCGGGCTGCCCCTGGCGAACGTCACGTCGCCAGACGACCTGAACACGTGCTTCAAGTGGCCGCCGCCGCCGAAGAGGATGGTGTCGATGCCGGAGCTCGTGCTCCACTTCGAAGGGGCGGACATGGATCTGCCGCTGGAGAACTACATGCTGATCGACGGCGGCACGGGGAACCTGTGCCTGGCGATGGCGCCGTCCGACGACGGCTCCATC
The DNA here is from genome assembly GCF_002575655.3 of Aegilops tauschii subsp. strangulata. NCBI lineage: Eukaryota > Viridiplantae > Streptophyta > Magnoliopsida > Poales > Poaceae > Aegilops > Aegilops tauschii. The sequence goes on from NC_053039.3 coordinate 364,111,138, forward strand.
ATCGGCAGCTTCCAGCACGCCAACTTCCACGTGCTCTACGACAACGAGAACAGCTTGCTGTCCTTCATCCCTGCCCCGTGCAACCTAATGTAGTCTGCTCACGTAGGCACGTTTAGCGCTCCTTCTCCATTTCTGTACGTTTATGCATAATTCCGCCATTTTTCATGTCTGTTCTCTTACTAATGTCGTAGCTTTGGTGCTTGGCGAGGAATTTAACTGCGGGCTGATTATCTGTATCAGTCTTTCTAAGTCTCGGTCGACCGAGACTTCATTAAGTCTCAATCCATGTTATATCCATGAAATTTTACATTAAGATTCATTTAAAACCATTTTTTTAGTTTTTTTTTCCTTTTTCTCTCTTGTATGTTATCTCATTGAGACCCAGCCACACCCTATTTGTATCCTACGAGATTTTGATTGACTTATGGTTCTAGCGTTGTCCCCTCCGGCACAACTACTTCATATTTGTTTTAAAACCAACACAAAAGCTTTTCCATATCTCATTAATTAAGAAGAGTTAAGTTACCAAGTTAAAAAAAAGAGTAGGTTACCGAAATGACCGAAAGCGACCGAAAAAACCATAAGCCTATTCTTGCGGCATAAGGATCTCAAATGTTTAGCGCCCGCTAAGCCCCAAACGAGGACTCCACCTTAATTCTACTCGCTTATTTTGGGACAGAGAGAGCACTTGCTATTACACCAGGCATTGACGTCATGTTCCTAAAGACTTGTATTTCACTCATTCCAAATCTCCCATGAAGCCAAAATAACCATGGAGAAGACACCTTTCCTCACATTACCATTCGCATTTACCAAGTACCACCAATCTTTGACCGAGTTAAAATTGCTCCAATTGTCCTACTTGATGTGAGCTAGACCAAGCCAATTCTTGATATCAGACCAAATTCTAGATGAGCCGCCGTCTCCGGTTCTCGCTTGCAAAGTTGACATAAACTACAATTTGGCCATCCGCGATGTTGAAGCCTATCCGTTGTCCAAACTCGATCTTGGATGACAAGCCATGAAAAAAAAATTATGCTTAGGCGGCACTAAAATCTTCCAAATTGCCGGCTTATATTTAGGGCTATTTTTTTAAATAATACATTTTTTTATTAATTTTCATAAATATTACGCTGGATAAATTTTTTCAAAAATAATACACCGTCGGCCCGCTGCAGGCCGACTGGGCCTAGTCGGCCCACATCAGGCCGATTGGACTCCAGTCGGCCTACAGCTGGCCGACTGGCCCCTGTCGGCCCACTTTGGGCTGATTGGGTCCTGTCGACCAGCTGTAGGCCGACTGGAGCTAATTGGCTCGCTGTGGGCTAATTGTTTTTGCAAAAAAAGTAGGCATAAAAAATATATGTTTAAAAAAATATTAATTATAAAAAAATGTTCCTGATGTATACAAAAAATGTACAATATATATGCAAAAAAGTTGACATAAAAATATGTTTTAAAAAGTGTTAAGCATGTATTTAAAAATTGTTAAATGTGTGTATAAAAAATGTTCCTTATTTATACAAAAAATATAGAATGTGTATGAAAAAAAGTTGACACCAAATAAATATGTTTGAAAAAAAATGTTAATCATGTATTTGAAAAAAATGTTCCTTATCTATACAAAAAATATAGAATGTGTATGAAAAAAAGTTGACACTAAAAAAATATGTTTGAAAAAAATGTTAATCATGTATTTGAAAAAATGTTCAACGAGTACACAAAAATGTTTCATGTATTGGAATGAAAGGTTAAACGTGTATAAAAAAATATTCCAGCTCCGGATCCGGTATGGGAGCATCACGGACCTAAGTATGATTGGTTGCTCTTTTTGTATGGAACTCGAACATTTTTTCAAACATATTTTTTTGGTGTCAACTTTTTTCATACACATTCTATATTTTTTGAATAGATAAGAAACATTTTTATACACACATTTAACAATTTTTAATCATGTATTTGAAAAAATGTCAACTTTTCAAACATATTTTTTTGGTGTCAACTTTTTTTCATATACATTCTATATTTTTTGTATAAATAAGGAACATTTTTTATACACACATTTAACAACTTTAAATACATGCTTAACACTTTTTAAAACATATTTTTTATGTCAACTTTTTTGCATATATATTGTACATTTTTTTGTATACATCAGGAATATTTTTTTATACACGTTTAATATTTTTTAATTACATAATTAACATTTTTTAAACATATTTTTTATGCCTATTTTTTTTACAAAAACAATTAGCCACAGCGAGCTAATTAGCTCCAGTCATCCAATCAGCCCACAGTGGGCCGACAGGGGCCAGTCGGCCAGCTGTAGGCCGACTGGAGTCCAATCAGCCTGCTGTGGGCCGACTAGGGCCGACGGTGTATTATTTTTGAAAAAAATTTACCCAGCATAATATTTATGAATTAATTAAAAATGTATTATTTAAAAAAATTAGCCATATTTAGTGACGACAAGTGGAGAGACGGAAACTACTCAGCAGAGCTGCAAGAAACGTAGCCGCACGGAACCCTATCCTCTCGCCCCCGCGCCGTCCCCCCGCGGCGGCTCGGGCGGCGCTCCCCTCCCTTGCTCCTTCCCACCGGCGCCGCCGACCGGAGCCGCATGGGCAAAGCCCCTGCGGTGGCTGGTGGCGGGGGCTCCTTCCCCTCTAGTCGGATCCGGGCGGCGCTGGGTGGCCTGCCCGTCGGAGGCGTCAGGCGCACACGGGGCCTGGCGGGGATGCGGCGGCGGCTCCGGTCGGTGATGTGCTGCGACACGATGGCGCCCTGGCGGCGGCGGCCGGCAACGCGGCGGCTGCGTGTTTGTGGCCACATTCTAGCCCAGATCTGGGTGCCGGTGGGCTGCGGACGGCTCGGGAGGTCCTCCGTCGGTCTTCTCCAGCGCTGGTTGGGTCCCTTGGGGCGGATGGTGACTGCGGAGCAGGGGCTCCGGGTGGTCGCGTGCTCGGTGGGGTCTTGCGGCTGAAATCCGGGGGGCGGCGCGGGTGGGGGCAGTGGCTCGACTTGGTTGCTGCTTTGGCCGTGGGCGGCAGCGGTGTGGTCCAGGCGGGGCCGTCCTGCGGCGTGGTGGCTACACGGTAGATCGGCGGCACCGACTGCAGCGATGGTTGGCTTCTCCGTCGGTGTCGGCTTGTTTGCAGGTGGACTGTTTCGGCCATCGATCCCTCTTCTCGTCGTCTGGTCGCTACTTTCGTTGAAGGGCTGGCCCGCTCCCGGCTGCGGTCCATCGCTTGTCTCGCGTCTAGTGCCGTAGGACTGAGCTCGTCTCGCGCCCGGCAGCAGGACTAGTTTGTCTCGTGCCCGGCGGCAGGACCGAGATCGTCTCGCGCCCGGTGCTGCAAGATGGATCGACGGAGGCCAGTTTTGGCCGGCCTATTGGGTCTCGGCGCTGGGGGCCGCCCAGGGGTGTGAAAGGTGGGGCTTTTCCGCTCGTCTTTTTGGTTGGGGTAGCGGCGGGTCTCAGGTTAGGTGGTGACATGGTCTTGGATGTTGGGGCGGCGGCTCTGATGGTGGTAGCTCGGTGCTCATGAGCAGAGCCCGTGGCTCAGTGCTGCCCGGTGGCCATGGCCGTGTGGGCGGCGTGGTAACCGGAGTGTGGCATTCGGTGGCGGTGAGTGTTGGCCGGGGTGAAAACCTGTCCTATCTTCGGATGGACCGGCGGCGGCGAAGCTCTCTCCCTTCTTGAAGGCGTCGTCGTGGCTCTCATTGCCTGTCATGGTGCTTCAGGGGAAACTCTGATCCTCGGATCGAGCGGCCGCGGTACTCCAGTGTCGTAACCTTCCTGAATGCACCATCTTGGAGCCCACGGTTCGTCGTATGTGGTTTCATCTCTTCGCAGTGGCGTGTCCACGGTTGAAGCCCCCGGTTGCTCTTGTAGTGCTAGGGATTGTGTTGCTGCATTCAGCGTCTATGTATCCTGTCTTGAGTGTGTGCGTGTGTTGTGTTGACGTGCGTTTATACTGAGTTGTTGGTAATCGTTGCTTTATATATAAAGCGAAGAGAAAGCCTTTTTTTTGTTATATTTAGTGCCCCGAAATGTATCATTCGCGTGTGAGATCAGATAAGGAAATAGATAGAATATGTAGTAATTGTTTGTGAATGCACATACATGTGATTGTTAGTAGATAAATTGCGTCATTTGGTCAACAGCGATCAAGGGTCCAACGGAAATATAAAGTAACAGTACTAGTTTGCCCTTTTGCAAGCATTACCTATTTCCTCTGTTCATTTTTATAAGACCTTGAAGACATTTTAGATAATGTGCAAAACAGTCCATTTTAAGTTGTCTGAAACGACTTATAAAAATGAATCGGAGGGAGTATAAGATATTAAAAAGATATTAAAAATTCAGATACTTCTGTGTGAAAAAGTAAGGATAATTTAGTCTTCAACACAAGGATGAAGCGCTGATTTAAACTAGCACAAATGCACAATCATGCACTGCTGACTGAAACTAGAATTCCGTACACAGTACGGACTGTCGGATTTCTTCAATCTGCTGCACAACATCGGACATTGTCGGCCTCCCCGTTTCATATCTGTGGCAGCAATCCAGGGCGAGCCCCAGGAGCTCCATCATTTCCTCCTCTTGGCCGTCCTTTTGCTGCTCCAGGAGCTCCTCGTCGAACACCTCCGTTGTCCATTCCTCACGAATCACACTAGACACCCACCTCATCAAATTAGAAACCCCTCGGCCTGGTCCTGGAAACCTGCCGGTGAGCAGCTCTAACAACAGAATGCCGAAGCTGTACACGTCGGCCTTCTGGGAGACTGACCATTTACGACCAGTGATCCCTGGATCGCTGTAGGCCGATGATTCGCTAGGCCGGCTGACGAGTGCTGTCAGGCCATGCTCTGATATGCAAGCATCGTAAGTGTTGGTGAACAGAACGTTGGAGGATTTGATATTACCATGGCAGCTCGATGGCCCGGCTGAGTGGATAGACGCAACACCCTGCGCCGCAGCATAGGAGATGGCCAGCCGCTGCTCCCAGCCCAGCAGAGCCTGGCCAGAACCCCGCTCTCCTGAAGAGACACACCACGAACCAGTGATAAATCAAAAGCATTAGAACATGTTAAGTTTTACAACTCAAAAGAAACGGCAGGCGCGGGCTAGCAATGCATTCATATTACCGTGGAGCGCTTCTGATAGGCTGCCCATGGGCATGTTATCATACAATAGCAGCTTGTCATCACTGCTATAGTAATAACCCCGCAGCGGCGTCATGTGCTCGTTCCGGATGTCGCCAATCGCCGTGACGCGCTGCTCAAACTGCGCCCTCCGCAAGTGCACGCCCTTGAGCCTCTTGACCACCAGCTCGGCTCCACTCTCAAATTTGGCCCTGTAGGTTGTCCCGACTGTGCCTGTGCCCAGAATTTCAGGAACTGCTTCAAGAAGGTCCTTCAGCTCCAGCTTAAGAGCTGTCTCTGTGGAGCCAAAGCCCACAATCATTTCGCCACTGCTTGGTTTGTGTTTCCTTCCCCAAGAGAACGGAGACAACCATTGTTGTCCCTGGTGTGGAGTTTCCGCGAGTTTGTGAAGACGCATTGCCACCGATAACATATCAGGGCGCTTGTCGGTTTCCATAGCCAAACATTCACCTGCTAGCTTTCCAATCTCTTCGATAGTCTTCATGTCAATTCGGTTTGCAATTTCAGGATCAAACATCTCTTTCACTCCTCTGGTCCCTTTTGCGAGAGCTTGAGTAAAAGTTTCAACTAGGCTGATTCCCACATTATCTGTTCTTGCCTTTTTTCTCGTGATCAGTTCCAAGAGGACAACCGCAAAACTATAAACATCGCTCTTTGCCGTGAGCCGGCCACTCAGAGCAAACAAAGGGTCCATGTAACCTACACTCCCTATCACATTTTCAGTGTACAGAGTGTTATCAGTGTTGACTAGTCTTGATATTCCAAAATCTGATAGTTTTGCTCTGAGCTTGTCATCCAAAAGTATATTAGCAGGCTTGATATCACCATGAATTACCTGGGTATACATTTGAGAATGCACATATCCCAATGCCTCTGCACACTCTATGGCAATTCTTAGTCGTGTTTCCAAAGTGATGGGTATCCTGTTGTGGTGAAGGGCATCACTGAGGTTTCCTTTAGGAATATACTCTGTGACCATCATTAGGGCATTTTCGTCTACACAGTAGCCGATCAGTCTGACTACATTCTTGTGGTTGATTTCACGATGAACAGTCAACTCTTTGGCAAAGTTTTCTTTTCGATTGTGGATAAACCTCTTGACTGCAACCATACTTCTGTCCTCAAGAACTCCTTCGTAAACTACTCCAAAGGCCCCTCTCCCAAGTTCAGTATTGTAGTTGTTGGTAATTCTTTTTATCTCATTTTCTGTGAAGCATTTTACATCATGATTGCTGTGTGCAATCCATTTTGATCTATCATTTCCTTGGATTAGTTCTCTTAACACGTGTTCTCGATGATCCATTTTTCAAAGTAATAACTGGGAACTCCTCTGCTAGCCTTGACTAAAATGTTGAGAGACAACTTAACCTAAACATAGCTTGTTAGTGCTACAGTTCAATTTCAAGTACTCCCTCCGTCCCATAATATAAGAACATTTTTATCACTAGTATAGCATAAAAACGCTCTTATATTATGGGACGGAGGGACTAACATATATAGTGAAAAAAGTAAGAGTGCTCAATCTGCATGTGCAAATGAACTGTTGGTGTTTTGTAGCCATAACAGATCCCTATTGATAAACTTCCATGTTAATTATACTTCATCAGAGTTACTTTAATCATGAAGTATCTCCTCTAGCTATGATTGGGGCAGATCGGTTGAACTATAACCAAATTAGATTTCAGATTCAGAAATTTGCACACAATTGTAAAAAATCAATATTTTTTTATTGAGAGTTTTTACAGTACCCTGGTACTCCCTAAGGAGATGGGGGAGTACCAAATAAATCCAACCATCCATCTATTGGAGTACTTTAGACCTTTTGAGTTGGCTAGTTAGTTTTTACTTTTATTCCATCTGAATCAACCACATCAGGCCGCCGCGATTGCACAGTTTTTCCCCATCGTGGTAGCAGCTGGAGCATTTGTCTTCGCCATTGCTGGCGCCCTCGTGAGATGGATATCGATTTGCTCAGCGTATCAATACATGAACAATTAAAATCAGAAATACTACTAGTACCATCCGTGAATTCCTGTTAATTGCATATTAATTGAACTGGCGTTGTAGGAGGACTGTGTGCCTCCCCAGACAACCATGATGGGCCAGTATCATGGAGTCTTCCCCGACCAATTCACGTAGGCGCAGCCAACGGCGGCGGCTATTGACATGCACATCACCGTCTTTTTATTATTAGACATCATTGGTAGAGGAAATATACCATTTTGAAATATATATTTGGGAGCGTGTAAAAGTGATCTTCATTGCTACACTTAGGTTGAAGACTTTAAAGGGTAGCTTTGCTTAAGCCTTGAAGATACAACTAGGATCATTTCATATCACATGAAAGGAAACAGGTAGGAACCGACTGAAGCATATAACTTAAAAATTAGAGAATCAAAGTGCTACTCTCTTGAAAAAATTCACAGGCGAATCTGTCAAAATTGTAACAAGATGTGCACAGCGATGGTTGAGCCCAACATACCTCTTAAGGACAGATGCAGCAACACCAAGTATGAATCATCTTTTTCATACTTTGCTGCACGCATCGCCATGTAATCGAAGTGGAAGAAAGAACAGATAGTTACTTTATTTCATGAGTTGCTAACTTGTTCCTCCATGGTCAACTGCCAGAACAACAAGGAGAAGAAGAAGAAGAATTGGGTGCCTTATCTGTGAAGGTTGAGGCACTTTAATGACAACTACTCTCATCTACCCAATAATAAAAATTGAGACGTATTCTTTCTGTATTTTTCAAATGCATAACAATTCCAGTAAGTAACCTATTATTCAATAACAATCAGTCATGCCATACCACTCATTTGTTCCTCTAATTTCCAGTGGCGAGTTTTTTCTTATAACAAACCTTCACGTTGACTTATGATTTTGGTTCATCGATCAGCAATCTAGCTTCAGTTTAGGCCAATTTTAAGGTGTTTCGGATCATTAACGGGTAGAGCTGGTTTATTGGTCTGCACGACCAGCAGTGAAAACGAAAAATACTCTACCTGATATGAAGAGCCCCCCCCCCCCCCCCCCCCCTCCCCCCCTGAAATCTGGCCACGATGCCTGCCAGTGCCGGCAAAAGAATTCCGTTGATCACCGCCCGCAGCAGCCGAACTGACTCCAGAGGCCTCGCTGCGGCCCTTTTGCCCCTCGCTCGCTGCTTCATTCGACTGCCATGGCACTTGGGCCATCTGGTGGGGCGCCAGTGGCAGCCACCGACCGGCCTTGCGGGCACCATGAATAACAGCCTAACCAATCCAATGTGGCGCGAGTTTTTATCAATATCAGCTCTTTCAGTCATCAAATTGGGAGTTTGATGCCTGGGATTGGATCATTTACCCCATATTAATTGGGCATTAGATGATTTGCCCCGCTTTAGTTTGGCTTAGATGATTTGCCCCATACTACTTTGATTTCTTGACCAGTTTCCCTATTTTTTTTAAAGATCCAGCATTGCTGGCATTCATTGTTTTAGCAGGAGAGCAGATGAAACATTGTTGATCAAGTGATCGAAGGAGGAAAAGAGAAGATGAAAAAAGAAAGAAAAATGCCCGGAGGCAGAGCAGCTAGTCTGACTCTCATGGCGGATCCTTGAAGGGGCTCTCCAAATTTTTTGTTCCCGCGAGGTGCCATAATTCAAGCGTTGATCTTATGGCCTTGATCACGTCCCTGATCGCCGTTGCTTCCCCCTGAACACATAGTTGTTGCGCTACTGCCATATCTCCGATGTGATCAAGATGATCATGGACTTGATTCCTCCTCTTGCTTGTCTTGGCGCGCTGCAGTTGATGATGCAAGAGGCCGTCTCCGTTGATGCTTTTGCGTTAGCCCAATTTTCCTGCTTCAGTGCACTACACCCATTCCAGCTGGCGGCCTGATTCCAGATGGCCACGGCCACGGCCACATTGCAGCCCCAGAACAGATGGAAGGAGGACTCCAGATTCCTGAAGCATAGGTGGCAGAAATACCCGTTGACCCAGCCGCGCCATTGCAGACGGTCGTTGCACCACAGGCGGTTTTGGTGGAGGAGCCATGACAAAATCTTTGCCTTTACCGGCGCCCAGACCTTCCAGAGCATGGATCGGAGATTGTTGTTGCTCACTTGTGGGAATTGCAGAAGATATGCAGGAGCAGTAGAGTTCTCTCCCGGGGCCGTGGAGTTCTATCTGATAGTGTCGGGCACCCCCTCCTCAAAAATGATCCTGGCTGCACTGATCAAACGCGAAAGACGGATGAAATCCTGAGCGATCATGATGGTGTTGCTGTGCCTTAGATCTTTGATTTAGACACTGATTGGAAAATACTGTGAAAGAGATAGTAGCAGTCTAGCAGCAGAAGGTGAATGTAGCATGAAATGCTGTGCGAGCAAGGCAAACGCAATCTAGTGAATCTACGAAGAGAACTACATAGGGGAAAAATTCTATTGACTTGCTGATAAACTGGCATATATAAATTTACCAGTAGAGACGACTTGTAGTATTTCTGTAACTCATCTTGGTTTGCTTCCAGAATAGCTGTTGCTGAAGAGGAAGGGATATACAAGCAATGATATTAAAGGAAAACGGGACCGAGTACACATACCATGAAAAACCATCTCCCTAGTTTATTGGTATTTTTCCAATTCAAAAATGTAGAAAAATAAATTAATACCAGACTTCTAGGCGAAATGGGCTAGATTGTACCTATGCAAGGAGAAGTTGCACACAGTAGTCGCAGTGTCCCGAAATATAACATTCGTGTGTAAGATCAAACAAGGAAACAGTAAGTATATGTGATTGTTGGTGAATGCACATACACGTGATTGTTAGTACTTAGTAGATCAATTGCATCATTGGCTCAACAGTGACAAGGGGTCCAAGGGAAATAAAAACTGTATAAAGTGACTGTACTAGGTTGCCCTTTCGCAAGCATTAACTCAGAGTATTAAAAAGAATCACATACTTTTGTCTGAAAGAAGAAAGGATAATTTAGTCTTCAACACAAGCATGATGCGCTGATTGAAACTAGCAGATTTGTAACACAAGCATGCACTGCTGACTGAAACTAGAATTCCATACTCTTTCTTTTAGACATAAGACAACACAATCTTCAGGTATCAACATAATCTGCAAAAGAAGGCGTCAATGGGATAAGCCATGGACAGATCACAGATATGCTTCTTCTGAAAGAGCATCTACCCCCTCTTGAAAACAACAGTCGAAAGGGTCGGCAACCGACAAGTCACGGGTATCCAAATACAGATCCCAGTGAAAATAGCCACTTCTGAATTCCAGTTGAGCCTCTTGAGAAGATCTATTTTCCACTTTTAGTAGACTGAGTTCAAATCAGGGCCACAGAACTGGAGAGCCAAAACCTTTACACTGCGTATTGGGTTTTCCAAGCTCGATGGGATTAATCCCTGAAGAAAACAAATGGATAGTTATTTAAAAATAAAAAAGTCTTAAGAAAAAATGCCAAGCTCGACCGCACGAGTCTAGAGACTGAAGCTGCTACCTGGAAGACTAGATTGTTGATCTGAATTTGTAAGGTGCAGGGAGACAAAAGGCCCACTGTCTCCAGTTTAGGTGCCCTAACTACCTGGATAGTCTCGACACCTAAGCCCGGAGAACGTAATAGCAGCCTTTCAAGATGAGGGGCCTCCTTAATGACCAATTTTCCTTTGCCTTCGAACAAACAAAGGGTGACGATGATCCTAAGAGTTGGTGAACTAATGCAAAGGCAAGACCCCTCGAGAATCCTCGACAAATGTAAGCTCTCCAAGACATGGCAGCTAGAGAGCACCCTCGAGAAGACATCCTCGGAGATGGAAACGCTCCATAGCTTGAGCTGCTTGAGGAGGGGGAAGTTCAGAGAAGGTGCCATCTCCCTTGGGAAATCGCAGGAGCCAATGCTGACCAAGAGGAGGGTTGATGCTGAGCGGAGCACAGACGGCGGCAGCAGGCAGCGCTTGTCCTTCTCAGGCCGTCCACGCGTATATTCCAAGAGCGCGAAGCTGATGTGGAGCTCCTGAAGGTTGTCAAGGGCTCGGGAATGGAACCAGCTGTCGATCTGAGCGGCATCTTCGTCGTACCTTTTTCTCTCTCTGTGGAGGCGGACGAGAAAGACGTCGAAGCGGCGTGCGGGGCCAGGGTGGTCCGACAGGATCCTGGAGACGGCGGAGAGACGCTCGAACCGATCTCCGACGGGGTGGTACGGGACGTCGAGGTTGAGAGGCGAGGAGCGCCATAGGGGACGCCATCGCCGGGAGATGGCCTGCGTGCGGGCGCCGTCCTTGGTGGGGAGCAGGGAGAAGATGGTGCCGAGGATGGCGTCGGGAAGGTCGCTGATGAGATCGCCGTGGCTGATGGCGTTGCCGTCGCAGAAGCTATCACGTGCCCGTTTCTGTGACCTGGGCCCGGCCGCTTCATCGGATGTGCTCCTCTTGGGTGCGGGCGCCGCAGCCTCCGCCGCCGCCGCCGCCATCACCTTCATGTCCGGCGGCTGGGGAGTCGGGCGGCGTCGCTGCCCCCTCCCGTGGATCTGAATCAAACGATCACGACTCGCTGCCTAGTCTCCAGCTCAGCCTACTGGGCCGGGCTGGGCCGGCGCATTTCTTGTCCAAAATTTATACTACAGTATTCCGTGACTCCCGTTGTTTGGAAGGAGGCAGAGCTTTGCTTAAAAATATGTTGGAAGAAGGCAGAGCATCTAGTTTTGGGGGCAGCAGCTAAAAAAAAGTTTTTGGAGCAGCAGCAGTCTTGAACTGTAATTGGAGGCAGGTGGTTTAGCCTATGGTTGTGGGAAGACAATAAATAGTGTTTTGCGGGAGGTGAAAGATAGATATTTAACCGATCGCTTTACATTTAACCGTTGAGAAAAAACCAACTGGCTCAAACTTTTTTTTTCAGTCGACTGCCTCCTAGCCAGCCCCCATCTCAGTCCCATGTCTACTAGATCGGCATCGCGCCTTGGCGCAAGGGTGCCGGTCCCAACGATGTGACCAAGCAAGTAATGGTCAAGTGACCCCGCAGAAAAAAAAGTAATGGTCAAGTTATTAGAAAGACAAGCTTAGCGTATGTATTCAATCATGATAACAATATAAAAAAAAGAAGAAACATTCACAAGTAATAAGAGCAAAGCATCATCGATGGACACCAACACTGTAGTAGAACACATCTCCATATCCACCAGAACAATAGTATAACAAATTTGAAGGATGCAATGTTCATATACAGGGTAAAATAAAGGATGCAATGTTCATACACGGTAGATATTGAGCACAAAGGATGGATAGACATGTCAAAGGGGACGTGTTCACAAAAGAAGAGGCAGATCACACGGTACATCACAAGGGCTGGTGGCATCATATATCATCGGGTACTTGCCAGAATTAGAATAGGTGATCTGTGGACGTCCATTACAGGTAGTACTAGGAAGATATATCGGAATTTTACCTTCATCGACACCGATGCAGATCAGATCGCTCCTCGTTGATCCTTTCATATTGTGGTTGCTGCAAGTGCCCTAGGAAGAGTGAAACCGTATTAATATTCATTTTCATGCTTGTTTAGGAATAATTTATCTGTAACCAATCATCAAAAATAATAATTGTCCGTAATAAATTTGAAGAACACATGGACTGTTATTCTGTGTTCGAAAATAACATATTCTTCATGGCATAAAAGATCAGACTCTACTAATATCATGTCATAATCGGAAGTACACATGTATACTACAATAAGCTTCTCTATGAGACTGAGGTGAAGCAATAAGCTGATTTTCATTATCTATTTTTTCAGGAATAGATGGTAATCAGTATAGCAGCACTTGTATTTTTTAACATGAACAAAAACATACGCATGTGTATTCGTTTTCTTATGCAGTTACAATAACAGCGTGGAAGCAAAGGCATTCTTCACCACAAAAAAAAGCAAAGGCATTCTGAATAAGAGAAAGCGGAAGGGAAAAAGAGCAGCCATGAAGGGTAGAGGAGGCGAGAGGAGACTGGAGAGTACATGCTGCAAGGACAAATAAAACCTCCACACTGAACCGAATGGAAGTCGCGAGTGCTCTGAACGCCCATGTATTGTGCCTACTTCTCATGACATGCTCGTAGAAGCATAACAGATCTTGGAAGAGAGCAATAGAGAAAGGAATGGACGGGAGCTAATAACATACCAAACATGGCCGAAGATTGATCCTGAGAAATGTCCGCAAGACTCGTTCCTCAATCGATTCGAGCTCGCTGTGGTTGTGAGCAATGGATTGAGGCGTGGCAGCATGGAAAGGAGAAAACCGAGCACCATCAAAGGACTCGTCACTTTGTATCCTCGCCTATTGCACATCTCCCGTAAATGGGCATAGCCCAGTTAAAGTTTTGTGGGCATGGTAAGAATAGTTTGTTATAGAAAAATTCCATAGGGCAAACAAACCTCTCCTTACAGACAGCATAATGAGTACAATTGTCCTAAAATAGAAGAAGCAAAATTAGGAGAATGACAATCTAATTTTTTTATACAGAGCAAATTAACCATTTGGAGAATAATATCAAGCAGAACATTTCTCCTACAATTAGCAATAATTTATGAAGAGTTTTATGATGCAAATTCATCTTTTAATAATGGCATGCACAAGTAACCAAGAGAATCCGGCAGATTGGAAGCGCTCACGGTAAATAACATTTTTGGTGTCTCAGCTGAAGGTCTTACTTCAATTTCACTAACTGAATGGCCAACAGTAAGTATTTTGCTCATTTACCTATAAGAATATACATAGTTTTCAAGGGTTGTATCCTTACATAATCATTTGTATCTAGCTTCTAAACCCCTTAAAAATAAAGATAGGAAGAATAAGTTTCCAAGAGTATTCCATAAACTGGAGCATGCCAAACTATTTACTCGCCATCAAGCGAACATCATTTAACTATTTACTCGCCATCAAGGACGTCGTCAACATGTAAGTTCAAAAGAACATATTTTAACATATTCCTGCTATATACATTTTCTTTCCTCTCTGCTTCCTTCAAAATCAACGATGGAGACCTTGGCTCTCTCCGATTTTAAAGGAACCAAAGAGGAAATATACAAAGCATATAGCAGCAATAGTTAAAGATGTTCTTTTGAACTTACATGGCTATTTTTTCTGCAAACATGCCAATCTACTGCTATCGTACCGACCTTAATTTGTACCTTCAAATAGATGTACATTTGATTTTGAGCAAGTAGGGAGGCACTATACGATAGTATACAATAAGAAATAGTAAAAGATTGTTACCATCCATGGGACTAACACAAATTAGAAATTAGAATTATCCGATTGTCCTCATCGTGCAAGTTGTAGTTGCGAATGGGACTAAAAAAAAATTAGAAATAGCATCCAGTACGCTAACCAACATCAAATCAAGTAACTATTCAACTAACATAAATGAGAGATAAAGAGAATATTTTCACCTCGAGATTAGACCATCAGAATATGGTTGTGGTGATGCCGTCCATAGATCCGCCCGCTCGCCCGTCGTCCAGAAGGTAGCAACAAAACAAAATAACCCCAAACGCTTATTTAGCAAGGAAATAAATTACAAAGCCAACAAACCACACATCCTTCAAAATTCACTACATTTAGTCTGGTGTGTGATCCAAAAAATGCAGGGCTGACAGACAAAATTGGGGAAAGCTTCAGCACAAACTATACAGAAAACAAAATGAAATGGCCGCTCAATGGCTCGGATTAACCCAACAACTTAACCACAGCACTCAAAAAATTGTCTAAGGATACAGACAACAACATGGGACATGCTACCTCACACACCCTTTACATGAACAATCCAACATTATCTCCAAAAAACACTCAAAAATCCTGTAGCATTATTATTTGTAGCATGTAAGAAAAAATAGCTGCAACTGGTAACTTGCCGAAAAATTGAAGTAATAGTATCACACCGAATTAAAATAAGCCATTCAACCGTTAACTTGCTGGGAGCGAGTTGAAAGATCGAGGATGTCGCCTAGAGGAGGGGGGGTGAATAGGCGCTTTAAAATAATTACGGTTTAGGCTTGAACAAATGCGGAATAAACCTAGCGGTTAATTTGACAAGCACAAAACCTATAACAACTAGGCTCACCTATGTGCACCAACAACTTATGTTAAGCAAGATAAACAACTAAGTGATAGCAAGATATATGACAAGAAACAATATGGCTATCACAAAGTAGTGCATAAGTAAAGGGCTCGGGTAAGAGATAACCGAGGCACGTGGAGACGACGATGTATCCCGAAGTTCACACCCTTGCGGATGCTAATCTCCGTTTGGAGCGGTGTGGAGGCACAATGCTCCCCAAGAAGCCATTAGGGCCACCGTAATCTCCTCACGCCCTCGCACAATGCAAGATGTCGTGATTCCACTAAGGGACCCTTGAGGCGGTCACCGAACCCGTACAAATGGCAACCCTTGGGAGCGGTCATCGGACCCGTACACTGGCAACCCTTGGGGGCGGTCACCAGTACCCGTCAAATTTCTCGGGGCGATCTCCACAACCTAATTGGAGATCCCGACGCTTGCCCGGAGCTTTACACCACAATGATTGAGCTCCGAACACCACCAACCGTCTAGGGCGCCCAAGCACCCAAGAGGAACAAGCTCAAGGGTACCAAGCACCCAAGAGTAATAAGCTTCTCAACTTGTAACTTCCACGTACTACCGTGGAGAACTCAAACCGATACACCAAATGCAATGGCAAGGGCACACGGAGTGCCCAAGTCTTCTCTCCCAAATCCCACCGAAGCAACTAATGCTAGGGAGGAAAATGAGAGAAAGAACGAAGAAGAGAACACAAAGAACTCCAAGATCTAGATCCAAAGGGTTCCCCTCACATAGAGGAGAAAGTGATTGGTGGAAATGTGGATCTAGATCTCCTCTCTGTTTCCCCCCAAAAACTAGCAAGAATCCATGAAGGGATTGAGAGTTAGCAAGCTCGAAGAAGGTCAACAATGGGGGAAGAACACGAGCTCAAAGGATAAGGTTCATTGGGGAAGAAGACCCCCTTTTATAGGAGGGGGAAAATCCAACCGTTATGTCCTCAGCCCGCACACGAGCGGTACTACCGCTCGGGCGGAAGAAGCAGGGAAAAGGAGAAACAAAACATGAACCTTGGGGCGGTAGTACCGCTTATAAGCGGTACTACCGCTCACCCCAGCGGTACTACCGCTGGAGGAGCAGAACACGGGACCAAATGAGGCAGGGCAAAGCAGAGTACGGCGGCAGTAATGCAGTAGCGGTACTACCGCCCGACCGGAGCGGTACTACCGCTTATAGGCGGAACTGCCGTGCCTTACTGCCGTGCAACTACTGCTAAACCCAACACGAAAAGTGCAAGACCCAAAATCGAGGCGGTAGTAGTAGAGCGGTACTACCGCATGACGAGCGGTACTACCGCTGCCGACCACGGTACTACCGCAGGGAGAAAACCCAAAACTGCCATAACTTCTTCATGAGAGCTCCGAATTGAGCAAACTCAAGCTTGTTGGATAGAGGAAGACGAGTAGCATCAAAACAGCGAAGAACCGGCATACCCTCCAACATCGAAAACATCATAGAAGATGCACGTGAACTCCGTTTTTGATGAACTCGAGCTTGTCAACAAGATGACCAAAAGCTCCAAAACTCACAAAGAGAAGCAAACAAGAACCAAGAAAGATGATGCAAGGATGCAATGGTTTGAACTCTCTACGAATGATACGATCAAGCTACTCATCGAGAGCCCCCCTTGATAGTACGGCAATTGATCCTATAACCCGGTCTCCCAACAACCACTATGAGACCGGTAAAATAGAAAACCTATCAAGGGCAAACCTTTGCCTTGCACATGGTCCACTTGAGCTAGATGATGACGATCTTGACTCCCTTAAGTTGGACCACCTTTCTTGATTGTGTTGGCTCGATGAAGACTAGTTGATTGCTCCCCCATACTCCACTATGGGTGAGCCACTCTTCCGCACATCTTCACAAATCCATTGTCACCACAAAGGACGACACGCTTCAAGCATTTGATCTCTTCATGATGCTCCACTTGAACTTGCACACCGCAACCTAACCCCAAAAAGAACTCTCACGAAGACCATGGGTTAGCACACAAAGCGTAATGGACAATGCTTACCATACCATGGAGTCACTTGATCCCTCGGTACATCTTGTGCGCTTTGTGTGTTGAATCTTTCCAACTCTCTTCATTTGGATGATGTCTTGAAGGTAGACATGAATGATCACACAATCTTCTTCTTCAAGACATGCTTGCAATAAGCTCAACACTCACATGACCGATCTAGATAATTCCTTAATAGCACCTTGGACAACTCATAAACTCCTTCAAACCAACACATGGACTTCAAGAAAAAGCCTATGGACAAATCCTTCAAATATAACTCAATGCAACCATTAGTCCATAGAGATTGTCATCAATTACCAAAACCAAACATGGGGGCACCGCATGTTCTTTAACGAGTCTTTCTAGTATAACAAAGTGCAACTTACTCTTAACCAGATTAAATCAAGGACCAACAACAAACAATAAAAGATCAAGAACAACTTAAATGCAATAAAGGTATGAGTGACAAGAAATCTTTACATAAGACAGCTATAAACACTGAAGCATAAATAAGCAACACCTTTAAATACAAATAAAAAGGGTTCAAGGTTCATTGCATAGTGGGCTCAGTTTCGACTTTCCTTGATCATATAACCTACTCCCGTCATCTCTTATCACCAGATCAATCTGTTTACACAGTGGAGCTGCCCTAGTTATCACTCAACAAGAATGACCATCCAAGGACAGGACAACAGGTATCACAAGATCAAAAAGGATTCTAGAGACAACAGGGAGGATCCAACTTGATACCCACAGGTGCCTCAATTGCTCAAAGGCACACTTATTTCAGCCACGGTTAATCATCATCGCCCTAAAAAGAATAGCCTCCGCCACGAGCATTGGCGGCGAGAGGAGAGGCAAGCCGCTGCCCTCCCCCACCCCATAGCCGCACGAGCCAACCACCGCCCACCACGCACGAGGCCTGGACGCGAAAAGACCGAAATACCCTCGATGGGGGCAAGATATTACATGCGGTGGCGCGGGATATTTACCCGCCGGTTCGCGCGACGGGACGAACAGGCCACGCACACAGCCACGGTCACTGACCAACGCGGCCCACCCGCGAGCGGCCCCACAGGTCAGCGAGTCCAGGTCGAACAGGCGAAGTAAGCGGCAGCGCGTGGAGGCAGTAACTATTCATTCCTACAGTTACCCCTCTCCGATCCGACGGCCCAGCTCCTCCCACCTCGCGATCCAACGGCCGAACATACATCAAGCAGCCAGATCCAACGGCCAGGAATCCAAATCGCTGAGGAGGCTTGGTGAGGCCTTCTTCACCGAATCCAACGGCCCAGGATCCAAATTGCTGAGGAGGCTCGGTGAGGCCTTCTTCTCCTATTTCTGGATGGTTATCACTCATCAGAAATGACCATGCAAGGACAGAGCCACTAAAATAAGAACGTGATCAAAACGGCTCAAAGAACCGAGGGGGTCCAACTTAATACCCACATGTGCCTCGATTGCTTGAGAGCATGCCTATATCAGCCATATTTGATCATCATAGCCGGCCATGTCCTATACAGTAGCCAAAGCAGAGGAGCAGGAGGAAGTTGGAGATCACCGAGGGAGGTTTTAGCCGAGGCAGTACTCAATGGGCGCCGGGGTTGCGCCTGAACGCCGTCCAGCCGGCGAGGAACCACTTCCCCGCACATCCACGCCGCTACATGAAGTGAAACTCTCCTGGCAAAGCAAAGTAAAATCTTATGACCAAATGTAATGGAAAATATAAATATTCATTGCAAAACTAGTCGGCCTTTTCAGATATTAATATTCATTGCAAAACGCGTGGGCGAGCGCAGGCGGCGGCGACGGCGAGGTAATCTAGGAACTAAAATAAATGAATTCCTTACCTACTGCATTTTGTGAACCAGAATGAGTGGGACCATATCTAGAGTATCATTCTCATGTTCGCCTTGGACAGAGGTTAATCGACGTGGTGTATTGAAACTCAGTACTCAATACTCTAGTTACATGTCAGTCCTAGACTCCTAGTGCTTGGTGATGCTCACGAATGAGGCAGGGGCGCGGGCAGCACCGTCATGGCTCACATAGGCACAACCCACGTGCTACCTATGTTAAACACCGTGGAGGAGAAGTGGTAGATGTGACGCGCTAGCTGGACGGACGTGGCGGCAGTGGGCAACACCTGTAGTACTAAAAGAAGATCAGCGTTGTTTAAGATAGTAACTGCCACGGTCGAAAATAGGAGGTTTTGGTAATTATAACCCGACTACTTGTACACAATCAGACAAAATCTAGAAGGACCATCTAGCCAAACCATATAAGTATATATTCATGTTATCACCTGAAACCAAAGTTCCATGGAAGCATTCAGTTCAATGATAAACCATGCCATCTTGATTCATGCCTTGTAGGTATATGGAAAGGACCAAACAAGGATATCTCACAATTTAGCCCTCCCTCAGTGTGGCCTCTCCTGGATATGCAGTTTTGAAATAAAGAAACTTAGACAAATGCACCTTTAAATATCGAGTTGTGCATAATTCTTATCGAAACAAAAGAAATATACTTCGCGAGAAGTAAAATTAATTAATTACATTCTGAAAGATGTTGCTCCAACATCCATTACTGAATCCTACATTGCTTAAGCTAAAATACACACATAATTCTAGTTCATTGCCTACATCGAGAACTCCAGCACATAAGAGTAAGAGGGATTGCCCAACTTAAATGATCAAATCATAATGACCCCTGAGAAGACTAATGTATAGAATTGCCATGAGATGCATAAAGATAATATGGATAACAATCCCATGTTTCAGGAGGTAGCAACCCTACAAGAGTATGACTATATGTATGCCTTTCATAAGCTATACATACACACATAAGCGTTGCCGGTATCTGAACTCCTATGAAAATAAATTATAATGAGCTCCTAGTTCAAAAACATTTCTCCGAGTATCTTAGCACTATCCAAATAACCAGAAAATATGCACAATGTCTTGACTGATTTACATGGGCACTAATCATATGTATCAAGCCTAAGAGACGGAACACGGCTTAGAAAAACTCGGCACATACAGTAGTCGTTGTAGGCACATTGCTTAACATGATCAGTGGGATCAGAAAATGAAACAAATGTATTTATCATTTGCCTTTATTCACACGTATTTAGGCATCCTCTTTCAGCGCCTCCAAACATAAGGCCATCTGGGTTCACCTGAGAATTTATTCCGATGCCATCAGAAGAGGATCTGCTGCCACCTAGAACATACATTCAACAAAGGAATCACTGTAAAAAAAGTGTTGCAGTGCTTTGGACAACCCACATCATTTTGACTGGTACAAAGACAACATCAGCGCACATACTACAATTTTCTTAACTACACAGAGCCTAACTAAGAATGCAATAACCAGTCCTAGGCTAGTGCCTTTTCCTATACATCTTAAAAACTACAGCTGCATCTCCTATAATTCATGGGATGATGAAAACCTGCTACTTGGCCATTGTTTACACATTCTTAAATCTGAGACATATTTTTAAGGCTGCAAGATCTCCAAGTCACAACAAAAAAACAAATATATGTGCACAGTGGCCAACAAACATCGGTGCATTTCCTGTATGTTCCCCTTCATTCTAATTGTAAATGGTCAAATTTGGCATCATACTTCAGAACAATTGAAAGCTAGCTAGCTATTGCTTTCAAGGTTAATAAAGTAGCTTAAAAATCACATATAGAACTTATGATGTAATTAAATGCGGCTATCAATCTTCACACATGGATGATGGTGGCTAACTGTGCAGTATGGAGTATGGAAAAAAATAACCAGCACACCCTGAGTACAAAGAAGAAGGAACCAGCGAGGCTAAAGTAACAAGGGGTGAGGGCGAGGCATGCGAACTTGTTCGGAAGTGTGGCGTGGGGGTGGGACGAGGGCGACTATGACATCAGAAGAGGTGGTCGCGTCCGGTCGCCGGCAACCTTGGGGGCCCCCACAGATGCTTTGGCCGGCAGTGTAGAAAGTGCGGCCTACCGCACCCCCTGCCCCGTCTTAGCTAATTCATAAATAGACAATATATATCATAGATGAAAATGTAGAGACATGGCAGACTGGTAAAAGAAGTTTAACCCAACATTTAGTATTACTCAAAGAGTAGAAGATATTTTCTACTTCACTATTATAAGATACCTCAATGTTCTTTTCTAATCAACCATGTGACCTATCTGGCCTGTGATTATATGGCTAAGCAATGATCAAATTAATCTAGCACCTAAAAAATCACTTTGATTCAAACAACCGCAACCATGACGTATTTGTCTTGTGACTATAAGGCTAAGCAAGAAACAAATTAATCTAGCACCTGAAAACAACACTTTGATCCAAAGAACTGGAACCCCATAGCAGGCATAGATCCCACAACTTCTACTTAACCAACAATGCGACTTTGCTGATCCCCAAGGTAAACTATAATGCACCAGTATAGACCAAAGGGCACATAGTTTATTGCATCCAAACCTAACCCTAACCCAAGGAAGAAACTGGACCAAACCAAACTAAAGCCCACATAATTCACTGTACACACCTTCTTGGCAGCACATCCACAATCCCAAACACTAATCCCAATACACATCATAAGAGTGCCTCCTAATTACTAAACGACTTCAAGAACCTAAGCAGAACCAAGTCCCTTGTGAACAACAAAAGCACATTTTATGCAAACCACCTAAAGGTAACAAGGCAACAACAAAAGTCCATTTTTTGGAACCTAGTCAAGCGGCAGATCCAAAATATCCCAATATTTGGAACCTAGCTAAACCCTTCTCTCTCTCCCATTGATTCCAAAGAAGGAAGCACAAAAGGCCTCAGAAAAGTGGCCATCTTTGGAATGTAGTCCGAGTCCAACAACATCTCTAGACTGAGAAGACAAAACCTACAAGCCCAAGCCTACAGACAAACAAGAAAAGAGAAAGGAGGGAGAGAAGGGGTCGACCTGCAATTCCCTGGACAGAGACAAACCCTAGGCTCTCACCAATTATGCTGCTTCTTGCCCACCGCCGCCTCGGGTGCCAACTTCTTCTTCCCGGATGTGGTGCCCTTGCGTGGGCACTTGGTGACCGTGGCCTCCTGGTCGGCCTCGGGCGCGGCCTTGGCGGAGGTCGTGCGCTTGACAGGAGAGGAGGGGACAAGGAGATCGAGCCAGCGGCATCGCGGCGCGGCGTGGCACCGGCAGGAGGGCTGGCACTGCGATGAGGAGGGATCTGCCGCCGCCGCATGGGGGCACGGCTCTGCGCCAAGGTCCAGGCCTCCTCATCGAGTGGTCGTGGTCCCTGGTGGCGCGGTCATCGGCCACAGCGAGCGAGGCGGGCCGACGGGGCCGCGGTCATCGGCCACGGCCACGGCGAGCGGGAAGGGCGGGACGACGGGGCCGCGGTCATCGGCCACGGCCACGGCGAGCGGGACGGGCGGGGCGGGGCGGGCGAGACGGGGCGAGCGATGCGGCGGGGCGAGCGGCTGGGAAGGGGAGAGAAGAGGCGGCTAGGGTTCTACGGGAGGAGCTGGCGACATTTTATACCCAACAGTGAAATGACTAAAATGCCCTGGGGGGGGGGGCGCTGGAATTACACGCGGTGGCACGAGATCTTTTACAGCGGGAGGTAACTATTCATTTCTACAGTTACCCCTCTCCGATCCGACGGCCCAGCTCCTCCCACCTCTGGATCCAACGACCGAAAATACATCAAGCGGCCAGATCCAACGGCCAGGAATCCAAATCGCTGAGGAGGCTCGGTGAAAGCTTCGTCTCTTATTTCTGGATGTATGTACTCAGTTTCAACTCTGTGATCCTTTTTCTAAACAAAGAAAGTCTATTCTCCATACTTTAACTTCATAGAAAGTTCACTTTTCATCCTAAATTTTTTTTATCAAAAAAGAATCTTAAATTCACATAATAGTTCGGTAACACAAGTTACACAACTTCTCTATTTTTATTTGATTTTAGCCGCATGGTGTTCACGTCACTAGGAAATCAGGTACCGTGTTGGCGAACCATCTGGAGAGTTCGGGGTTCGGCTTGGACCAAAAGAAAATTCTAGGATGGGAAGTAAATATTCTCGAAAGTTCAAGGGTGAAATGTGGACTTCCTTCTTTCTGAACCTTAAGTTGAAAGTATTTTCACGAATACGCAAAGCTTGCATATCTTGTCACTAATAGAAGAAAAGAGAATGTGTACAACTGAGGGTACAATGCATGACATGAACACACAAGAAGGCAGAAGGCATGAGCATGAAACCCGAAGCGCACGCGCGCACACACACACACTGAGAGAGAGAGAGAGAGAGAGAGAGAGCGCGCGAGAGAGAGAGAGGGAAGGGATGCTCATCTCGAATAGGGAAAGACACAACTAAACCCACCAAGCCTAAAATTAGATAAGCAGGTCGGTACAACACGACGTTGAACATCTCCAAAGTGAACACCGATGACGTCGCGAGTGAGGAAGATACCGCCTTCAAGAAGGAAACAACGTTGTGACGCCGCTGCCATCCGATCCGGAGAACAGAGCCTGGGATTTTCCCGATGCTCGAGGAGGGGCACAGATAAAGGTCATGACAGCACCTCCAAGAAGGGAAATGACACCCACGAGTGTCGCCGCTGCTAGCATCCGCAACCGAGCATGAATTTCACCTAGCCTGAGTCTGAGCAATCCACATCTACCAGATCAGGATCCGGAGATTAGGAACTCAGCATGCTGTTCAACTGCCCCTCAGAAGGCGGAGGTGGGGGCTGCACCTTCCGTCACCGAAAACGCAAGCTCTAGAAACGACATGTCATGTAGGTGAATGGGGTTGGGGAGGCAGCAGGGTAGAGAGCCGCGCGAGGAGGGGGTGGCGATCAACGCCACCGACTAGCCAAGAACCGGAAGGGGGCACGGTTTCGAGCTGTCGAAGGCGGAGCCAACGGAACGCCAACGAGTTGAAGAAGCTGGAGGGGGTACAATAACTGGAGCGCTAGGGCCAAAAACCGCGCTGGCTGGACACCGTCAAGCTATGGACGCTCGAGAACGTAGGTTCGTGGCCGCGGTGACCAGCATGGTGCCGGCAAGAATCCACCACGAAGCTTCAACCATATATCAAGAGGAACCACCGTGACCAAACACCCGCAGAAGTCGTCGCCGCAGCTTGGAGGAGGCGCCATCGGAGACAGAGGGCACCCTGCACCAGGTAGGGCCAAGCCTCAGCCAACTCCACCCAAGGGCCTCACACGCCCCTCGCGAGCAGCAACACAAAAGAGGAAATTGCGTCGACGCGGGCGGAGCACCCACGGACATGGTCGCGCTGCCACGCCGGACCGATAATGGAGGACGCAACAGTTGGAGGAGCCAGCCGCGGCGCACCATATCGGGTCTGGGAGGTAGGGGGTTTGGCTTGAGGGAGACGAAGCCGCCCCGTTACCACCATCCCTGGGCACAGCCGGCTCGTTGGCCGGCCGGCCGGCGACGGCGATGCTAGGGGTGGGGGGAGGGGGGCGGCAGTGAAGGGTTTCCCCCCGTGTCGCCAAATGCGGGCGACGCGGGGGACGGGAAGTCTCCGCCAACCACCCCTGAGCTGAAAGTTGTGTGAAGATCACACATAGGATGGAGCACTTGGACGAATTAATAAGGTGAAAGTTGTGGGAAGATCACACATAGGATGGAGCACTTGGATAGCTAGCTGATGCTGATGGCCGGTTTCATCCTTGATCCATGCAGCCGTGTACCGCACATATGTGTTTTCTGTGTTTGACCATCCAGAACATATCCAGTCAACTTGCATCAACATCACACTAGCCAACGCTCCATTATGCAAAGGGTAAGGCAAGGCATAATTCATTCCGTGACGACCTGATGGAACCGGGGCGGCGTCCTGCACTACTCATGCCCACACATACGCTTTGTCTAGTGCCTTGGTTCAGTAGTCTGCAAGCCAAGCATAATGCACCATCACACGAAGTGGTGGCCGACCCGAGACGGTCGGAAAGACTGCTTGGTGACATACTGTCATGACAACATCTTGAGGAGTAGTACATTGGATTTCTTGCGTACAGTACTGCCTTCGGAAGCTTAGATTAGGTTCGAATTAGATCCGGACATCGAATATCTGATCTTTTCCAGGAATCTGGCGGCGCGCATTGCTAGGGCCCGAGCATCTCGCACCGGCAACCTTATCTATGCGGAGTTCCCCTCTAAGTTCGGTGGTCACATCAAGAATTTAGCCGTGATCTTAGTGGTGCCTGCGGTCGATGAGGTGCAGGTCGCCAAACTCTCTCTCGCTCACACCTCCACACACCGAGCGATCCATCGGTGATGCCCGGCCCGGGGCCAAGAGCATTCCCCTACTTTGGTGCTTCGTCCACCATTGACAAGGGAATTTTCTAAAGCCGCCCGGACCATCATCGTCTTGGCCCTCGCAAGGTTGCTTTCCTTGCGTGTTTGCGTCCGGGCGGTGCAGGAAGGAATAAATCGTTCGTGCGTGGATGGATATATATGCGACGCCTTGCCGCGCCAACTTGAGATACCAATTCGTTCGGGGGCTCGCTTGATCGTGGCGGGCGGCATGAAGCTGGCATTGGTGGCGCTGGCCGTGCCGCTGCTCCTCGCCGCCTCGCTCTACGCCTCGACGCCGCCGGACACGGCCGAGGCCTTCGCCGGGGACGTCCGCGTCCGCCTGACCCACGTGGACGCCGGGAAGCAGATGTCCAGGCGCGAGCTGATCAGGCGCGCCATGCAGCGCAGCAAGGCCAGGGCGGCGGCGCTCTCCGTGGCGAGGAGCGGCGGCGGGCGCGTCCCCGGCAAGAGCGCGCGGCAGCAGGGGGAGGAGCAGCAGCAGCCTGGCGTGCCGGTCCGCCCGTCCGGCGACCTCGAGTACCTCATCGACCTCGCCATCGGCACGCCGCCGCAGCCCGTGTCGGCGCTGCTGGACACCGGCAGCGACCTCATCTGGACGCAGTGCGCGCCGTGCGCGAGCTGCCTCGCGCAGCCGGACCCGCTCTTCGCCCCGGCCGCGTCGTCGTCGTACGTGCCCATGCGCTGCTCCGGCCAGCTCTGCAACGACATCCTGCACCACAGCTGCCAGAGGCCCGACACCTGCACCTACCGCTACAACTACGGCGACGGGACGACCACGCTGGGCGTCTACGCCACCGACCGCTTCACCTTCGCGTCGTCGTCCGGGGAGAGGTTCAGCGTCCCGCTCGGGTTCGGCTGCGGCACCATGAACGTCGGCAGCCTGAACAACGGCTCCGGCATCGTCGGCTTCGGCCGGGACCCGCTCTCGCTCGTGTCCCAGATGTCCATCCGGCGCTTCTCCTACTGCCTCACGCCCTACACAAGCACCAGGAAGAGCACCCTCCTGTTCGGGTCCCTCTCCGATGGCGTCTTCGACGCCGACGACGTCGCCACCGGCCAAGTCCAGACCACGAGGCTCCTGCAGAGCCGCCAGAACCCGACCTTCTACTACGTCCCGTTCACCGGCGTGACGGTCGGCACTCGGCGGCTGCGGATACCGCTCTCGGCGTTCGCCCTGAGGCCCGACGGCTCCGGAGGCGTGATCGTCGACTCCGGCACGGCGCTCACGCTGTTCCCGGCGGCGGTGCTCGCGGAGGTACTGAGGGCGTTCCGCGCGCAGCTGAGGCTGCCGTTCGCGAACAGCAGCAGCCCGGACGACGGCGTCTGCTTCGCGACGCCGATGGCCGCAGGCGGGGGGAGGCGCGCGTCGGCCGCGAGGGCGGTGGTGGCGGTGCCGAGGATGGTGTTCCACTTCCAAGGCGCGGACCTAGACCTGCCGCGCCGGAACTACGTGCTGGACGACCCGAGGAGGGGGAGCTTGTGCATCCTCCTGGCCGACTCCGGGGACTCGGGCTCCACGATCGGTAACTTCGTGCAGCAGGACATGCGCGTGCTCTACGACTTGGAGGCCGAGACCCTGTCGTTCGCTCCGGCGCAGTGCTGATGCGCGTGGGCGCGGCATGCAACGGAGCTATATATGTGTGTATCAAAGCAGATGTGTCAGCGCGCGCTCATGCATCAAATGAGAGCATGCGCCTCAAGGGGTGTTGTAAGTTTAGCTAGTAGTAGGATTTAGGAAATGTTAATAAATGACCAATGTTTTGTTACGGCTATTTTTTTGCGAGGTGTTTTGTTTGGTCTTGTGAAGCAACGGCTTCAAGAGTGACTGTGGGTACACGGTTATGGACAACAACAAAAAGCTTTATGTTTAGGACAATTTTTTCACTTTCAATGCATATAGTCGATGCTTCCGAACATATCCGGAAACCCACTTTGCTCTCCAATTGCAAGTAATCTAGCAGCATCTTCTGCATTTGGAGGTCTCAGGTACTGAACCCAAAGACCTCGATCATAGCACGCACAAATCTTCTAAGATTATCTAAAGCGATGGACTTTGCTAGCCGATAATACTCATCGGTAAAATCAGTTGATATCCCATAAGCTAGGATGCGAAATACTGAGGTCAACATTTGATAAGGATGTAAACCAGGAACACCAACACTATTTCTTCTCATGGAAAAATATTTGCTATGCGCAGAAAAGGGGACGATGCATTCTATTCATGTACAAAAAACTTAAATGAATGAGACATGAAGAGTGACTACTATGGTGAAAACAAAACAAATGCACTAGTTTCATACATGTTGCGAAACATCCTTGTGGTGAAGGTACAGTTCTGTGCAAAATAGTCCTTGTCGAGGTTCAAAAAGCGTTCCACAAAACCGCGCTGAAGAGATTGACGTCCCGATTGTGAACCTCCATGTCGTGGAGCATCCAGTCGGGCTTGTTCTTTTTCTACTGCAATTGCATCCATCATGAGTTCCTCATCTTCGGAGGAGGAATCTTCGCAAAATTGTCGGGCCAAAGCTTCGACGGCGACTCATTTCTTTGTGGAGAGATGGCAGAGAGATGGTGAAAGAGAAGTAGAAGAGGAGGCAGAATTACGATTGTGAGAGATATGAGGGGTGAACATGAATTTATATAGTTGAATACTAGCCGTTAGTAGTTATGGAATATTATTTAAATATATAATAAGGAAGATGTTTAGGGAAGCTGCTGGAGTTGAGCAATTTTTAGGGAAGAATCTTTTTTTAGGGAAGTCCCTGGTTTTGAGATATAGGGAAGAAATTTTATGGCAACTGTTGAACTTGCTCTTATGCCAACACCACCAGAGTCAATAAGACATACCAAACTTTCCATTTTGAGAGAGTTATGTATGGTATACACTTTCCAATTTTGGAAAGTTCCATTTTCTTGCAATTTTTGTTAAAGCATGTACCGACTTTTAGAAAAAAAATTGTGTGTCGAATTTTAGAAAAATCAATTTGAACTTTTTGATCAAACCTTTAGGATTTTCAACTATTATAAATTAGGAAAAACATATATTTTGAATCTTTTTGTACTTTCAGGAAATTGCGGGCTTCGCAAAGTTGAATTCCTAAACCTTGAACTTCTCAAAATTTAAACTTGTAAATATTTGAACTTTCAACTTTTTTGAGATCTTGACACATGAGAAAGAAAGCAGGGAAAAAAAAGAAATACGCGAGCGCCCAACGATAGAGAGAGACAGATGGAAAGTCATATGGTGGGCCCTTGGCCTATCCCAACGTCTCCGCGGTCCCTAGTGTATCATGGTTGATCACGAGCATGTCTAACCGTCTGGAAGGCATTTCTCATTGCTCGTATCTCTTAAGTTTCTGTAAAAATGTGTGCTAGTCAATTTTTTGTTATAATCACGATAATTCTGCCAATCGAGGTTCAACAACAAAATCTACACAAAGTGAACGACAATTGCACTAGTAGTGTGCAAATTAGAGACCATGACATGGCACACATCGACTGCAAATAAGTTGTGTTTATGTCATATAGGGGCGACAAAATCAAACGACATCGTGATCCAAAATTTTGCTCTATATAAAATCCGGATTTTCTAATCCTCAATTGTTTAAAAATATAATCCGAGACATAGGCGATGTGTCCGATCACGGTATCCTCGGCAAGACCGAGCTAGGACCTCACTGAAGACAAGGATGAGGGTTGATGGTTCAGGGGGGGGGGGGGGGGGGGGGGGAGGGGGGGGAGGAGGGGAGGGCCTTCGGCATTGCGGATGAGGACTTGCCAGGACCTCGTCAGAGGTAGGAACGATGCGCCATCAAAGGAGAGGCAGTGGCGTACAAGGAGGAAGATGATGCCCGACCATTTTTTACACGAATTCTGGATTGTATTACTTAAGGAAAGGAAATACAAAATAAATATCCAGATCTAGGACATTTGTCCTTATTTTTACAGAGAAAACTTAGAAATGCATCTAAGCCCTCAAGAAAATCCTGAACTGATTTTGTCACTGCTTGCTTGGTCATGGCCACATCACGTGAGGAAAGAACGAAGATGAGAAGAGCAACAATTGTGTCGTCCACACAGATATATAGAGGAAAACTCTTCGACGCCCAACTGTTGGATGGCGGGGGAAATCGACTAAAGCCAAGCGAACCAACCTGTGGTTGGATAGTTAGGAGGACAGTTGTGGTTGGATGGTTAGGAGGACAGTGGTATCCCTAGCCCACCAGGGTTCAAGTCCTCGTGCTTGTATTTTTATGGATTTATTTCTGTATTTTCAGCGATAAGTGTTCAGTGGGAGGAGACGTTCCCATCTACTATGAGACGCATACGGTGACTTCGTAAATCTCAAGAAAATATGTGGGCTGAGTCTCTCGGAGGTGCCCATAGAGTAAAGTGTGCGTGTGTGCCTCTGTACTCTACTGTGTTAAAAAAATTGACTTAAGCCAAAAGAAAATCCAGATGCCTATAAAATAGGTGGCCCTTATATAGATTCTGTTTATTCATTTTGAGTTCGGACGTGCACTTTATTCGTCCATACACCTTACATCAGCTAGTCGCACCGGCGGCCACGACGAGTAGGTCATGCAGCGGACCAAGTGATGTTGCACTCGCCGACCTCCTCCCCGGTGATGCTCAGCGCATCCCAGACCGCCCGGGAGGCATCGACGACGTTGTTACGGCACGGCGGCTGGAAGGCGTGCTCGCGGTCGCACCCGTTCACGGTGTCGCACTCGTCGACGACCTTGGCAAGCACGGACCTGCCGTTGGCTCGGACCCGTATGCTCTTGCCGCAGCGGGAGCCCCCGCTGTACCACCCCGTGGACAGCGCCACCACGCGCTCCAAGCTGCGGTGGAACGCGCCGTCGCACTCGGACGGGTCCCCGCCGTCGCCGCCCTCGCCGAAGTCGTTCAGCGTCATGACCGCCCGGGTGGACGAGGAGACTGGCGGCGAGCAGCTGTACGTCGGGTACGCCTGCCTGGGCTTGCAGCAGTCCTGGCACGGGTGGCTCTGGGTCGGCCGGAGCGTGCCGCTCGGCCCGCAGCCAGCGCCGGCGGCGGCGAGCAGCAGGTGGCTCGCCGCTAGCGCGGGCAGCAGAAGGCAGCTGGTGAACCTCAGCATCGTGGTCACCGTGGTAGCAAAATCCTAGTCACCGTGATCACCCGTGTCGCCGCTCGTCGCACCACCGCACGCCGGTTGCACCACCTGTGCAACCTCACACCAGTTGCAGCAAATTCGCTCGTCGGTGGTAGCTTTTCCGCTGCCGGTTGCAACAAATTCGCAACCCGTCGTCGCCGGCCACACTTCGTCGTCTTCCTGGTTGTAGCAAAAACGACCACTGTTTGTAGCTTTTCTCGTGCCGTTCACAGCAAAAATTGTGGATAAAAGCTTAACCGCGAAAAACACCTTCGAGCGGTGCGGGAAAAGCTTCAACCAATGTGTGAAAAAGCTTCAACCGGTCCGTGAAAAGCTTTAACCTTGAAAAAAAGCTTCAATGGCCATGGAAAAACAGCTTCAACCCGGCATGGCCGTTGATGGCATGACGATGCTGCATCGCCACCGAGCTACGCTATGCGGAGCTGCAACCAGAGGAGGCAGCTGCTACATGTGTGGAGCCGGGGGCGAGGAGATGCAGATGGCAACCGGCGACGAGGACGGCAGGCGAGGGTCCCGACCGGCGACGAGGATGGCAGACGAGGGTCCCGACCGGCGACGAGGATGCCGTGGTGGAGCTTCAAGCTCCGTTTTTCTCGCGGAGGTATGGTGAGGTGTCCACGGAGCTCGAGGCCGTTGCAATTTTCATCCCGGAGGGGAGGGGAGGGGAGGGTGGGTGTGGGGAACGACTGCGAGGAGGACGAAACGGGGTTCAGATCTGACGGCCTTAATCGCTATATCAGGCGGTTGGGGCTCGACCGGCCCAACTGTTGGGCCGGTGCGCCGGCACTCATCAGTCCCCAAATTTTAATCACATGGCAATTTGGGTTTTTAAGTAGCTTTTTAGGACATTAAGAAAACAGGTAGTTTTTGTTACCCTAACCTGTAATATGGTAGTTTTTTACTATTTACTCCTCATAGCCCCACAGCCCGTGCTTGCAGCACGGCGCGCCGGCGTCGCAGCCCCACCGCACCGCCATTGCAGCACCGCGTCTTCCCGTGGTCGCAGCTTCGATCGGTGATGCCCAGTTGCAGCTGGAGCTGGTTCCAGCATCCCGCACCGCCGGTCATAGCACACCCGTTGATGTTTCAAGCATCCAGCACCGCTGGTGGCAGCTTCAGTGACGCGGAGGAGGGCATGGCTCCGGATGGATCAAAAATTAAGGAGTCGCCTTCCTTCACTGGTGAAAACTTGCCGGCCGCCACGCCGCGCCGCGCAGACTGCATGCACAGAGAGCGGCGTCGTGTGTAGACTGCGGACGGAAGGGTCGTGTGTACGTGTGCACAATTAATAGATGATGAGGACGCCGGGGTCTGCTACATGCCGGGGCTTCAGTTCGAGCTGCTGAAGCTTCATCGTTTGCAGCGAGATGCTCAGCTCGTCAGCGGCCATGGAGCATAACTATGGCCGATCGAGAGGGTACCACCCTGGAGCAGCAGGAGCCGATTTTTAACATGAGTAAAACATACTCATGTCGCAAGTTTATCATGGAACCATTTGCCGCGTCACAAACACATACAGGCACAGCAAACAAAGCAGAGCTTTATAAAATAGAAAATTGACTTAAGATTTTTGTGAACTCAAACTAGTATATATGAAAATTAATTCCATGATTTAGTATTTTTAGATAGCTTTCTTTATGCACTTGGTAAAACTTTATGAAAAATTACTTAAAAAACATATATGCAGAGTTAAAAGAAACGGATGAAGCACATGCACAATGGTTCACATCATCCTCTGTACCAACACAAAAAGGATAAACACTATTAAGGTCATACAACCGGCTCTTCCGGGAAGAACCACGTCGGCTTGCCATCCCATAGAGTAAACCGTTGAGATCTTGAATTGACTCCTACGTTATGCTCGTCTACAAAGTGGTGAATAAACTTCTTTCCCGCCTCTTGGTATGTGAGGACATGTTTTGAGTAATGTTTGCTCACGAAGAATGCACCCGGCACGCCATCCATCCGCGGAATCCATACGCCCGTTTTGACGTCTGCCTCCAAGACCTCGATCTTAAGATTGTAGCGACGAGAGAATACAGGCACATATTGTTGCCGCCTGAGCATGAATAACTTGCCATTCGACTCAAAGAGATGTCGACTGGTCACGATGCCATCTCGGTCTTCTTCGTGTGAACAATAGAGCTGCTCAGTGCCGTCCGGAACCCTGTAGTCCAAGGTGTTCGGTCGCATGCCTTGAAAAAATGAATCACCTAAGATACTTGACCCATCATCGTAATCTCCATCATCCACCTCTTCTTCATCCTCATTGCTCGACACTTCTTTGTGGTCATCAATGTTAAAGTTGTTGTCCTTGTTTGCCGGTTTGTTCATTGTTACTTTATCATTGCCAGAGTCGTTGTTGACAATCGATGCATCGTCCAACTCTTCGTCGTCCTCGTCGATGCTTGATGCTTCACTGTACACCACCTCTTCTTCTTCGGCATTGCTCAAAACTTGTCCATCGTCTTCGTATTTTTCCTCATCATCATCATCACCCGGTGGGTGCTTGATAATATACTTTACATTTTTAACAACGAGGATTCCGCCGTTGTCTTCACCAATATCCATAACAACAAGATCATTGCCCTTAGTGATCCCACATAGTTTGCCTCTATAGAACACGACATCAAATATAGACGCATACGGCATCTCTCCCCGTTGGGGCCACCATGCACCGGGCTTCCCATGGCGACACAAGATTTTTTTTGGAACGAAGGCTCAAGAAGAGCCCGACTTTGAATTAACAAAGCCATCAACCGGCCAGGATTACACAAGGCCACCAAGCATGAGCGACCGAAAGATACATGAGAGCTGACTGAGCAGCTTACAACGCAACGCACACTACTGCACACCAAGACAACACACGAGAAAATCCTGCAAGTAATGTCGAAGCCCGCTGCACCCCGGGACCAGAGACAGGAAAACAAAGAAGCATCGAGGATCAGTCAGTAGCATGGAAGCACCGAGGGTCGCCTGACCATGTAGCATCGGACAAGCACTTGTCTTCCAACGCCGAAGAGGAACCCTATCCTCTCGCCTAGGCTCGAAGGCGCCGTACCATCGGATCGTTGGGAGCTCACCCGAGAGCTAGAGCAAGCGTCGGCCGACATACCAGAGCAAGCACCCAATCGGTCCTCGCCACACCGAAGACACACCACATCCGCTGCACTGCCCCCTTCCTTGGACACCGAGAGACAAAAGGAAAGCTGCCAGGAGGATCGTCGAAGAAGCACAACAGAGCACCTGGGGCGAAAAGTGGAAGCACTAGGTGTCGCTCCAGTGACCGCACAAGGGGAGAGGCATCTGCGGTGTGCGTCACGGCTGTCAACAGGAAGGGGAACCCTATCCCCCTCCGAACCAGCTCAGGCGCAGAGCCACCATGGCACAACCACGACCTTGCCGCCGCAGAGCAAGACTCCGTCGAGGCATACACCTGCAGGAACACACACCCTACACACAAAAAATCACCCCTTGGGCTCGCCGCCGACGAGCGCTCTCCAACCTCGCAACCACTCTCCCGAAGAACCAGAGAGCCCCAGGCGGCGTCTCCAAGAAGAGAACGGCGCGCAGGGCGCCGCCGCCGCCCAACCCCGGGACGGGTTTTGAGCTTTCACCCGGGATCTGGGACGGGGGTGGATAGAGCAGGTCCTCAGCGGCGCCTCCAGGGAGAAAAACCACGCGCGCGCGCGCCGTCGCCACCGTGGCCGGAGAACCGGCCAAGGGGTTACCCCAGACGCAGTCCTATAC
This sequence comes from Aegilops tauschii subsp. strangulata, assembly GCF_002575655.3. Lineage (NCBI taxonomy): Eukaryota > Viridiplantae > Streptophyta > Magnoliopsida > Poales > Poaceae > Aegilops > Aegilops tauschii. Next base: position 364,145,678 of record NC_053039.3, read on the forward strand.
CACCATCACCCCGCTAGCACCGGATCTAATAGCCAAAGCAGCAGATCTGACACGGCCAGAGGGGGGAGTGGAGCAGAGGAGGAGAGAAGCCCGACCTTCAGATCTGGAGTGGAAGAAGCCCACGCCTCGACCACCTCCTGCCGGCTCCTCGCTGCCCAAGCTGCCGAGGAGGCCGTCCGCCGCATCCCGCGCCCGCCACCTGCCGTGAAGGTAGCGCCGCCTCGCGTCCCGGCGTCCGGGGTCCTTCGCCAAGGGACGAAGCGATGAAGAGCCTCGCCGCCACCTTCATCGGCAGCCTCCTAGGCAGGCGTACCTCTAGTGGCGGCAAGGGGAGGGGGGGCTGGAGGGGGTGGCGGCGCGGGGGGAAACCCTAGTCGCCCCCGAGTCGTCCAAGGAGGACGACGCGGGAGCCGCGGGAGAGGATTTTCTTGTCCCCGATTATGAATCTACCATCAGGGCGACACAAGATGATCGGGTAATTGCAATTGCTGGTCGTCACCGCGACGATATCATCTTCGGTTGACGGCATGATTACCTTCCGAATCTCGAACAGGTTAGAGGTATCGTCGATGACGGAGTCGAGCCCTGGGAGCGGCACCGTTGATTTTGTGAAAGGGTCATGCAAGAGATGAATACGCCTACCGTTAATGATGCGATAAAAGGCAAGCCAGCTGTGACAGACGCCGATGAAGGTCGTGTCGTCGGGGTGATAGCCCGTGATGAATACCATGATCAGGGAAGGTGACAAAGGTGCCATCCAAGTAGATGATCCACGGCAGCTGCGGACGATTATGCTGGCGCACGGCGAGGTGCCATGGACGGCACACGGCACGGAAGCGAGCACGATCGTCGGGGCGCGGGAGGCGGTCGATGACCCGCCCTAGGAGCTCCGGTAGGAGGTCGGCCCACTGATGTGAAGAAGGCCGCAAAGTCGCCGGCATGGCTGGAGCCGATCTACTGTGGTGTCGATGCTAGTCCACAGATAAAAGCTGCGTTACCTTCGAAGATTGACTTTCAAAAAACCTTCGAATATAAAAGCTGCGTCGTACGTGTACCTATACGTGGTAATATATAGAGTAGTATATAATAGGTGCGTTCAAGGGGGATTTGCGTGGAGGAGGGGAAGGAAACCGACTCGATACAGAAAGGATCCGCAAAGAATCTCATATGTAAAGGACGCACGGACCACACGTCGATACGGATAGGACACGGTTTCAACCACGTCGTTTCGAAGCACGAGAACGGAGAAAGAAAAAAAAGTATCCTCGGATTCGTAGCAACCGAGCACGTTACACCTGCGTTTCGTTCAATTTTTTTTTGCGAGGGGCGTATGCGTCTCTCCGCTAAGAGCATCTACAGCCGGGCGCCTCAAACCCGCCTCATACGCCCGGGCGGGTCGCCTGGTCACTGACCGATCACATTTTTTCGACCTAGACGGACGCCTCAAACGGGCCTCAAACGCCCGGGCTGACCGGCACCCCCATACCCAGCCCAAATATGGGGCGGATATGGGAGCGCCTGGGCACGCCCGTCACGTCGGACCCAACCCATGCTGGCCCATCCGACCCCACTTATATTCGTCCCCATCCGCTCGCCAGAGCAAACCCGAGCCACTTCACTCCACTCCCCTCCGCCACCCGAGCTCCCCTCCGACGGTTTTCGGCCTTCTCCGCCATGGCAGGCAGCGGATCCGCCGACTGGGGTGTCACCCCGTGCGGGGACAATGGTAGTCCGCATTGCACACCACCGCTTGAGGGAGGACAGCGCCCCGCCGATGGACGGATTCGTCCGCCGCGACGCCATAGCGTTGGCTCACCTTGCGCTCGGGTCCTCTGGTGTTGGATCCTCGCGGTCCCGGCAGCCGGAACACCTCTCCTTCCCCATCACCGGTCAGGTAGACTATGAGTCCCACCGGGAACGGGCGGCCCGCCGTGGAAAGGAGAGGATAAGGGCCGCCGAGGTCCGTATCGCAGCGGCGGAGACGGCTGATGCGGTTGCGCGGGCAGCCGCAGAGGAGGTAGTCATCCGCGCCTGCATTATGAAGAGACAGCAACGAAGGAACACGCTCGCCCTCGCCCGAGAGCAGAATCAGACGGTCTGTGTCATGGCCGGACTGCCACCGAAGGAGGACAGCGACGGCGAGGACAACTCCGGCGACGAGCAGATCCGACTCGATCCGTACTACGTCTTCGACCGGTACTTCCGCGAGAATCATGACAAGGGCGTCGGGAAGGGCAAGGCCAGCCGTGGGTGAACTCCACCATAACCAAACATGCAAATTTTTGGTAGTCCGATGGCATGTTTAGTGTAGTGTGATGGAGTAGCCGGACAATGCATGTGTGTCGACGTAGTTGCATGAGTTTGTATGAATTTGAGATATAATAATTGAGATGTCCGGATGTGGATTACATTATTTGAGGGGTGCCCGGTCAGTACCCGCGGATGTGCCCGGGCGCGTTCGCGGGCGTTTGAGGGGGCGGATTTGCCAAGTCTGACTGTAGATGCTCTAATGAAGTGTAGCCAGCTCTAAGTGGTTGTTTGGATTAGAAAATTTAACGTTGGGGTTTCCGGAAACAAGTTTTGAGAGAAATTTTAGGAAAGCATGTTTTAGTTATTTTTTTGTTAAGATAAGTTTAAATACCTCCTTGTTTCGACTAAAAACATGTTTTTACAAAACCATGTTTGGTTCAATTGAAGGAAATATGCCCTAGAGGCAATAATAAAGTTGTTATTTATATTTCCTTATATCATGATAAATGTTTTTTATTCATGCTAGAATTGTATTAACCGAAAAGTTAGTACATGTGTGAATACATAGACAAAAGGAGTGTCACTAGTATGCCTCTACTTAACTAGCTCGTTAATCAAAGATGGTTAAGTTTCCTAGCCATAGACATGAGTTGTCATTTGATTAATGGGATCACATCATTAGAGAATGATGTGATTGACTTGACCCATTCCGTTAGCTTAGCACTTGATCGTTTAGTATATTGCTATTGCTTTCTTCATGACTTTTACATGTTCCTATGACTATGAGATTATGCAACTCCCGAATAGCGGAGGAACACTTTGTGTGCTATCAAACGTCATAACGTAACTGGGTGATTATAAAGATGCTCTACAGGTGTCTCCTATGGTGTTTGTTGAGTTGGCATAGACCGAGATTAGGATTTGTCACTCCGATTGTCGGAGATGTATCTCTGGGCTCTCTCGGTAATGCACATCACTATAAGCCTTGCAAGCAATGTGACTAATGAGTTAGTTGCGGGATGATGCATTAAGGAACGAGTAAAGAGACTTGCCGGTAACGGGATTGAACTAGGTATTGAGATACCAACGATCGAATCTCGGGCAAGTAACATACGGATGACAAAAGGAACAACGTATGTTGTTATGCGGTTTGACCGATAAAGATCTTCGTAGAATATGTGGGAGCCAATATGAACATCCAGGTTCTGCTATTGGTTATTGACCGGAGACGTGTCTCGGTCATGTCTACATAGTTCTCAAACCCGCAGGGTCCGCACGCTTAACGTTCGGTGACGATCGGTGTTATGAGTTTATGTGTTTTGATGTACCGAAGGCAGTTTGGAGTCCCGGATATGATCACGGACATGACGAGGAGTCTCGAAATGGTTGATACATAAAGATCGATATATTGGATGGCTATGTTTGGACATCGAAATGGTTCCGGGTGAGTTCGGGCATTTACCGGAGTACCGGGAGGTTACCGGAACCCCCCGGGAAGTATATGGGCCTTATTGGGCCATAGTGGGAGAGAGGAGAAGAGAGCCTAGGAGGGGGCGCCCCCCTGATAATCCCCAAGTGCAGGGAATCATCGTAGCAGTTCCCAATGGTGGAAGTGATAAGTATGGAGTGTCGAACCCACAAGGAGCTAAAGGTAAGATCAATATTCTCTCAAGTCCTATCTGCCACTGATACGACTCTACGTACACCGAACGTTTGCTTCCAACTAGAAACGAGAAATAAAACTACGTTGTGGGTATGAATAGGATAACTTTGCATGATATCGGAGAGCTAAAACATAAAATTAGGTGTTGTTATCATAAAGTTGTTGGAAATATGCCCTAGAGGCAATAATAAAATGGTTATTATTATATTTCCTTGTTCATGATAAATGTCTACTGTTCATGCTTTAATTGTGTTATCCGGAAATCGTAATACATGTGTGAATACATAGACCATAACATGTCCCTAGTGAGCCTCTAGTTGACTAGCTCGTTGATCAATAGATGGTTACGGTTTCCTGACCATGGACATTGGATGTCATTGATAACGGGATCACATCATTAGGAGAATGATGTGATGGACAAGACCCAATCCTAAGCATAGCACTAGATCGTGTAGTTCGTTTGCTAAAGCTTTTCTAATGTCAAGTATCATTTCCTTAGACCATGAGATCGTGCAACTCCCGGATACCGTAGGAATGCTTTGGGTGTACCAAACGTCACAACGTAACTGGGTGGCTATAAAGGTGCACTACAGGTATCTCCGAAAGTGTGTGTTGGGTTGGCTCGGATCAAGACTAGGATTTGTCACTCCGTATGACGGAGAGGTATCTCTGGGCCCACTCGGTATTGCATCATCATAATGAGCTCAATGTGACTAAGTAGTTAGTCACGGGATCATGCATTACGGAATGAGTAAAGTGACTTGCCGGTAACAAGATTGAACGAGGTATTGGGATACCGACGACCGAATCTCGGGCAAGTAAAGTACCGATTGACAAAGGGAATTGTATACGGGATTGCTTGAATCCTCGACATCGTGGTTCATCCGATGAGATCATCGTGGAACATGTGGGAGCCAACATGTGTATCCAGATCCCGCTATTGGTTATTGGCTAGAGAGGTGTCTCGGTCATGTCTGCATGATTCCCGAACCCGTAGGGTCTACACACTTAAGGTTCGATGACGCTAGGGTTATAAGGAAGGTTTGTATGTGATTACCGAATGTTTTTCGGAGTCCCGGATGAGATCTCGGACGTCACGAGGAGTTCCGGAATGGTCCGGAGGTAAAGATTTATATATGGGAAGTCACCATACGGTCATCGGAAATGTTCGGCGGTATACCGGTATTGTACCGGGACCACCGGAGGGGTTCCGGGGGTCCACCGGGAGGGTCCACCTGCCTCGGAGGGCCTTATGGGCTGTAGGTCGAAGGGAACCAGCCCTTAGTGGGCTGGGCGCCAACCCCCCTAGGGCCCATGCGCCTAGGGTTTGGGGGGAACCCTAAAGGGGGGCGCCCCCTTGCTTGGGGGGCAAGCTCCCTCCACCCTTGGCCGCCGCCCCCCCTCTAGATCTCATCTAGAGGGGCCGGCCCCCTTCCCCCATCACCCTATAAATAGAGGGGTGAGGGGAGGGCTGCAGGACCACATCCAAGGCGCAGCCCCTCCCCTCCCCAACACCTCTCCTCCTCCGCGTGTGCTTGGCGAAGCCCTGCCGGAGAACTGTCACTCCACCACCACCACACCGTCGTGCTGCTGTTGGAGCCTTCTTCCTCAACCTCTCCCTCCTCCTTGCTGGATCAAGGCGTGGAAGACGTCACCGCTCCGTACGTGTGTTGAACGCGGAGGTGCCGTCCGTTCGGCGCTTGGATCATCGGTGATTTGGATCACGACGAGTACGACTCCATCAACCCCGTTCTCTTGAACGCTTCCGCTCGCGATCTACAAGGGTATGTATATGCACTCCTCCCCTCTCATTGCTAGTAAACTCCATAGATTAATCTTGGTGATGCGTAGAAAATTTTAATTTCTGCTACGATCCCCAACAGTGGCATCATGAGCTAGGTCTATGCGTAGTTTCGATGCACGAGTAGAACACAAGTTGTTGTGGGCGTCGATTTTGTCAATTTACTTGCCGTTACTAGTCTTATCTTGATTCGGCGGCATCGTGGGATGAAGCGGCCCAGACCGACCTTACACGTACGCTTACGTGAGACAGGTTCCACCGACTGACATGCACTAGTTGCATAAGGTGGCTAGCGGGTGTCTGTCTCTCCCACTTTAGTCGGATCGGATTCGATGAAAAGGGTCCTTATGAAGGGTAAATAGAAATTGGCATATCACGTTGTGTTTTGGCGTAGGTAAGAATCGTTCTTGCTAGAAACCTATAGCAGCCACGTAAAAGTTTGCAACAACAATTAGAGGACGTCTAACTTGTTTTTGCAGCAAGTGTCATGTGATGTGATATGGCCAGAAGGATGTGATGAATGATATATGTGATGTATGAGATTGATCATGTTCTTGTAATAGGAATCACAACTTGCATGTCGATGAGTATGACAACCGGTAGGAGCCATAGGAGTTGTCTTAATTTATTTATGACCTGCGTGTCAAGTGGAACGTCATGTAATTACTTTACTTTATTGCTAACTGTTAGCCATAGTAGTAGAAGTAATAGTTGGCGAGACAACTTCATGAAGATACGATGATGGAGATCATGGTGTCATGCCGGTGACGATGATGAACATGGCGCCCCGAAGATGGAGATCAAAAGGAGCAAAATGATATTGGCCATATCATGTCACTATTTGATTGCATGTGATGTTTATCATGTTTTACATCTTATTTGCTTAGAACGACGGTAGCATAAATAAGATGATCCCTCGCTAAAATTTCAAGAAAGTGTCCCCCCTAACTGTGCACCGTTGCGAAGGTTCGTTGTTCCGAAGCACCACGTGATGATCGGGTGTGATAGGTTCTAACGTTCGCATACAACGGGTGTAAGCCAGATTTACACACGCAATACACTTAGGTTGACTTGACGGGCCTAGCATGTACAGACATGGCCTCGGAACACAAGAGACCGAAATGTCGAACATGAGTCGTATAGCAGATACGATCAACATGAAGATGTTCACCGATGATGACTAGTCCGTCTCACGTGATGATCGGACACGGCCTAGTTGACTCGGATCATGTATCACTTAGATGACTAGAGGGATGTCTGTCTGAGTGGGAGTTCATTAATAATTTGATTAGATGAACTTAATTATCATGAACTTAGTCTAAAAAAAACCTTTACAATATGTCTTGTAGATCAAATGGCCCACGCTAATGTTGCCCTCAACTTCAACGCGTTCCTAGAGAAAACCAAGCTGAAAGACGATGGTAGCAACTACACGGACTGGGTCCGTAACCTGAGGATTATCCTCATAACTACCAAGAAAGCATATGTCCTTGAAGCACCGCTAGGTGATGCACCTGTTTTCCCAGCAACTCAAGACGTTCTGAACGCCTGGCAGTCACGTAGTGATGATTACTCCCTGGTTCAGTGCGGCATGCTTTACAGCTTAGAACCGGGGCTCCAAAAGCGTTTTGAGCAGCACGGAGCATATGAGATGATCCAAGAGCTGAAAATGGTTTTCCAAGCTCATGCCCGGGTCGAGAGATATGAAGGCTCCGACAAGTTCTACAGTTGTAAGATGGAGGAGAATAGTTCCGTCAGCGAACACATACTCAAAATGTCTGGGTTGCACAACCGCTTGTCTCAGCTGGGAGTTAATCTCCCGGATGACGCGGTCGTTGACAGAATCCTTCAGTCGCTCCCACCTAGCTACAAGAGCTTTGTGATGACCTTCAATATGCAGGGGATGGAAAAGACCATTCCTGAGGTATATTCAATGCTGAAATCAGCGGAGGTGGAGATCAAAAAGGAACATCAAGTGTTGATGGTGAATAAAACCACTAAGTTCAAGAAAGGCAAGGGTAAGAAGAACTTCAAGAAAGACGACAAGGGAGTTGCCACGCCCGGTAAGCAAGCTGCCGGAAAGAAGACAAAGAATGGACCCAAGCCTGAGACTGAGTACTTTTATTGCAAGGGAAACAGTCACTGGAAGCGGAACTGCCCCAAGTACTTAGCGGATAAGAAGGCCGGCAATACCAAAGGTATATGTGATATACATGTTATAGATGTGTACCTAACTAGCGCTCGTAGTAGCTCCTGGGTATTTGATACCGGTGCGGTTGCTCATATTTGTAACTCAAAGCAGGAGCTGCGGAATAAGCGGAGACTGGCGAAGGACGAGGTGACGATGCGCGTCGGGAATGGTTCCAAGGTCGATGTGATCGCCGTCGGCACGCTACCTCTACATTTACCTACGGGACTAGTTTTAAACCTCAATAATTGTTATTTAGTGCCAGCTTTGAGCATGAACATTGTATCTGGATCTCGTTTAATGCGAGATGGCTACTCATTTAAATCCGAGAATAATGGTTGTTCTATTTATATGAGAGATATGTTTTATGGTCATGCCCCGCTGGTCAATGGTTTATTCTTAATGAATCTCGAACGTGATGTTATACATATTCATAGTGCGAATACCAAGAAATTTAAGGTTGATAATGATAGTCCCACATACTTGTGGCACTTCCGCCTTGGTCACATTGGTGTCAAACGCATGAAGAAACTCCATGCAGATGGACTTTTGGAGTCTCTTGATTATGAATCATTTGACACGTGCGAACCATGCCTCATGGGCAAAATGACCAAGACTCCGTTCTCCGAAATAGTGGAGCGAGCAACCAACTTATTGGAAATCATACATACTGATGTGTGCGGTCCAATGGGCGTTGAGGCTCGCGGTGGCTATCGTTATGTTCTCACCCTCACTGATGACTTGAGTAGATATGGGTATGTCTACTTAATGAAACACAAGTCTGAGACCTTTGAAAAGTTCAAGGAATTTCAGAGTGAGGTTGAGAATCAACGTGACATGAAAATAAAGTTCTTACGATCAGATCGTGGAGGGGAATATTTGAGTCACGAATTTGGCACACACTTAAGGAAATGTGGAATTGTTTCACAACTCACGCCGCCTGGAACACCTCAGCGTAATGGTGTGTCCGAACGTCGTAATCGCACTCTATTGGATATGGTGCGATCTATGATGTCTCTTACCGATCTACCGCTATCATTCTGGGGTTATGCTTTAGAGACTGCCGCATTCACTTTAAATAGGGCTCCGTCGAAATCCGTTGAGACGACACCGTATGAATTATGGTTTGGAAAGAAACCTAAGCTATCGTTTCTTAAAGTTTGGGGATGCGATGCTTATGTCAAGAAACTTCAACCTGAAAAGCTCGAACCCAAGTTGGAAAAATGCGTCTTCATAGGATACCCTAAGGAAACCATTGGGTATACCTTCTACCTCAGATCCGAAGGCAAGATCTTTGTTGCCAAGAACGGGTCCTTTCTGGAGAAAGAGTTTCTCTCGAAAGAAGTAAGTGGGAGGAAAGTGGAACTTGATGAGATGACCCCTCTCGAACCAGAAAGTAGCGCAGCACAAGAAAATGTTTCTGTGGTGCCTGCACCGACTAGAGAGGAAGTTAATGATGACGATCATGATCAAGTTACCACTAAACTTCATAGGTCCACAAGGACACGTTCCGCACCAGAGTGGTACGGAAACCCTGTCCTGGAAATCATGTTGTTGGACAACGGTGAACCTTAGAACTATGAAGAAGCAATGGCGGGTCCAGATTCCAACAAATGGCTTGAAGCCATGCAATCCGAGATAGGATCCATGTATGAAAACAAAGTATGGACTTTGACAGACTTGCCCGATGATCGGCGAGCGATAGAAAATAAATGGATCTTTAAGAAGAAGACGGCCGCGGATGGAAATGTTACCATCTATAAAGCTCGACTTGTCGCTAAGGGTTATCGACAAGTTCAAGGAGTTGACTACGATGAGACCTTCTCACCCGTAGCGAAGCTGAAGTCCATCCGAATCATGTTAGCAATTGCCGCATTCTACGATTATGAAATATGGCAAATGGACGTCAAAATGGCATTCCTTAACGGCTTCCTTCAGGAAGAATTGTATATGATGCAGCCGGAAGGTTTTGTCGATCCTAAGAATGCTGACAAAGTATGCAAGCTCCAGCGCTCAATCTATGGGCTGGTGCAGGCATCTCGGAGTTGGAACATTCACTTTGATGAGATGATCAAAGCATTTGGGTTTACGCAGACTTATGGAGAAGCCTGTGTTTACAAGAAAGTGAGTGGGAGTCTGTAGCATTTCTCTTATTATATGTGGATGACATACTATTGATGGGAAATGATATAGAATTCTTGGAAAGTATAAAGGCCTACTTGAATAAGTGTTTTTCAATGAAGGACCTTGGAGAAGCTGCTTACATATTAGGCATCAAGATCTATAGAGATAGATCGAGACGC